>NC_090266.1:523667798-523986548 GCF_040414725.1 Anabrus simplex
AATCCTGATCCAGCCGGGAATCGAACCCAGGGCCGCCGGGTGACAGGCGGACGCATTGCCTCCTACACCGCGGGGTCGGACAGTCTATGGAGTTAGTTACCTTGCTCTTGGACTTAATCTTTCACATGGCTTCCAGTGATTATAAAGGCCGTATCTTAAAAGGGCGTACACTGTAAATGCACTTGGCCCACATACATACGTTATCATTATAGACCATTATGCCTTTCAGCGTTCAGTCTGGAAGCCTCCGAGAAATTACTAAATGTCGCCACCACCCTCTATTTGAAACTAGTGCTGTGGCCTCATTTGGTTCTATATCTTTTATCTTTAAATCGTTGGAGTCTAACCATCGTCGTCCTGGTCTCCCTCTACTTCTCTTACTCTCCATAACAGAGTCCATTACTCTCCTAGGTAACCTATACTCCTCCATTCGCCATCCATGACCCCACCACCGAAGCCAGTTTATGCGTACAGCTTCATCCATCGAGTTCATTCCCAAATTAGCCTTTATCTCCTTATTCTGAGTACCCTCCTGCCATTTTTCCCACCTGTTTGTACCAGCAATCATTCTCGCTACTTTCATGTCTGTTACTTCTAACTTATGAATAAGATATCCTGAGTCCACCCAGCTTTCGCTCCCGTAAAGCAAAGTTGGTCTGAAAACAGACCGATGTAAAGGTACTTTCGTCTGGGAGCTGACTTCCTTCTTACAGAATACTGTTGATTGCAACTGCCAACTCACTGCATTAGCTTTACTACACCTTGATTCAATCTCTTTTACTATATTACCATCCTGAGAGAACACACAACCTAAATACTTGAAATTATCGATCTGTTCTAGCTTTGTATCACCAATCTGACATTCAATTCTGTTGAATTTCTTGCCTACTGACATCAATTTAGTTTTCGCAAGGCTAATTTTCATACCATACTCATTGCACCTATTTTCAAGTTCCAAGATATTAGACTGCAGGCTCTCGGCACAATCTGCCATTAAGACCATGTCGTCTGCATAGGCCAGACTGCTTACCAAATTTCCACCTAACTGAATCCCTCCCTGCCATTTTATACCTTTCAGCAGATGATCCTTGTAAACTACGAACAGGAAAGGTGAAAGATTACAGCCTTGTCTAACCCCTGCAGGAGCTGTAACCGTTCACCACCATTCTATGGGCATATTAGGCGGTTCAGTCAATCATTTATGCCGTTTTCCGCAACATTCTGCAACAAATAGTGTCGTAATTAGCAATTTACGCCCCAAATCGGGACACGAGTTGCGGTACGCAAGCTCGAAGGGAGCAGGTCTCTGTGCTGTACCGTGAGAAGTATAGCGTACTACCGCCTAAACTTGAAATTGTGCTCTCACTCGGTGCGAGAAAGAAGAAGAGGTGACGCTACGCGTAAAAGTGTATTTTTTCAGAGAGTGGGGTAAATTAAGGTGTGTGAACCCCCAAGAAATAAAAATCCTTACTGATTCAACAGCGCATTCATTGGTGCCAATCCACCATATTTGACTAGTAAGAATAATAATAAGAATACCTTTTTCTGAGATAATCTATGGAAATTTATAAGTCAGGATTCGTTCGAACCGGCGTATTTTGTGCAAATTGTTGATGCACATAAACGCAATACTTTAATAGTGGATCGGTAATGACGCATGTCATATAGCAGTGCGCTGACTGAAGCCAAGTTCTAATATTTGGCAACGTGAGGAAAAAGGTGGGAGTTGTTACGAGATAAACCATGGCGCGTGAATTTATAAAAGGACACTTTTGAGATTGTAAACGACCCGCTGATCAGATAGACATAAAACTAGATGTATAAAACAGGGGTCAAGAGCTATAATTTGATTACTCTCGCGTCGCTGAAAGGTTACGTTTAGTGGAGCGAAATTTCGATTAGCGGTGTGGTTTACCACCTCTCCGACCTCTCAGCCAAAATACTATAAATGGAACCCGGAACTAATTGCGGGAACCCATTGTAATTTGCGCGGCCTCAGTACTTACGTGTCATTGATGAACTATCCAAAAATGGATAACAGTGTGTGAAGTACTGTGTGGAGGAAAAACATGTCAGTGCGGTGTAAATATCACGAAATAAGCCGTGTGGTACGAGACGAAATAAGTTATTGATTAATAGAGGTCTTATTTCAACATATTTTATCCCTTTAAACATTTGTGACTTCAATGACGGCTTATGATGCAATTATCAGAGAACGGGCAAACGCATCAGGTTGCTTAGAATTAGTGAGACAGCCGATTACATTCGGTAATTAAGAGTAGCCAATTTTAAGGCATTTAAACTGTGAGTGACGCTCAGTAAATTAAAAGAACGGTGTTCGTGATAGGAAAACTTTTGCATACTCCATGGACACTCGCGGTAACAATTAGTCAGGCTGTATGATATAAGGGGAAATGAATAGTGATTTATACAAACATACAGCTATTCGGGTTAGTCCATTGAATCCATAAGTGGATCTAATCACCAGTAGGTTCTTTTAAAACACATAAACCGTGTTCATTAACCAATTTCCCATTTTGGCTGTATGTTCATGAGTGATCGTCGAACCCAGGATTAGAATCAACTAGAGTCGCGCCTAGTGCCAGCATTCTTCTCTTCAGGGAACGTCGAGAGATTCCAACAGTAGAAGACCACAGTTCTAGACATGGACGGTACCTCGAGGGAGAGGAACCAAGAATTATTTACGAGTGAAGCTGTCATAATGGAAGTCTAAAAACCCCAGGTGTACCCTCGAGATGACAGCAAACCACACACAGTATCGATAAGTACATTTTCTGAAATATATTAAGCATGAGTTCTGCTCGTTCGCATATTAATATAATTTTAAATAAAAGTTGTTTATTTTATGTAATTAATAATATTAAATGTAGGCAACACTATACGCGTGTGATTGGGAAAGATTATTTTATTAATTCAATTAGGATTTCTTCTGTGATTTAAAGAAATCACTAATAATTCAGCGGACTTATTTGCATGAATTAGTACATAAGATCCCGCAAAATTCAAATGCGTGTGAAGCATATATTTCAAGAGAGAACAGTACTTCAGCTGAATTTATAATTTCTTCCTAATTTTACTAACAATAAAAAATTTCGTGTGGCTATTTCTAGCAATAGTGCAGCCCTTGTAAGGCAGACCCTCCGATGAAGGTGGGCGGCATGTGCCATGTGCAGGTAACTGCGTGTTATTGTGGTGGGGGATAGTGTTATGTGTGGTGTGTGAGTTGCAAGGATATTGGGGACAGCACAAACACCCAGCCCCCGAGCCATTGGAATTAACCAATGAAGGTTAAAATCCCCGACCCGGCCTGGAATCGAAACCGGGACCCTCTGAACAGAAGGCCAATACGCTAACCATTCAGCCAACGAGTCGGACATTTTACTAACTGGTATGGATCTTCACAAAAATTTTAATATAGATTACGTATTCGCTTCAGATGGTAATGCATGTATTTTTTATAAATCTCATAATAATTAATTAAGAATATAATCATTGAAGATATTCAATTCAATTCATTGAAGATATTGAATTATATAGATACGCGAGTGAGATGGTATTACTTAAATGACCTGTGGGAAGAGAGTCTTCCATATAAATGAGTAGGATAGATTTGAGATGCAGCAAGGTGACAATGAGGAAGGTGAGACTTGTGAAATGTTCGAGATGATAGAATGATAAAGACTTAGAATAATGATGGTTATCGCGACGTGTTGAATTAGGCTGTATATGGCCCGAACAATAAGAAATAAGAATTGGTGGCCCTTGAATAATTGTGTACATGGAAACGAGCAAAATGAGGAGAAAGAAAGAAGGAAAGAAAGAAAGAAAGTAAGAAAGAAAGAAAGAAAGAAAGAAAGGAAATAGAAAGTGTCCTTGGGGCCGCAAGGTAGAACACTGACCACAAGAGAGACAGATTTATGGTGAAGGGGATTGGTCTGGCCCCATGTGCGGACTGAGTCGTCGTTAAAAGCCTTCGCAATGTTAGGCTTAGTAAGTCCCCTTTACTCACCACTGCATTAACAAACCCATGCTAATGAAAAATGAAATGAAATGTCGTATGGCTTTTAGTGCCGGGATATCCCAGGACGGGTTCGGCTCGCCAGGTGCAGGTCTTTCTATTTGACTCCCGTAGGCGACCTGCGCGTCGTGATGAGGATGAAATGTTGATGAAGACAACACATACACCCAGCCCCCGTGCTGTAGGAATTAACCAATTAAGGTTAAAATCCCCGACCCAGCCGGGAATCGAACCCGGGACCCTCTGAACCGAAGGCCAGTACGCTGACCGTTCAGCCAACGAGTCGGACCCCATGCTAATGATATATTATGAATAGCGTTGAGAATTTTATCATTTTGTGAAGGACGTATTACTCCCCATTTTTGTTATTAAATTAGCTCGTGATAGGAGTTTCAGATTTTTGAACCTTGGAAGCTGGAGAACGTGGGTTCGACCTGCGTCAGAACGATGGATTTGAGCTAATATCATATGGCTTGCCTAGGCCATATCTTCAAGATGTATTGTTGCTAATCTGTTTAATATTTCTTTGTGTAATGTATTCATGTATTTATGTTGTTCTTAAGTGTTTATGGTGATGGGTAGGAAACCAACGTTGTGTTGATCCGCTTCGTATATAACAGGATCAGATAAACCCAGAAATACGTGTATGTGTTCAGTATAATATGTAACTGATGTGGTCAAATAGACCATGTGTTTGATATGCGGGGATGTGAGCTCGTGGGTGAAAAAATGTACTCGATTATCTTTCTAAATTCCATAAACATGACGGCCACCTAATAGTATGGCTTAATGAGATAGTGTCATTAGACCTTATGGTCAATTCATTCAGTGAATAGATACCATCGCATGTCATTGCTCAGTGATAAATAAAACATGCGATTGTGTCAAGTGAATATAGTATTACACTCGCTAATAAGGTGATTCAAAGTATGCCCAGCGATAACCAAACCAGTGTATAAACTGAAAAAGATTTTGAGGCATACTGTATACAAATGATTTCTTCACTATTGTTTATTTGTTATGTGTAATAATATGGCATTATCTTGTGTATTTTATCGTGTGGTTCTATCAGTTTAATAATATTTTTAGTAAATATTGGGAACAAAACTTTTCTCATTAATATATTAGTGTATTCCTCTTACGTCGTAGAGAACACTATTTTCGTTATATTTAATGTAATGCCCATTTTCGTCTACGAATATTCCATTACCCGTGTGCTTCTCAGCTTTAGCTGTTGACGCAATTAAAGTAGGGAGGATGGGACTTCGAGCCCGGGAACTGATTTCCGAACGTTCTCATCAAGGAACTCCATTTATATATTTATTTGTGAATCCGAATTATTTAATTGTTGCCCTGATATGCCCGGGATGGGTACAGTACCCTGGACCAACAACTAATTCTACCATCAATTCGCAATGAAGCCCAATTGTCAACATAGATGCCTTTGATTGATTTTAATAATCTACATTTAATTCAATAGTCCTACCAGTATGGCAAACATCTTTTCCCCGGGTACCCTGTCATATGATTTCTCTAGATCTACGAAAATTTAACACAACTGCCTATTCCTCTCGTAGCATTTTTCAATTACCTGGCGCATACCGAAAATCTGACCCTGACAGCCCCTGTGTGGTCTGAAACCACACTGGTATTCATCCAGCTACCTCTCAACTACTGATCGCACCCTCCCTTTCAAAATGCCAGTGAATACTTTGCCTGGTATACTAATCAATGAGATGCCTCGACAGTTGTTGCAATACTTCCTGTTCCCTTGCTTATAGATAGGTGCAATTACTGCTTTTGTCCAATCTGAAGGTACCGTACCAATACTCCATGCTAATCTTACTACTATATGAAGCCATTTCATTCCTGCCTTCCCACTATACTTCACCATTTCAGGCCTAATTTCATCTATTCCTGCTGATTTATGACAATGGAGTTTATTTACCATCCTTTCCACTTCTTCAAGCGTAATTTCACCAACATCATTTTCCTCCTCCCCATTAGCTTGGCTGTTCGCAACACCACCAGGAGGATTTCTTTTACGTTGAGAAGGTGTTAAAAAAATACCCTCCAACTCTCCAGTGATTTCCTGGGATCTATTGAGTTCACCTTAATTACTAAAAACACCGTTCATTTCCTTTTTCCCTCCATTCCTTAGCTCCCTTCCTTAGATTCTTTATTTCTGTCCACAAAGTTTTCCCTGCTGTTCGACCTAGCCTTTCTAGGTTATTACCAAAATCTTCCCACGACTTCTTTTTGGATTCAACAACTATTTGTTTCGCTCTGTGTCTTTCATCGACGTACAAATCCCTGTCTGCCTTGGCCCTTGTTTCGAGCCATTTTTGATATGCCTTCTTTTTACGTTTACAAACTTCTCTCACTTTATCATTCCACCAAGATGTTCTCCTTTTCCCATCTTTAGAAACACTTGTTCCTAGGCATTCCGTTGCTGTTTCTACTACGGCATCCCTGTATGCCGCCCATTCTCTTTATATATACTGAACCTGCTTACTGTCTACTGTTCTAAACTTCTCACTAAACATATCCATGTACTTCCGAATAATTTCCTCGTCCTGGAGATTTTCTACCCTTATTCGTTTGCAGATAGATTTCACTTTCTCTCCCCTAGGCCTAGAGATACTTAGTTCACTACAGATCAGATAGTGGTCTGTATTATCGAAAAATCTCCTGAAAACTCGTACGTTCATAACAGATTTCCTGAATGCGAAGTCGGCTATGATATAGTATATTATGGATCTGGTACCCCTAGCTTCCCATGTGTAGCGGTGAGTAGCCTAATGCTTGAAGAATGTATTCGTAACTGCTAAACCCATACTAGCACAGAAGTCCAGCAAACTCTTCGCATTCCCATTAGCTTCCATATCTTCCCCACATTTACCAATCACCCTTTCGTATCCTTCAGTTCTATTTCTAACTCTCACATTGAAATCGCTCATTAGCACTATTCTATCCTTGCTGTTAACCCTGACCACGATGACACTCAATGCTTCATGAAACTTGTCAACTTAATCCTCATGTGCACCCTCATACGGTGTCCGACTCGTTGGCTGAATGGTCAGCGAACTGGCCTTCGGCCCCGGGTTCGATTCCCGGCCGGGTCGGGGATTTTAACCTTAATTGGTTAATTCCAGCGGCCCGGGGGCTGGGTGTTTGTGCTGTCCCCAACATCCCTGCAACTCACACACCACACATAACACTATCCTCCACCACAATAACACGCAGTTACCTACAAATAGCAGATGCCGCCCACCCTCATCAGAGGGTCTGCCTTACAAGGGCTGCACTCGACCAGAAATAGCCACAAGAAAAAATTATTACCCTCATACGGTGAATACACTGAGAAAATTATCGTCCCAATTCCTCCAATTGCCAACTCTACCCACATCATTCGCTCATTTACGTGCCTAACGGAAACTATGTTGCATGGAATGGTATTCCTGATAAGCAGCCCTACCCCATACTCTGCCCTTTCCTTTCGTTTTTTTTTTGCTAGTTGCTTTACGTCGCACCGACACAGATAGGTCTTATGGCGACGATGGGACAGGAAAGGGCTAGGAGTGGGAAGGAAGCGTCCGTGGCTTTAATTAAGGTACAGCCCCAACATTCGCCTGGTGTGAAAATGGGAAACCACGGAAAACCATATTCAGGGCTGCCGATAGTGGGGTTCGAACCTACTATCTCCCGAATACTAGATACTGGCCGCACTTAAGCGACTGCAGCTTTCGAGCTCGGTCCTTCCCTTTCTAACATCCGTCATGTACATTTTATAATCTCCTATCCCTTCCTCGTTATCTCCCCATACCCGAATATCACTTACTCCTAGCACATCCAGATGCATTCTCTTTGCTGAATCAGCCAGTTCTACTTTCTTTCTTCTATAAGCCCCATTTATATTGATAGCTCCCCATCGAATTCCATTTCGTTCGCCAAGTTGTTTCCAAGGAGTCCCCCGCCTGTCAAATTGGAGTGGGACTCCGTTACTCCCATAGGTTCGAGGGTTGCTTAAAATGTTCTGAGCTCGGTAAATTCATGAAGCAGGATGCTACACTACTTACACATAGTCCAAGTGAGGATCTCTCCTCAAACGGGTTATGGACCACCGGTGTATTGTGTAGTCCTAGATGCCTGAGCACAAGGAGGGCCACGACTCAGAATATGTCCGAGATGTCCACTCCCATTCCATAGCAAATGGTATCCCAACTCTCAGGACCACTTACTAGGCCACTCAGCCGTTGCCCATGTTTCATAAACTAGGACGTGACTGCAGTAACCCACAACATGAATATGCCATAAGCTATTTTATTTTTAAAACCAGCCGTAAGTGTGATACATCGAATTTTATGTTTTAGGTCCCTTCTGAAGCAGCCCTCCCCCTGAAATTTTTGAACAACTTATAGCTAAGATCAGACTCGACCTTATTCTAAACTGAAATATCAAGTTAAAATATGCCCATCCATTCTCCTATGATGACACAGACAAGTATTAAACCGAGCTCGATATACGTCATTACAATGACGTCGGTATTCTTGTCAGAATACAATATTAACAGACCGGAACGTCATGTTTAAAAGCTATCCTATCATTTGAAAAACTCGATCAAGTGAAAAACGGCACAGTTTTTCACTTTTAGAAAATGTACTACGCTGGCGTTCTAACAGTGCCAAGTTCCAGACCAGGACACATGGGTACTCATACCTATCACAGCCTAATAGAAGGGATCGAATAGCTGGAATATTATGACGAACCAGTGTGTCACTTACCAGTAGTTATCAGAACAGGAATTAACCAGAGGTTTGCCGGGCTTAAAAGGAGCGTTATTTAACTCCCTAGCTACTTCCCGGCAATATTCAGACACGCTGTTCTAATTGGCACGCAGTAGTAATACCATCTATCGAAGAACAGTTCAATCACAATAAAAAATAATAGTCAATCTAATGGTATTGTTGATGGATGTTCGATACTGCAGGCCTTCCCATCTAGTTTTCTTCTGACTGTGATATTAGTACTTCCTATACAAAGGGAGCTTCTCCTTTCATGACGTTCCTTCATACTATTTCGCATTTCGGCAGTCATCTTTACAATTGGCTGTTGAGTAGCACTTTTTCACCTTAAGACAGTCATGACAAAAATTCGACCATCATCAGTTGACTCGTCTGAACAATATTTCCATGTTAGCGATGCTCGGCGTTGACATGGACTCAGCAACAGAAGACTAAATTATTAATATCTCTGTTATCATAGCTGGTACGGTAAAACTGCATAACGCCGGCTTACTTCTAAACCCTCGTATATTACAATGTTCTCCTTACCCATTACATTCCTTAACACTCGTCACGCCTCCCAGCCACATATTTATATGCAATCCATCAAAACCTTTTTCCTATGCTAACGTGTAAAGGAAAATGGACCTGACCACACCGTATTGTAGGGATGTTGTCTTCATGGCGAATTTAAGCACTCCTACAGTTTAATACATTTAAGGTTCATTTTCCTTTACACGCTAGCATAGGAAAATGAACATAACGAATATTGTTCTGATGGACTGTACATCCATATGTGGCTGGGAGGCGTGACCAGTCTTAAGGAAGGAAATGGATATGAAGTGCATTGGGAGATACGAGGTTTTAGATGTAAGCCATTGATAGGGCATAAACGATCGGAAATTGTAATGTCTACAACCTTTGTTATGTAGTATTTATAGATAGGACCATTAAATATCGATGTTTGAGAATCAAAGTTTAGGCCTTCCATTAAACTACCCTTTCACTCAGCGTGAATATATATGTGACCTAGACAGCATTGCCTCATTCTCCGACTTTATATACGGATTTTAATTTAAAATCTTTACAGCCATTTTGTCGTGTCCCGCCGTTGATATGGACTAAGGGACTAAAAATCTGAATTCCCGAATATCTCTGTTATCATAGCCGGTACGGTAAACTTTGTTAAGGCGTAAGTGTTCATAAATTGTATTATCTATCCCTTTTATTATGTTGTGTTTATCGATGGGACCAATAGTACATTAGATATTTGAGAATTAAATTTTAATATTTCTCCTAAACTAACATTTTACCTAACGTGAATAAATGACTTATAGCCTGTATTGTAGTACCTTATTCTCCAACTTTGCATAGCGATTTTCAATAAATTCTATTCATTCTCTTGTGATGTGCGTACATACATTCCTACAGACTGACGTAACGGACAGATATGTCGGAAAATTCAATAAGACATGCATTCCCTTTTACTATGGAAACGATCAATACAGAAATCGTCGGCTTACTTCTAAAACCTCGTATGATACAATCATCTTCCTACTCATTATATTTCTTACGACTTGTCACGCCTCCCAGCCACATTTTTATATGCAATCCATCAGAACCTTTTTCGTAGTGCTTATTTTCCTGTGCAGCCGTGTAAAGGGAAATGAACGTTACCACACCGTATTGTAGGGATGTTGTTTTCATGGCGAATGTAAGTACTCCTACAGTTTAATGTATTTAAGGTTCATTTTCCTCTACACGTCAGCATGGGAAAATGAGCACAACGAAAATTGTTCTGATGGACTGTACATCCGTATGTGGCTGGGAGGCGTGACCAGTCTTAAGGAATAAAATGAATAGGAAGTGCATTGGGAGATACGAGGTTTTAGAAGTAAGCCATCGAAATACTATTCTTTTTAAATTCTGATAATTTTAGAGTCAAATATCTCATTATATATTAGACTATAGCCTTGTATGAACGTAATTGATTTGTTATCCTTATTGAATTTGATTTTCACTTCATTTCATTAAAAAATTGTGTTATATTATTGCAGTAGGTTATCTTAGGATTATTTGTGGATTGTGGTGATCATTTGTGTGGAATGGAGTCTAAATTATTGGTTTTAAAATGATATTTTTATTGAATAAATAATAATAAGGCCTATTTCAAACTCAGGAAGAGCAAAATGATTTCGCTGAAATAGTTACACATCACTTACAGCAGTGTATGTATTGTAATCGTACAAAATAAATTTGGTATAGACAATTCAGAATTACAATTAATTGTAGGTTATTCAATTTCAAAACTACAATGCTGCTTGACGGCAAGACTTCTTTTCTTCAAAATATTTTATAGCAGAGTCAATATATGTGTCTTTTAGATTATCAAATGGATAAGGGAAAGTTCTACAAGATGTTCCTGTGTCATATTTGACCTAAAATAATTTTTCGTTTTGAAGAAATCACTCCCCAGACGCTACACTTACTGGAAATGTTAACACAATTTCCAAAGCTATATATCGTCGCTGCGCGAACAATACTGCTTACTGTTCCTTCACCGAAGATATACATTTGGAAAATATTCATGTAAAGTGTTGTTCATGATGAACTTGAGGATATCTTCCGGCCCGTTGCCACAGTCTTGAGGTAAATGTGTCTGAAGTCCTAGACCTGCTGTAGTAACTTTGGTGTAGTGCAAACCACTGTAAGTACTATATTAATGAATCGTAAAACAATTTTTCGTTCCTCTCCTTGGCGCCCGTTCCTTCGTGGAGCCCAGGACGGTTGTCCGGGTCGTTCGGGCCTTCCCTGCTCAGAAACAGGTTGTTAGAGTAAGACTCTCTGGGTCGTCCTCTCTCTCCTTTTCCGGCAATTTTTTCTTCAGTTATATTAGGATGGAAATCTTCATGCCAAACTATGTAAAAAAAAAACAAATATTTTTCTTCTCTAGTTTCATTGACCAGACTCCGTTTTTTCTCCCATCTGTCAGTCCATCTTATCGTCTGCATTCTTCTGCAGATCCATATTTCAACTGCAAAACTTTACTTATCCTGTCGTCCTACTGTCTAGCTTTTGCAACCCAACAGAGGCACAAAGAAACTACGAGTTTTAATATATTTTGTTCGCCAACAGATGCTCTTCACCTTCGAGGGCTTTCTTTGCCATTGCCATCGATTTCATGATTTCTGGTAGACTCCAATTGTCACTTGTGTTTAGGTTTCATATGTCCATTGTCAGGGTCAGTTTTGATGTTTTTTTATAAGTGTTTGCCTGGATTTAATAATAATAATATTAATAATACATTTTCAAAAAGTAAAATTTAACGTTCTATTTTGCCTTTGTATCAGCACTTTTATCGTCTTTGGACAATCATACACTGACTGACAGAGCAAATGCAACACCAAGGAGGAGTGGTTCGAAAGGGATGAAAGTTGGGGAAAAAACAGAGTCGGCACGGAAGAATAATTGATGTTTATTTCAAACCGATATGCAGGTTACACAATGCGCACGGCATCGACTCAGTAGGATGTAGGACCACCGCGAGCGGCGATGCACGCAGAAACACGTCGAGGTACAGAGTCAATAAGAGTGCGGATGGTGTCCTGAGGGATGGTTCTCCATTCTCTGTCAACCATTTGCCACAGTTGGTCGTCCGTACGAGGCTGGGGCAGAGTTTGCAAACGGCGTCCAATGAGATCCCACACGTGTTCGATTGGTGAGAGATCCGGAGAGTACGCTGGCCACGGAAGCATCTGTACACCTCGTAGAGCCTGTTGGGAGATGCGAGCAGTGTGTGGGCGGGCATTATCCTGCTGAAACAGAGCATTGGGCAGCCCCTGAAGGTACGGGAGTGCCACCGGCCGCAGCACATGCTGCACGTAGAGGTGGGCATTTAACGTGCCTTGAATACGCACTAGAGGTGACGTGGAATCATACGCAATAGCGCCCCAAACCATGATGCCGCGTTGTTTAGCGGTAGGGCGCTCCACAGTTACTGCCGGATTTGACCTTTCTCCACGCCGACGCCACACTCGTCTGCGGTGACTATCACTGACAGAACAGAAGCGTGACTCATCGGAGAACACGACGTTCCGCCATTCCCTCATCCAAGTCGCTGTAGCCCGGCACCATGCCAGGCGTGCACGTCTATGCTGTGGAGTCAATGGTAGTCTTCTGAGCGGACGCCGGGAGTGCAGGCCTCCTTCAACCAATCGACGGGAAATTGTTCTGGTCGATATTGGAACAGCCAGGGTGTCTTGCACATGCTGAAGAATGGCGGTTGACGTGGCGTGCGGGGCTGCCACCGCTTGGCGGCGGATGCGCCGATCCTCGCGTGCTGACGTCACTCGGGCTGCGCCTGGACCCCTCGCACGTGCCACATGTCCCTGCGCCAACCATCTTCGCCACAGGCGCTGCACCGTGGACACATCCCTATGGGTATCGGCTGCGATTTGACGAAGCGACCAACCTGCCCTTCTCAGCCCGATCACCATACCCCTCGTAAAGTCGTCTGTCTGCTGGAAATGCCTCCGTTGACGGCGGCCTGGCATTCTTAGCTATACACGTGTCCTGTGGCACACGACAACACGTTCTACAATGACTGTCGGCTGAGAAATCACGGTACGAAGTGGGCCATTCGCCAACGCCGTGTCCCATTTATTGTTCGCTACGTGCGCAGCACAGCGGCGCATTTCACATCATGAGCATACCTCAGTGACGTCAGTCTACCCTGCAATTGGCATAAAGTTCTGACCACTCCTTTTTGGTGTTGCATTTGCTCTGTCAGTCAGTGTATATCATCGCTCCTATGCCAAAAGCGCGGATGTGACAATGCTTTTCCTATCCATTAGTTCCCTTAAGATTGTTCACGCCTCCCAGTCACATGTTGATATACTGTACATTAGAACAATTTTTGTTGAGTTCATTTTCCTATGCGGAAATGTGAAGGAAAATGAACCTTACCGTACCGTACTGTACGAATGTAGGTTTGCATTAGATATTTACCCAATCCTAGAGTATGATGTTCTTAAGGTTTATTTTCTTTACAGGTGCGCATAGGAAAATGAACTCAACGAAAATTTTTCTGATGGAATGCGTATCGATATGGGGCTGGGAGGCGTGACCAGTCTTAAAGGAAATGCCTGATAGGCAGAAAATTGTCACATTCGGGTTTTGGATCCGCAGCGGCGATATTTCAGTCTGTCTATCTGTCAGTTCATTGGCATAGATGTTAATTGTATTCTCAAATAGCATAACCAAAGGTTATCCATTTATACGGAAAATAAAAACCGTTGGCGACGTTATGGTGGAGCATACCATGCAGAGCGATGGTCCGTCTCGTTGGCTAAATGGTCAACGTACTGGCCTTCTGCTCAAACAGTCCCTGGTTCGATTCCCGGCCGGGTCGATAATTTTAATCGTTTCTGTTTAATTTATCTGGCTCGGGGACTGGGTATTTTTGACCGTTCCAACACTCTCCTCTCATATACACACAACACACTACACTAACAACCAGCACAGAAACACAGGGTAGTGCTTACATCCCTCCCTATAGGGTTGGCGTCAGGAAGTGCATCCGGTCGTAAAACAAGGCCAAATCCCAATGTGCGACGCAGTTTACACCCGCGACCCCATAGGTGCGGGAAAAGCGGCAACAATAGAGGAAGAAGACTATGCAGAATGAAGACTGTGTTAGTATTAATTTCTTTCCCTACTAGGCCAAAATGTCCTATCGCAGCAAAATTCACCCGATAAGTAAGATATTTTATAGTATTACTCGTGTTCTGAATGGTAATCCTCACCACCACTCATACCTGAGCAGCTTCCAGTCACAGCTACAGATCAGACAGAGACTTCAGTGGAAGATACATTTTGCTCTCGTTGAAATGAAATGGCGTATGGCTTTTAGTGCCCGGAGTGTCCGAAGAAATGGAAATTATATAACAAGATATTTTCAAAACGTCTAATATATTAAGATAGAAAATGGAAGAAAATGGCCTTTCGATTTGAGGCCCGTAGGGGACCTGCCCGTCGTGATGAGGATGAACTGATGATGAAGACAACACATACACCCAGCCCTCGTGCCAGCGAAATTAACCAATGATGGTTAAAATTCCCGACCGTGCCAGGAATCGAATCCGGGATCCCTGTGACCAAAGGCCAGCATGCTAACCACTTAGCCATGGAGGCGGACTTGCTCTCGTTATTGTCATCGGACACATGCACAATTCACTAACACGGTATCCGTAAAAAAATCACAACAGACGGTATGGAAATTATATAACAAGATATTTTCAAAACGTCTAATATATTAAGATAGAAAATGGAAGAAAATGGCCTTTCAAAATCTAATCTAAAATCTACTCTTCGTCTACTTTTGTGATAGAATTAGAAAATGGAAACTTTAACTAATTTAATGCCAGGCTGATAGCTCAGGTGGAAGAACGCTGGCATTCCCAGCTGAAGTTGGTGGGCTCATCTCGACTCAGTCCGGTGGTGTTGAAGGCATTCAATGATGCCAGTCTTGCGTTGGTAGATTTTCTGGCACGTAAAAGTGTTTCTGTGGAATTAATTCCGGTACTCCAGCGTCTCCGAAAATCTTAAAACCAGTAACATGATTATTATTATTATTATTATTATTATTATTATTATTATTATTATTATTATTATTATTTACTAATTTAACACTGAATATAGCTGCCTATGTAGATCAGTGGTAGAGTATCGGCCTCCAGCTCCCAATATAGGGGGGTTCAAACCATGTCGTACGATGATGGTATATAAAAGATCTCTGGTGACACACCTGATGTTACCCCGACAAAATTCATTAAAACTCAGCCACAGACTCCCAAGATATATTCGGTTCACTCTGCCATCTAGTAGGCCTACAGTTAAACGGAAGGTCGAAATTGACGAGCGGACAGCAAGATGGCGTAAAATTTAAATATCGGCACACGGTAGCTGAGCCAATGCGATTAATATTTTTACTAAAAATAATACATTTCGTCGCTGTTCGGGCAAAAGGTTATATCTCACAATGCTTGTCCAATACATAATTTCCCTTAAGTCTGGTCACGCCTCCCAGCCACATATGGATGTTTAGTCCGTCAGAACAAAATTCGTTGTGTGCACTTTCCTTTGCAAGCGTATAAAGGAAAATGAACCTTACCGTATCGCACTCTAGGAATGTATGTTTGAATGACTTATTTACGCACCCACACAGTATAATGTGCTTAAGGTTCATTTTCCTTTACATCAACGCATACGAAACTGAACACAACAGAAATTGTTCAGACGAACTGCCTATCCATACGTAGCTGGGAGGCGTTGCAAGTCTTAAGGAATATAATGGATAGGAAGAATATTCTGAGATATAACCTTTTGCCTGAACAGCGACGAATTATTGGGTTTGAGCGAGATGCATATTGAAAGGAGAAAGGGCAGTGTCGAAGTTACTATATTTTCACAATAGGAGCCCCATCTACAGAATACTCAGGTGATCAGACGTAAATTCCTATCAAAATGTTCAAGTTGTCTGTTAAATAACGTGTGGTCTCAAACGTAAGACAGGTTAAATGTTACCGATGGTGTAGCATGTTTTCGTGAACACGGCCCTCACTTAAACATTTACTGAGTGACTTCTCAGAACAAGTTAGAAACTTATTACATTGAAAAGAATTACAAAGTGAATGTTTCTTTTTGTCAGTGCTTATTTATATGGTATCAGCCATTCATATCATATGATGATAAAAATTCATGTTTCACAGTCGAACCGTTGTTCCATTCGCTATATTGTGCATCCAGTTTTTATACAATCTCTTGCTTCAGGTCATCATTCAGCTATCCTCTCATTATTACTGAACTCCATTTTATCCGGTATTATACGGATCGGGTGTGGCAAACTATAGACCTAGTAAGTAATGGGTATTTCAGGTCTCTCATCACTTAATCAGCAGGTGTCCCAAGATAACACCAGAAAAAGCAAGGATAAATTTACATTTTTACATTAGTGAATGAGTCCCGAAACTACTGTAACACCGGAGGGACTAAAGTAATAAGATACATTCTGCCGTTCTACATAGTGTAACTTCTTTGAATGTGATATGACCTAAATATTAGTAATGAGCTTATCTGTCTACAGTATCTAAGATAATATCATAATTTCACATTACTTCGCGTGCATAATTCTGCTGCCATGGGTAGAAGGTGGGTGTGAACATTACAGCAGAGCATGTTGCAACACTGCGCCACTGTCCGGCTCCATGGCTGTTGGTCTTTGATTACAGGGGTTCGATTCCCGGCAGGATCGTGAATTTTAACCTTCGTTGGTTAATTCCGCTGGCACGGGGGTTGGGTGTATATGTCGTCTTCATCATCATTTCATTGTCATCACGACGCGCAGGTCGCCTGTGGTCGTCAAATAAAAAGACCTGCACCTGACGAACCGAACATGTCCTCCGACACTCATGGCACTAAAAACCATACGCCATTCATTTTTTATTGCACCACTTGAAGAAC
Source organism: Anabrus simplex (assembly GCF_040414725.1). Lineage (NCBI taxonomy): Eukaryota > Metazoa > Arthropoda > Insecta > Orthoptera > Tettigoniidae > Anabrus > Anabrus simplex. Next base: position 523,685,142 of record NC_090266.1, read on the forward strand.
TCTAACAGATACAGTCGTAGTTCACTCAACTGTTTATCGTGAATTCTGAGACCCAAGACTATGTCACCATACTACACACATTCTAGACCGAAAGTCAAACGAAGCTGATGGTGCCATTACCATGTTCTGTAAAGCCATCCCGATACACTGTCTATTCTACGTTATGCCTACTGCATACACAGGTTGTGTAACTGAAGGAAGTTTTTGCACAAGTTACAAATAGTGCAGAGACGAGTCTCCGTCTATGAAATTTACAAACTTTTGTAATTTTCCTGTTCATCTAATTAATTGATATATTTACGCAGTACAAGTTCATTTTTTGTTTCACAGGTTTACGAGCTCTTGAAATCATCAATAATTGCAATGATGTAACTAATTATATTTTTATCCTTTTCGTGAAACATAGCAACTGTTCTCTTAATTCAGGTACCGCTGTGGGGTATTTCTGGTGTGAAAATGGGTAACCACTCTTGTTCTTTGTTGAAAATCACTTATTTCTTGTCCCGGAACTGTGGAAATAAATATATTTACAGATTAAAAATCTGTAACGATTTTGAAAAACCGGATAACTGAAATGCACTTCCTAGTCATTATTTTTCTTAATACTGGTCACGCCTCTCAGCCACGTACGGATATGCAGTTGTGTTCATTTTCATATGCTTATGCGTACAACAAAATGAACTTTACACACCTTGTAGCATAGGTCTGCTGTAGAAATCTGTGCATAATTCCCTCCTACAGTATAATGCATGTAAGTTTCATTTTCCTATCCCCATAATTTTCAATTTTACACTGAAACTATCTGTAGTACCCGTCCTTGATGGGATAATTGCTTAGCATTTGCATGATTATATTTTTGTCCAGCTCTCATACTGATCCCTAGATTCTGCGGCGCATAAGAGGAGCAAGGCTCTCCCCGTCAGCGGCTTGTCGTGACGTACTCGCTTCCTTGCTCTCTGTGGCCCTTTGCAGTTTCATAGTGTTTTGTATTATTGCCGATATTGATTAGATTTATTCCTTCCAGTAGGAAAGTAAGCCAAGTACCGGGTTAATTTTCAAAAAAATACAGACATGTGTAAAAAGACTTAACGTTGCCAGAACGATCTCCATGGCAACTCTCTTTATAGTCTATGGAGTTAGTTACCTGCTCTTGGACTTAAACTTTCAAATGGCTGCCACTGATATTTCACATATTTTTGGTCATATCTTAGAAACGTAAGTAACAAACAATAATGCCATGAGCCATTTTCGTTCAAAACTAACCGTGAGTGTGATACATCGGTTTTCATGATTTAGGCCTGTTCTGAAGCAGCCTCTCCTCCTGAAATATTTTGAACTACTCATATCTAAGATCAGACTCGACCTCATTCTAAACTGAAATACCAAGTTTCAATAAAATATACCCATCCATTCCCCTATTATGCTGGGACAGGCACAGACATTTTTTTTCTAGTTGCTTTACGTCGCACCGACACAGATAGGTCTTATGGCGACGATGGGACAGGAAAGGGCTAGGAGTGGGAAGGAAGCGGCCGTGGAATTAATTAAGGTACAGCCGCAGCATTTGCCTGGTGTGAATATGGGAAAGCACGGAAAATCATTTTCAGGGCTGCCGACAGTGGGGTTCGAACCTACTATCTCCCGAATACTGGATACTGGCCGCACTTAAGCGACTGCAGCTATCGAGCTCGGTCAGACAAATATTAAGCCGTGCTCGATATGCGTCATTACAATGACGTCAGCATTCTTGTCAGAATACAATATTAACAGACCGGAACGTCATGTTTAAAAGCTATCCTATCATATGAAAAACTCGATCAAGTGAAAAACGGCACAGTTTTTCACTTTTAGAAAATGTACTACGCTGGCGTTCTAACAGTGCCAAGTTCCAGACCCGGACACATGGGTACTCATTCTTATCACCGCCTAATAGAAGGGATCGAATAGCTGGAATATTATGACGAACCAGTGTGTCACGTACCAGTAGTTATCAGAACAGGAATTAACCAGAGGTATGGCGGGCTTAAAAGGAAGGTTATTTAACTCCCTAGCTACTGTACTTCCCGTCAATATTCAGACACGCTGTTCTAATTGGCACGCAGTAATAATACCATCTATCGAAGAACAGTTCAATCACAATAAAAAATAATAGTCAATCTAATGGTAATGTTGATGGATGTTCGATACTGCAGGCCTTCCCATCTAGTTTTCTTCTGACTGTGATATTAGTACTTCCTATACAAAGGGAGCTTCTCCTTTCATGACGTTCCTTCATACTATTTCGCATTTCGGCAGTCATCTTTACAATTGGCTGTTGAGCAGCAGTTTTTCACCTTAAGACAATCATGACAAAAATACCACCATCGGCAGTTGACTCGTCTGAACAATATTTCCATGTTAGTGATGCTCGGCGTTGACATGGACTCAGCAACAGAAGACTAAATTATTAATATCTCTGTTATCGTAGCTGGTACGGTAAAACTGTATAAGACATAAATGATCGGAAATTCTAATGTCTACAACTTTTGTTATGTTTTATTTATCGATATGACCGCTAAATATCGATATTTGGGAATTAAATTTTAGGCCTTACCATAAACTACCATTTCACCCAGCGTGAGTTAATTTATAACCTGCACTGTATTGCCTCATGCACAGACTTTTAATACGGATTTCAATTAATATCCTTTTCAGCCATTTACTCGTGTTTCGGTATTGACATGGACTCCACAACAAAAAGCTACATTCATGAATGGCTCTGTTATCATAGTCGGTACCGTAAAATTGTATAAGACGTCCTATGTGATCATAAATTGTATTATCCATACCTTTTCATATGCAGCGTTTATCGATAGGACCAATGATACTACATCGTCTCTTAAGAAACAACACCCAGTATCCGGGAGATATTGGGTTCGAATCCCACTGTCGGCAGCCCTGAAGATGGTTTTCCGTGGTTTTCCATTTTCACACCAGGCAAAAGCTGGAGCTGTACCTTAATTAAGGCCACGGCCGCTTCCTTCCCACTTCCAACCCTCTCCCGTCCCATCGTCGCCATAAGACCTATCTGTGTCGGTGCGACGTAAAACAAATAGAAAAAAAAAAAGAAAAGAAACAACACCGCGTATCTGACAATGCTGTTCCTATCCACTATGTTCCTTAAGACTGGTCACGCCTCCCAGCCACATAACGTTATGCAGTCCATCAGAACAATATTCGTTGAGTTCATTTTGCTATGCGCGTGTGTAAAGGAAGACGAACCTTTCTGTACCGTACTGTAGGAATGTATGTTTGTACAGTATGACATAATTCCTTCCTAGGGTATGGTGTATTTAAGGTTCATTAGGAAAATATTGGCCAGCGTCAGCATTATCAGATACGCGGTATTGTTTCTTAAGGGACGATATATATTTGAGAATAAATTTTAGGCCTTTCCCTAAACAACCGGTTCACCTAACCAGAATAACATACATTTTAGGCTAAATTGTACTGCCTTATTCCCCGACTTCGCATACCAATTTGTGTTAAATTCTCTTCATCCATTCTCTTTTGATGCGCGTACAGACAGACAGACAGACAGACAGACAGACAGACAGACAGACAGACAGACAGACAGACAGACAGACAGACAGACAGACAGACAGACAGACAGACAGACAGACATAATGGAAAGTTAAAAATTGCATTTGCTTGTTACTGTGGACACGACCGATTCAGAAATACCATTCTTTTTACATTCTGAGCAACGGACAGATGCAACTTTTATTTTATGTAATGTAATATATATTGGCCCGGTTTCTTCAACGAATGTCAAGTGTTAACTCAGCTGTTAAAGAGACTTAACACATAATTTAACAAAATGGTCGTCTCATCAAGAATTGTTAACTCTAACAAATGTTAATACTTGTGTTAAATTAACCTGGCAGCAGCCCTGTGTTAAACCTCTAGCAACTGCTAAAATGTCAAAATGGAGGCATGTAGACGTAAGTTTGAAGCTTTACTGCTGTATGAAGAATATTTATAAGCTGAAGAAGGCAAAGAACGACCCATACTAAGAAATAACTACTTTCCAGAGTTGTCAGAAGATATATTTCTGATTACCAAAGCCGTAATGAACAAGATACTAGACGATATTGAAAATACGTTAGAGTTTCCAACAGTGAGGACAAATATCATGAGGCAGGATCCGCTTCGAAGCACACGGAGATGATAGAAAACTAAAATGCGAACACATTTCACTCAAACTTGTCAGGTCTGCAACTTAATCATTTCCGAAAAATTTATGAATCCCCCGATTCTAATACATCTATATCGTCGCTTCACCGGTAAAAGGTTGTAATCCACAAAGCTCTTGCTATCGATTATTCTCCTTAAGACTGGTCACGCCTCCCAGCCACATGTGGTTATGCAGTCCATCAGAACAAATTTTGTTGTGTTCATTTTCCTATGCCCAAGTGTATAGGAAAATTAACCTTACTATACCGTACTATACGAACGTATGCTTGCATTACGTATTTACGCACTCCTATTGTATAATGCATGTTAGGTTCATTTTCGGTTACTCGACGGCATAGGAAAACGAACACAACGGACATTGTTCTGATGGGCTGCATATCCATACGTGGCTGGGAGGCATGACCAGTCTTAAGGAGAATAATCGATAGGAAGAGCTTTGTGGATTACAACCTTTTACCGGTGAAGCGACGATATACTTGAAGAGTTGCGACTCCGACAAGTGGAGCAGTGGGCCCGTGGTCATCGCACTTGTCTGCTAACCGCGCCGACGTGAGTTCGAGTCCAGCCATTGACGTACTCTTTTAATACAAATTAAATCATTGTTTCAGGGAATGTGAAGGAAAATGTGAAAAAAATGAAGAATCAAATTGCAGTGGAACTTTATTTCATCATCGTCATCATCATCTGTTTACCCTCCAGGTTCGGTTTTCCCCTCGGACTTAGCGAGGGATCCCACCTCTACCGCCTCAAGGGCAGTGTCCTGGAGCTTCAGACTCTTGGTCGGGGATACAACTGGGGAGTATGACCAGTACCTCGCCCAGGCGGCCTCACCTGCTATGCTGAACAGGGGCCTTGTGGAGGGATGGGAAGATTGGAAGGGATAGGCAAGGAAGAGGGAAGGAAGCGGCTGTGGCCTTAAGTTAGGTACCATCCCGGCATTCGCCTGGAGGAGAAGTGGGAAACCACGGAAAACCACTTCCAGGATGGCTGAGGTGGGAATCGAACCCACCTCTGCTCGGTTGAACTCCCGAGGCTGAGTGGATCCCGTTCGAGCCCTCGTACCACTTTTCAAATTTCGTGGCAGAGCCGGGAATCGAACCCGGGCCTCCGGAGGTGGCAGCTAATCACGCTAACCACTACACCACAGAGGCGGACGGAACTTTATTTTCTACCTAAAATTAATAGAAAGAGATCCAGATATATATATTCTATAGAAAGAGATCCAGCAGTAACTGTGATAACGTTTAGGCCTATATTAATTTCAGGTAGAAAATAAATTGTAGGCCCTACTGCAATTTGCGTAATAGTTTTGTTCCAAATTTAATCTTAACGTTCCCTCAAATATTAAATTAATCGTCTTATTCTTCTTGTTCTTATTTATCTGTTTACCCTCCAGTGTCCTGGAGCTTCAGATCTTTTGGCGGGGATAAAACTGGGGAGGATGACCAGTACCTCGCCCAGGCGGCCTCACCTGCTATGCTGAACAGGGACCTTGCTAGGGGATGGGAATATTGGAAGGGATAGACAAGGGAGAGGGTAGGAAGCGGTCCTGGCCTTAAGTTAGGAGGAGAAAGACCTTAAAAAGTAGTTAGTGGGACGTATAGCAAATAACATTATTAGTTAGGAGGAGAAGTGGGAAACCACGGGAAACCACTTCCGGGATGGCTGAGGTGGGAATCGAACCCACCTCTAATCAGTTGACCTCCGGAGGCTGAGTGGACCCCGTTCCAGCCCTCATATCTCTCTTCAAATTTCGTGGCAGAGCCGGGAATCCACCCCGGGCCTCCAGGGGTGGCCGCTAATCACACTGACCACTACACCACAGAGGCAGACATATTATTTTGTGTAAAAATCATAGCTGCGACGAGACTCGAATTCACGTCTACGAGGTTCGCAGACAAATACGGTGACCACTTGGCCACGACTCCGTTCCGCTGTGATGCAACTCCCAAGTATATATGCCTTGCATTGGAATTGGGGATTCATCAATTTTTCATAAGTTATTAGGTTGCGGACCTGACATGTTTAAGTAAAATTTGTTCGCTTCTTAGTGTTCTGCCACCTCCTCTTTGTCCGAAGCGGATTCTGTGTAATGACATCTGACCTAATTTTTTTTTTTTTCGAAAACGAAAGCGTTTTGACTTAAACCCTTATACACGAGTTACCATTGAGTGTCTCCCTACAGGTACACTGAAGCTCGGTGAGCTCGGTTGATGGCAGGGTCTGGGCTATACTTGTTAGATTCTATGCTTGAGACAATTTTCCATGTAATTGTAAGCGACTATATTAACGAGAGCAAGAAAAAAGTGTGTAGAATCCTGCATAGGATTCCTGCTGCCACTGCAGCATTAACAAGGCATTACATTATTTTCCCCGCAATAAAATAATGCTCGAAAACCATTCAAAACACACAAATTATCACATTTTCCCGGTGTTAAGAATATAAGAATAGCCTATATCGAATGTTGTGTTATAACAGCCCGTTCTTTCATTTTTAAGCACAGTTGCGTCATTTTAAATTAAAATTAAATGAAATAAAAACTCGGATTCATCATAACGCTTTTGTTGCCTCTTACCTGACATGTTTACGTCTTATCGGTCTCCGCTACGCCAACCATAACCTATAATAATTGCAACCATGTGTCCGTGTGACAAAATACTACTTCAATACACCACCAGGAGCGCTTTATGTAAAGAAACAAAAGACGCTCCCTGTCAAACGCGTTCAGAAATCTCACTGAAATGTGTTAATTTGTCTTTAACAATTGTTTCGTAACAAATGTTGGAAATGTGTTCGTGAAACAGGACACTTTTAAACAAAGTGTTAAATTAATAACAATTCTTAGTTAACATTTGTTAAGTAAAATCTATATAAATAAAATTGTAGGGGGTCCGCTGTCTGTAATTTCTTTTGTTTTGCCAATTTTTCAGATATTTATCCGTTTTAGGTCAACTCAAGACCGAATCGGTGGTTTTTACGTTTCGTGTCTGTTTGTTTGTCTGTTTGTCTGTTTGTCTGTTTGTCTGTCTGTTTGTTTGTCTGTTCCACCATCACGTCGAAACGGCTGGATAGATCTCAACCAAACTTCATATTTAGAGTAAACTCATCCCGGGGATGGTTTCGATATGCATATCATTTTAAAATCTTTCAATACTCGGGGGGTTTATAGGAAAACCAGAATGGTTTTTCCACCATCACGTTGAAACGCCTGGATAGATCTCAACTAAACTTCATATCTAGAGTATACTCATCTCGGGGAAGGTTTCTATATGCATATTATTTTAAAATCTTTGAATAGACCGGGGGTTTATAGGAAAACCAGAATGGTTTTTCCACCATCACTTCGAAACGGCTGGATAGATCTCAACCAAACTTCATATTTAGAGTATACTCATCCCGGGGAAGGTTTCGATATGCATATCATTTTAAAATCTTTCAATAGACGGGGGTTTATAGGAAAACCTGAATGGTTTTTCCACCATCACTTCGAAACGGCTAGATAGATCTCAACCAAACTTCATATTTAGAGAATACTCATCTCGGGGAAGGTTTCTATATACATATTATTTTACAATCGTCGAATAGACGGGTGGTTTATAGGAAAACCAGAATGGGTTTCCTCCATTTTCTCTTATACTATTGATTTTCTGTAAACTTCGTTTACCGTACGTGAAACGTCTCTTCATTATAAACAACTTTCGTTATGTTCATAATTTACCATACTCTTCACATGACGGAGAAATTTACAATTATCCGCTGGTATCATGCTCTGCATTGAGTGACCGACAGACCGACAACGAAACTACAGGTTACCATGGCAACGTCTCTGACTGCATGCCAGCAGGGAAGTAACGTATTGCAATTTTCCTCATCATGCTTTTAATTTCGTGGTTGTTCCTTGGGTAGAAGGCAAGAGAGGCGTCAATCGGCCTATCTGCGGGATATTGGCGGAATATCGTTGGATATTATAACCGCCCTCGAATAGATTAAGTAATAACACCATTAGTCATCTTCTTATTATTTGTTTACCTAAGAATCACTGACCTAAATTTCTCCTCTGTTACCGCTTTATTATATCCATTACTCACACTAGCATAATTTATTGAGGGGCATTTGATTTTCCAATACATTCACTTGGCATTTACATATTTGTCGTTATCCGGCTGTCCGCAGTTATAATCCATTTTCTATTACTTTCAACTTTCTTAACTGTATTATTTCTTCCTTAATTACGCCGTATGTACGCGAGTGCTACAAACTACTGGATGTATTTCCACCAAGACTCATATTTAGAATACACCTGTCCTTGATAGGTTTTGGGCAAATATTGTTTCTAAATCCCTGAACTGACTGGGGGTTTATACGAAACCGAAACAGTGATTTTGCACTTCCACAAAATATACACAACCAAACTTAATGGAAATCTACCTACCTTGGTAGATAATAATTTCTAAACCTTTTTTCTCATGTGCATCATTTCGATACGAGGATTAATAAGGGAGATATCATTAACGGACCGTTTTTCTGTACAAGTCCCATCGGACTTAACTCCCGAGCGGGTGCGTGTAAAGCGTACTCGTCACAATTTGAAAACTACTGAAGACATTCGAACCAAAATTTATATTTAGCATCCACCTGTCCAAAGGTAGGTTTTAAACGTAAATAACATTTCATGTTCCGGAATGGACTGGCGGTTTATAGGGAACCGAAATGGTGATTTTACTCTTCCACAACATATACAGAACAAGACCAAGCTGACTGGAAATCGACCAAACGTGATGGAATTCCACCTCTAAACCTTTTTTCATGTGCATTCTTTCGTCAGGAGGATTACTAAGGGAGATATCATGAATGGTCACTTTTGCAGGTTAAGTCCAGCGGACATAGCCCAAAAGGTGTTTTACATGGAGCAGATTCCTTATCTATATAAATCAAATCGTAACGACTGTGTGCCTCTACACTGACTATTTTGGCGAAATTTTCGTACAGCTTTCCGTTTAAGGGGTAATAATGACCATCTCCATAATTTTTGGTTTAGTTTCCTGAAAGTACTAATTTTTACCCGCCTCGCCCAAAATCCAAATTGCGCCATAATCTGCCAGAAGAAAAAGAAGATAATTGAAATTTGACAAAATTATACGTTTAAGCCTGTAACGAACGGAAAACTTCCTAGATCATTAAATTTTTCACTTTGAATCCCCGAAGAATATCGAAATACGCAGGCAATTTTAATGATGGTGCAGACCTTCGGAAATTCCTATCCTATAACGGATTGCACAATCTCCGTTCAATTTGGAATGATCTACAACCGTGGTCTTATGACTTTTTGCCGTATCTGTATCCCTTTTACGTTTGATTTTTCTCTTTAATCGATGTTAAGTCAATTTGGAATTTTCACATGCATAATTCATACTTTCAATTACTTATATGAAATACAGAATCATTAAACTCTTCACGAAAATTGGCCCACCCAGTAGCCATATGTGAGCCAAATGCTATGTATGTATCCGAAAAGTAATGTAATGTGAGATAATCTTACAAAACCTTTACCCTGTTCCACGTTTCTAACTCAATCTGACCCAAGAATAGATGACATATCATAGGACCAGCCATTTAGGCCACTAAATCCGGCGTGTCTTATGGTATAATCCTTTGTCGATATGACGTACTTTTAGTAGCAGTTAATCTGTAAATGAAGGTCTTCAACATTGTAAATACGCATATACTTTCGTATGTCGATCTATATATATTCACTGATGTCGATTTTTAGCGATCGAGAAAGGGTGGGTCTGCTATTGTAATAAGTACTCCCCACACCGACTTTGTCTGGCAGTAGGAAAGGGTTCCTTCTCCAACTCCTGTGTAACTGTCATTAGTAAGGAAAGCCTACAATTATAATGAATAGTTCCCTTCTCGATTTGACTTGCAGAAGGCAAGTGAGCATGCAGTTTTGTTTAAAACTCCCCTACCCGATTGTGTTTGGCAGTAGGCAAGGGTGCCTATCATTATAAAGAAATGTCCTCATCTAAAATGTGACTGGCATTAGGCATAGTGGCCTGCTATTTTGATGGAAACTCACCAACTTGGTGTGACTGGCAGTAAGCTGGCTGGCAGTAGGAAAATGGGCCTGGCATTATAATGATAACTGCACAACTCAATTTCGAGTGATAGTAGGGTAATTGCCTGCCATTATAATAAAAACTCCTCACCTGAAATCTGTCTGGAAGTAGGAAGGGGGCTGCCATATTAACGAAAACTCCCCAAATCGATTCTGTCCGCGTCGTAGGCAATGGGGCCTGCAATTATTACGTAATCATCCCAACTCGATTGTGAATGGCGGTAGGCAAGTGAGTCTGCCGCTATATCACAAATCCGTAACAAACACTTTACATTGGAAACAACGTACGGGGAACTCCCCATGCTCTTTCTCGGATAACGCTAAGAGACATGCAATTTTAAAACAATCTTATTTACTGCATGTACATTATTTACTTCGATAACCGAATACAATGTAGAATACCGTAGCGAAGCACGGGTACATTCGCTAGTTTAACATACAGTTGAAGAAACCGGGCGATTATATATTTTATTATATTGCAGCACACACTGTGTTCAAGAACAAGCATGTGGTCAAAATAGGTCAGCTAGTTTAGTGGAATACTTTTCGACATCTTCTTATTCTTAGCTTTGGTCAAGTGTCCGGCTCCATGGCTAAATGGTTAGCGTGCTGGCCTTTGGCCACAAGGGTCCCGGGTTCGATTCCTGGCAGGGTCGGGAATTTTAACCATCATTGGTTAATTTCGCTGGCACGGGGGCTGGGTATATGTGTCGTCTTCATCATCATTTCATCCTCATCACGACGGGCAGGTCGCCTACGGGAGTCAAAGCGAAAGACCTGCACCTGGCGAGCCGAACCCGCCCTGGGATATCCCGGCACTAAAAGCCATACGATATTTCATCATCATATCATCCTCATCACGACGCGCAGGTCGCCTGCGTGCGTCAATTCAAAAAAGACCTGCACCTGGCAGGCCTAACTGGAAGCCATACGCCATTTTTTTTTTGTTTTTTTGAAGTGAGAGCTTTCCATAACCAGACACTGATAATCGAGAAGACCTCTTCTTCACTTCAGGACTTTTGGCTTGTAACACATTTTTGCACATAATGCCCTAGGAGGAGCACTACTGCACTGTTAAGATCAGATGGATGCAGGGTGAATGTCGGACGCATGACCCATTCAGACACAGTGTGAATGTCTGATGTTGTGTAATACCCCTTTTAACTTTCGTAGTACCTGCCGGACGACTTCACACTGAGTAAGTCTGTGCTGAATGGTATCTCGCTAGTTCTTACAGATGTTTCATGCGAATGTGGTGAATGTGATGGAGTTTGCTATACATGGATATCGATGGCTTTCTTTAAAAACCTCAAGTCCGAGTACTCTTCCTATCCATTATATTCCTTAAGACTGGTCACGCCTCCCAGTCTCATGTTTATATGCAGTCCAAAAGAATAATTTTCGTTATGGTCGTTTTCCTCTGGCACGTTGTAAAGGAAAATGAACCTTAAATGCATTATACTGTAGGAGTATGTAAATTTGCCAACCAATCAACATCCCTACAATACGGTACGGTAAGGTCCATTTTCCTTTAGACATTTGCAAAGCAAAATGAACACAGCGAAAATTATTCCGATGGACTGCATAAAAATACACTGACTGACAGAGCAAATGCAACACCAAGAAGGAGTGGTCAGAACTTTATGCCAACTGCAGGGTAGACTGACGTCACTGAGGTATGCTCATGATGTGAAATACGCCGCTGTGCTGCGCACGTAGCGAACGATAAATGGGACACGGCGTTGGCGAATGGCCCACTTCGTACCGTGATTTCTCAGCCGACAGTCATTGTAGAACGTGTTGTCGTGTGCCACAGGACACGTGTATAGCTACGAATGCCAGGCCGCCGTCAACGGAGGCATTTCCAGCAGACAGACGACTTTACGAGGGGTATGGTGATCGGGCTGAGAAGGGCAGGTTGGTCGCTTCGTCAAATCGCAGCCGATACCCATAGGGATGTGTCCACGGTGCAGCGCCTGTGGTGAAGATGGTTGGCGCAGGGACATGTGGCACGTGCGAGGGGTCCAGGCGCAGCCCGAGTGACGTCAGCACGCGAGGATCCGCGCATCCGCCGCCAAGCGGTGGCAGCCCCGCACGCCACGTCAACCGCCATTCTTCAGCATGTGCAAGACACCCTGGCTGTTCCAATATCGACCAGAACAATTTCCCGTCGATTGGTTGAAGGAGGCCTGCACTCCCGGCGTCCGCTCACAAGACTACCATTGACTCCACAGCATAGACTTGCACGCCTGGCATGGTGCCGGGCTACAGCGACTTGGATGAGGGAATGGCGGAACGTCGTGTTCTCCGATGAGTCACGCTTCTGTTCTGTCAGTGATAGTCACCGTAGACGAGTGTGGCGTCGGCGTGGAGAAAGGTCAAATCCGGCAGTAACTGTGGAGCGCCCTACCGCTAGACAACGCGGCATCATGGTTTGGGGCGCTATTGCGTATGATTCCACGTCACCTCTAGTGCGTATTCAAGGCACGTTAAATGCCCACCGCTACGTGCAACATGTGCTGCGGCCGTGGCACTCCCGTACCTTCAGGGGCTGCCCAATGCTCTGTTTCAGCAGGATAATGCCCGTCCACACACTGCTCGCATCTCCCAACAGGCTCTACGAGGTGTACAGATGCTTCCGTGGCCAGCGTACTCTCCGGATCTCTCACCAATCGAACACGTGTGGGATCTCATTGGACGCCGTTTGCAAACTCTGCCCCAGCCTCGTACGGACGACCAACTGTGGCAAATGGTTGACAGAGAATGGAGAACCATCCCTCAGGACACCATCCGCACTCTTATTGACTCTGTACCTCGACGTGTTTCTGCGTGCATCGCCGCTCGCGGTGGTCCTACATCCTACTGAGTCGATGCCGTGCGCATTGTGTAACCTGCATATCGGTTTGAAATAAACATCAATTATTCTTCCGTGCCGACTCTGTTTTTTCCCCAACTTTCATCCCTTTCGAACCACTCCTCCTTGGTGTTGCATTTGCTCTGTCAGTCAGTGTATATGACCGGGAGGCGTGACCAGTCTTAAGGAATATAATGGGTAGGAAGAACATTTGGACATACGAGTTTTTAAAAGAAAGCCATAGATATGTTACTGCATATTGCTCTACGCCTGCAAGGTATCGCCAGGTGTTTTCACCAATACCTATCTCCTCATTATCCGGCCCCATGAGCAAAAGGTTAGCGTGCTGACCTTTGGTCAAAAGGTTCCCAGGTTCGATTCCCGGCCGGGTCGGTGACTTTAACCTTCATTGGTTAATTGCGTTGGTTTAGGGCCTGGGTGTGTGTGCCGCCTTCAGCATTAGAATTCATCATACTGTAGGTAGAGCCCCATTCTCACGGACACGAAGGTCGCCTATCAGGCGTCATATCGAAAGACCTGTAGCAGACCTCTCCGGAGGCCACACGCAATTATATTATCTCCTGAATGCAAGCTCACAGTTACAAGACGTGAACCGAGTACCTAACCCGCTCAGTCTCTTGAGACTGGACTGAAATGCTTCAAGAATAACCGCCTCCACGTCCATGACGGAAATTTGAGGGCCAGTAAAGTCCACTTCACGGGCGTCCAGAGCAATAAATTAGACGACTTGACCCCCCCCCCCCACCTACCCCTTGCTCTGCTACGGGATCACGTAAGATGCAAACTGTCCTTGAAAGGCTAGGTAACATCGTATCCGTAATAATTTAAACTTTTAAACCCTACTCAGAACTGGAAATAGAAACCACGACTGCTCATCAGTATCCTATTAGGCCAGAGAGTAATAGTACAAAACAGAAATATTGAATATATTTCTGAGAATTATTTGATGGTTGAAAAAACGACTTGTAAAATAATTCTAATATTATATTTGAAAAATCAATTAGAAAAATAAATAGAAACAATGCGTAGAAACGCTGATATTATTAGTACTGCTGTTATTGTTAATAATAATAATAATAATAATAATAATAATAATAATAATAATAATAATAATAATAATAATAATAATAATAGATTAGTTTTGCGTTTCGCGAACTACTTTTATGGTTTTCAGAGTCCCCATTGTGGAAGAAATATCTCCCGTGGGAACTGTGTTACGGGCTGGTAAATATACCGAGACACAGTTGACATACATGAGTACTTTCACATACCACCGGACTGAGTCAAGATAGAATCTGTTAGCTCGGGGTCAGAAAGCCAGGGTTCTACAGTCTGTGCCGCACAGCCCGGCAACTGTTCTTGTCGTAGGTTAATTTCAGAGACTTTGAATATAATTTGTTCATTAACCTCGTTACTTTGCGAATGTGTATCCGATAATCTATGTAGTTGAGCTGTCTGTAAAGTAATGTGCTTGTGCCATGATTGCCTGTGTGGTTGATAGAGTCCCGGCAGTGTTCAAGAAGGACTTCGCGAAGTAAGTTATTATTTCTGTCCCTTATTCAACACAATTTCAGCAATTATTCCAACGAGATATTTGTTTACCGTTCAAAAATAACGGCGAGGATAGTATTTTTCTGCGTGATTTCAAGCTCAACAGGGCCTAATGTTTGGACAACAACATTCAAGAATCTATATTACATTTTATTATTTTCTACGCACACGTTGTTACTTTCTACGTACATTTATTTTAATTGCATTGATAAATGCTTTTGCAACTGGCTTGCTGCCTAAATGGTCAGCGTACTGGCCTTCGGTTTCGAGGACCCGGGGTTCGATCCCTGACCGGGATGGGGATTTTATTCGCATTTGGTCAATTCCTCCAGCTTTTGGTACTAGGTGTTTGTGATGGTCTCTATGTACATACACAATTTCAACTACTATCCACCACAAAACACGGAATAGTGAACACATTCCTCCATATAGCGTTGGAATCAGGCATGGCATCCGGCCATGAAACTGGATTTACTATATACTTAGGTGGCGATCCCCAGATAGTTGGGAGATCGTGGGTTCGAACCCCACAGCCGGCAGCCCTCAAGATGGTTTTGCGTGGTTTCCCATTTTCACACCAGGCAAATGCTGGGGCTGTACCTTAATTAAGGCCACGGCCGCTTCCTTCCCATTCCTAGCCCTTTCCTGTCCCATCGTCGCCATAAGACCTATCTGTGTCGGTGCGACGTAAAGCAACTTGCTTGCCAGATAGTTGGGAAACTGCCAGGAGAGAAAGGAAGAAAAGAATAACAAATACGTATTGAAAGAGAACCGTATGTTATGTAGTAAATAAAATAAATAAATAAGTAAAGAAATATATAAGAAATAACTACATAAATAAATAAATAAATAAATAAATAAATAAATAAATAAATAAATAAATAAATAAATAAATATGTAATTAACAGGCGCCTTCAGTTGCTCAGACGGTGAAATATTGGCCTCCTGAGCGCATGCGTTCAATCACAGATCGGTTCTGTGTTATTTTAAGGTGCTCAGATAGTCCAACCTAGTGTCGGTGGATTTATTGGTACGTACTGTAAATGATCTCCTGCGGGACAAAATTCTAGTGCCTCGGAGTCTCCAAGAACTGTAAAGCAGTTAGCGGGATGTAAAATCGATATCATTGTAATAAATAAATAGGCCTAAATAAATAAATAAATAAATAAATAAATAAATAAATAAATAAATAAATAAATAAATAAATAAATAAATAAATAAATAAATAGCCTTCCTTCCTTTCATTCTTCATCGCTTATCCCACATCCTGCTGGGTTCGTGGGAGCAATCTCTGTCTCACATGTGGACTTGGCCAACTTTTGCGGCCGGATGCTCTTTCTGGCGTCAGCCCTATGCGGAGAGATGTGCTTGGTTATTACTTGTTTCCATCGTGGTTAGCGCCAATGCAGTGTGTATTGTGATAAGCACGGATTCTCAGTCACTGTAATAGAAGAATAAACCAAGAGTGGTTAAAATCCCCGACACTGCCGGAAACCGAACCTATGGTCCTCTGAACCAGAGACCTCTATGTTGAACATTCGATAAGAGAGACCGGCAAAGAAATAAAGTAGATAATTTTAGAGAATCAACAAGTTGCTAGTCGCACCGACACGGATAGGACATATGGCGACTACGGGATAGGGAAGGGTTGGGAGTGTGAAGTAAGCGGCCGTGGTCGTAATTAAAGTACAGCCCCAGAATGTTCATGGTGTGAAAACGGGAAACCGTCAGGCTCCGTGGCTAGATGGTTAGCGTACTGGCCTTTGGTCACAGGGGCCCCGGGTTCGATTCCCGTCAGGGTCGGGAATTTTTAACCAAAATTGGTTAATTCCGCTGGCTCGGGGGCTGGGTGTACGTGTCGTTTTCATCATCATTTCATCCTCCTCACGCCGCGCAGGTCGCCTACGGGAGTCAAATCGAAAGACCTGCATCTGGCGAGCCGAACTTGTCCTCGGACACTCCCGGCACTAGAAACCATACACCATTTCATTTCATTTCATTTCAATGGGAAACCACTGAGAACCGTTCTCAGGGCTGCCGACAGTGGGGTTCCAACCCACTATCTCACGAATACAAGCCCACAGTTGAGCACCTCTAACGGCACGGCCATCTCGCTCGGTTTTAAGAGAACCAATATTACTATGATGTCGGTCTCCAATGAGTCTGTATTTACGTTTAAATGAGACAAATAGTCAAATGAAGCAACCACCACCTTGAAGAAGGCATTGTCCGCGGGTCAAATGGGGAAAAGTACACAACTTAAAGTCTAGGAAGACTGAGGGAGAAATAGAACACTATTTTACACTTTGTAGTGAGATTGACATGGTGCCTTTGTCATTTTGTGTGTGTTTGCAAGGTACCTACATTGTGCTTTTGGCAATTTGTGTATAACGGCAAGGTGCTATATTGAACATATTTAAGGCCCTTTGCAGTCACACAAGCTTGTGCACTTTTAAGCGATTCGTGGCTCTATATTCTACCAGTTTTGCGACATTTCGAACTCCTGTTAAGAGCACCTTGTGCATTCACTGTGGTGAACCATACGGAGAAGTCCTCCCCTCGGCATGAACAACCGCAAGAACATGCTGACATCGTGTTCGAGCTGTTTCTAGATCGTTATATTATGATGTTCACTGCACTTGATTGCATGGTAATATGAAAATAAGGCTGGTCTGGTTGGTTACCATCGATTGCCAATGAATTTTTAATGACTAGAAGCAAATAACATCTGACAATAGAAGAGGGAGTGTTGATTTCAGCCAATAAAACTTTCTAACTGGAATGCGATGTGATTATTTATCACCCGTACAGTCACAGATGCATTATGTGCGCACACTATTTTCCACTGTGGTCCATGACACAAGCGTTGGGTCAAAACTTTTCTGTGAAAGATGTAAGTTCGTTAGAAATTTTCTTGGACCGCATCTTATTCCATGCTCCTAACCTAGAAATCAAGATATATCTTTATTAACTATCGTTTCGTAGGTCTCGGTCTGCTTTTCCTGCTATATACGATCCTGTACGTTTGACTCCAATGTAATCTGACCTCTTGCATTCGCCCGTTATATCCTCACATATCGTCGGTGAAATGAAATGTCGTATGGCTTTTAGTGCCGGGATATTCCAGAACGGGTTCGGCTCGCCAGGTGCAAGTCTTTCCATTTGACTCCCATAGGCAACCTGCGCGTCATGATGAGGATGAAATGATGATGAAGACAACACATACACCCAGCCCCCGTGTCACTGGAATTAACCAATTAAGGTTAAAATCCCAGACCCGGCCGGGAATCGAACCTGGGTCCCTCTGAACCGAAGGCCAGTACGCTGACCATTCATCCAACGAGTCAGACATATCGTCGGTGAATAAATAATACTCAGTATGTCACAATGCACTTCCTATCTATTATTTACCTGAAGGAAAATTAAGCTTAAATATCGTCGGTTTACTTCTAAAACCTCGTATGTTACAATGTTCTTCCTACCCATTATATTCCTTAACACTGATCACGCCTCCCAGCCACATATTTATATGCAGTCCATCAGAACATTTTTTCGTAGTGTTCATTTTCCTGTGCAAACATGCAAAGGAAAATTTACCTTACCATACAGCATTGTAGGGATGTTGTTTTCATGGCGAATTTAAGCACTCCTACAGTTTAACGTATTTAAGGTTCATTTTCCTTTACACATTACCATAGGAAAATTAATATAACGAAAATTGTTCTGATGGACTGTACATCCATATGTGGCTGGGAGGCGTAACCAGTCTTAAGGAAGAAAATGGATAGGAAGTGCATTTGGAGATACAGGTTTTAGAAGTAAGCCATCGATATATTATATTGTAGGAGTATGTAAATACATTCCGCAATCAAACATTCCAACAGTACGGTACGGTAAGGCTCATTTTACTTTACACACCTGCACAGGAAAATGAACACAAGGAAAATTGTTCTCATGGACTGCGTATCCATATGCGGCTGGGAGGCGTGAGAAGTCTTAAGGATAATAATGGATAAGAAGAGCATGGTCAGGTACATATTATTGCTCACCCAGCGTCAATATGAATCTCTAGAAGTAGAAAATATGTATCTAAATGTTAAACCTTATATACAGTAGCCGATATGATAGGAGTGCGTGAGTACGTCGTGCAAACATACATTCCTACAATAAGGTCTGGTAATGTTCATTTCGTTTTACGCAACAGAATAGGAAAATAAAAGCAAGGAAACTTGTTCTGATGGACTGCATATCCATATGTGACTGCAAGGCGTGACCAGTCTTAAGGAAAATGATGGAGAAGAAGAACATTGTGTGATACGCAACATAGGCCTTTGTAGATTTTCTCTCGATTTGTTGACGAGAAAATCTTAAGTAGCTTTTCCTTTCAGGCAGATATTCAATATCTATACTAGTCGACTCTAAGTTAATAGACTCGTATTATCAATATAGAAATAAGAGGTTGGTGTTCTAAATTTAAACATTGTATTTGCCGGTAAACTCATCTCACTTGGAGTCGGGAAGTCTTAATGTTCTTTGTATAATTTAAAGCATCACAAAATGTCTAGCTCGCATGCACGATGTTAGGTATTGATCGAAAAACTTGTTCACAAGAGAACTGGGGACATTTCGTCGCCGTTAGGGCAAAAGGCCATATCGTCGCTCCTCTGCAAAAACCACGAATGTGTAAATACCCTTCCATTTTATTATTTCCCTGAAGACTGGTCACGCCTCCCAGTCATATATTGATACACAGTCCATGAGAACAAATTTCGTTGAATTCATATTCCTGTGCAACACTGTAACATATATTTATATATGAATAATCAAAATAATAATTAATAACCATTGCAATATGATTCAAATAATCAATATGAATAAAATAAATAATTCATCGCACCACGCTGGGCGCCAATTGAAATATTTTTATATATATGTATAATAATAATAATAATAATAATAATAATAATAATAATAATAATAATAATAAATAACCATAGCAATATGATTAAAATAATCAATTTGAATAAAAACATACTTAATCGCCCCATGCTTGGGCGTCAATTTTAATCTAATTAATTTTAATCTAATTCAAAATATATGAATAAATAACTAAATAAATAACGTAATTAAAATGTAACAAATTAATAAAAATAATATTTCGAAATGTGCGTAGTATGAGCGCCAAAGTTCACCAGAATGGATCCCTCGAATTTCGATAATTCTCTCACCCAGGGCGTGTATATAAAGCAGCGTACTTGTACATCTGCTTCAGGCCTTTTCTAGCCTTCTGGAAGCGACTAAATTGGTAGGAACTGCACCTAGGTTCATCAATAATTCCACTGATTCTAAAATATCTAAGTATATTCTGAATAACATCCGCGCATGAGCACCTCATCAACACACCAAAATATACATAAATTACACTAAAAAATACTACTGGAAGACTCCATATTTACAACAACAACAACAACAACAACAAATAAAACATTGGGAAACCAAAAGCGAAGACCAAGCTACCATTTGCAGTCAGTCCGATGAAAATTCATTTCAAAGCATATATATATGGATGAATACCCTTCACTGTTTCTGTGTATCAACACAACTTGCACATTCTCATTATTGACATTTGTTATAACACACAGATACTGTACCTTTACAATACTGTGTTCACTGATTGTAACACTTGGTTTAAAGATACATTCACTCGAGCAACACACTCTTGTTGTGCCAGAACAAATTATAGAAAGTCTGATATTGAGACACACTACCCCATAGCTTTTACCAACATACAAAACATCAAGCTGCCACAAGTGATAAAAGACCAAGTGCCTAAGCACTCCACAGTTTGTAGGTCAACCACGTTCCACAAAGTTTACGTCTTCCCTCTTCCGCTGTTTTATGTCAAGTCCTCCACTGATTTCACATGAGCCTATATAGACCCGAGCTTCCTTCCTTCTACTCTTTCATGATACGTCGATATTGATCCTGGCCATCGAATCACGAGTAGAAAATCCTCTTGTCATTCCAAGACCATGCCCCGAAGCTTTTCCGGATCCCAAGACAATACTGTCTCTGTGTTGTTCCACATGACTCATACAAAGAGGCCGAGTTGAAAATAGCACCCTTTTCCCATCCGTTTGCACAAAACAATTACTCATATCACACGTGGATACTTTCCAGCACAAAATATTGTGAATAAATATACAAATGAAATACTAATACTAATAACAATAGTATTAATAATAATATTAATAATAATATTATTAATAATAATAACAATAAGACACTTGTAGGGCACTTGGGTGGGGGCCCTCAACCCCGACACGGCGCGTCCCATATGGCTGATAGGGGAAGCTCCTCTAGATATGCAGGACAGGTGTGAATAAGGCTTAGCCAAATAAGCACCCGCGGATCAACTGAGGTAAACAGAGAAATGGTCAACGGCCTCGGCGGCAGAAGAGGACATATCCCAATGGCAGAGAGGGCGGAAGAACCGCATCAAATCCACTTCGCGTCTGACTTGTAGCAAGCGGCAAGTGGTCAGCGTCTGATCACCAGAGGTGCGGCTGTAAATATGCTCCAGGAATTAACAATCCCTGGTTCTACACCACTAGCGAAAGCTAGAAGATTGCTTACAAGCAGACATGACTCGTACAAGTAAAGACAAAATTACCTCAGGTGGACAATCCACGCACTCTAAAGTGGTAACCAAGCATTCGGATTCTGGGGAGCTTGGGCGAATACGAGAGAGCAAGTCGGAGTGCTCTGATAAATTTCCACGAGACTCACACTTTCATTGGCACATTCAACATTCAGACACTGATTCAAACAGGAAAGCTGCACAATCTCACAACAGAACTTACAAAGCAGAAAATCCAAATTCTGGCCCTACAAGAAACACGCTTCACCGATTCAGAAACGATGGATTACAATAATTATAGGATCTTCAAAAGTGGAATAAACAAGAAAATTGGTAAGCAGCATTGTTAGGAATGGCCTTCTGTGTAGACAAAGAAGTTTTGGATTCAGTAATAGAGGTGAAACCCATCAACAATAGGCTTTTGACCTTAAGAATCAGGCACAAACAAAAAATACACCTTTATTAATGTGCATGCACGAATAA
The DNA here is from genome assembly GCF_040414725.1 of Anabrus simplex. Classification (NCBI taxonomy): domain Eukaryota; kingdom Metazoa; phylum Arthropoda; class Insecta; order Orthoptera; family Tettigoniidae; genus Anabrus; species Anabrus simplex. The sequence continues at coordinate 523,707,046 of NC_090266.1, forward strand.
ATGGAGACAATAAAAAGGAGCCTGGAAAAACAGAAAGATTCTGGGAAGAGCTTGAAACAGAAATGGCCAAAATCCCAAAAAATGATGTGAAAATTCTACTCGGTGATTTCAATGCACAGCTTGGCAGGGAATACAGGATGACAGTGGAAGACTAACCAGCCCACAGATCCACCAATAAAAATGGCACACGCCTCATTGAGTTATGCCTACAAAATAACCTCAAAATTATGTCAACATCACTCCGGAAGAATCCCAAAAAGCAAAAAACTTGGCGATCACCCATCCATCACTTAGGAGAATTTCAGATTGATCATGTGGCAATATCATATGATTACCAAAAGGAAATTCATGATGTGCAAGTGCGCAGAGGTGCTAACATCGATTCGGATCATTATTTAAGCAGAATCAAAATTAAATTCACACCCAAAAGGGAAATTCAACAGGAAAACATCGGTGATTCCAAAATTTGATGTACACAAAATCAAGGACTCCAAAATTTCAGAAGAATGGGAACAACGACCTGCAGAGAGCTGGGAGAATTTCCAGACTAAAATCATCGAAACCGCGAAGGACCTAATCCCTCTTTGCAAGAAACCAAAACGTCCTTGGTGGAATCAAGAATGTGAGACTGCACTAGAAGAAAGGAAAAAGGCATTTCAAAACTACGATTGTAACAAATCAGAAGAAACACAGAAGAAATTCTTCGAAGTTCGTAAGCATGTATCCATGATTTTAAGACAAAATAAACGGAAATACGTCAATGTCCAACTGAAGTCAATTGAAGACAACTTCAAAAATTGCAACACACACGATTTCTACAAGACCTTTGCGAACCAAATTAAAGGATATTCCCCACAGAACCTTTGCTTTCGGAAGCAAGATGGTAAACTAGCCTTGACAAATAAGGAAAACTGCCAAGAATTAGCTACATATTTTTCACAGCTTTTAAATTGTCCAGAACCCAAAAAGAGTTTCCCGAAAGTACAGCCAGAAATGATACCGGAAAATTCGTCACCACCAACGCAAGAAGAAATTTATTCACATATCAAGAAACTTAAAGACAACAAAGCATCAGGGGAAGACGGAATTGTAGCTGAACTTCTGAAAATTTTAGGCCCAAATTCACTCAGAGAAATTACACAAATAATCCAAAACATTTGGCAAACCGAAAAGCTCCCGAATGACTGGAAGATTGCTCTAATCCATCCACTACATAAAAAAGGGCAGCATGTTAGACGTAAACAATTACAGAGGAATCTCACTTGTATCAGTCACATAAAAAATACTATCAGCCTGTCTCTTGCATAGAACACAACAACAATTAGAACCCAAATTGGCGTCTCCGAAGACCTTAAAAAGTAGTTAGTGGGACGTAAAACAAATAACATTATTATTATTATTATTAGAACCCAAATTATCAGAATTTCAAGCAGGATTCAGACCAAACAGGTCATGCTCAGAACAAATTTTCAACCTCAAAACCATACTTAAACTACGAGCCCTCAGACAAAAGCCTACAGTATGCACATTTGTAGATTTCGAAAAGGCATATGATTCGATAGACAGATAAAACTCATAAAACAAACACTAACGGGCACCAAATCTAAAGTGAAATTTATGGGAGAAATTTCAGAACCCTTCGACATTCAAACAGGTGTGAGACAAGGTGATGGACTCTCTCCTATTCTGTTCAACGTCGTCCTAGACAAGGTTATGGAAGAATGGGAGAAGGAACTCAAGACACGTGAATCTTGGAAACCGATCCGATTGGGCTTTCCCAAAAACAACCTCTACGTACCATACCTCGCATTTGCGGACGATCTGGCGATTTCAACAGGGAATGAGGAGACTGCCATCAAGCAGCTTGAGATACTTAAAGAATCTGCAGAAAAAGTGGGACTACAGATTTCATTTGAGAAAACTAAATTCTGTTCAAAGACAGATAACACGAGCCTGAGAACAAAATAGGTAAAATCGACCGGGTCTCGTACTTTAAATACCTCGGAGAATTCATCGAACCGACAGGCCTTGAGAAAACTCACAGCAAAACCGTCTCGAAAAAGTCAAGAAGGCATTAGGGTTAGTTCAAGACATCTACAACAAAAAATGCATGTCAAGATAGACAAAAATTCGGCATTACAACACAGTCATAAAACCAACAGTCCTTTACGCAAGTGAAACATTGTCACTTAACAGTAAACAAAAATTAGAAGAAATAAAAAAGCAAGAGAGGAAGATCATCAGGAAAATCCTAGGAGGAAGATATACCCAAGATGGTTACAGGCTACAATCAATCAAAACAACAGAAAAAATTTCAAACATTGAAATTGACATTAAGAAACGACGAATGAAATTCTTTGGACACCTCACAAGATTACCAGAAAATCGACTGTCAAAAAGAATATTAAATTATGTTAGCTCACTTAAGAATTCAACACCTTGGCTGGACGAACTGCGAAAGGACCTCAAAAACGCAAACATATGTGCAACAGACATTTTAGAAAGAGACACCTTCAGACACAAAGTCAACAAGTGGGAAGTTACATCAGAGCAACCAAAGCAAAAACAGTGCAGACCGAAATGGTCGGAAGAACGTAAACAAGCCTTCTCAGAGAGAATGAAAGCCTATTGGAAGAACAAGAAGAACCCAAGGAAAGCTTGATTGAGTTGTTTGCTTAACGTCTTCCATTATTGGGAGAATACGCTAATAATAATAATAACAATAATATCTCCTACTTCTGAATACAGTGCGAGGGTGTGATATATGTACTATCACAACTGTAAAGGAAAATGAATCTTAAGTATAACATACTCTAGGAGTGGGTAATTATTGTAATGCAAACATACATTCGTACAGTACGGTAGGGTTCATTTTCCTTTCAACACTCCCATAGGAAAATGAACTCAACGAAAATGGTTCTGATGGACTGCATATTCATATGTAGCTGGGTCATGTGAGAACCAGCTGCCCCTGAACAGAAAAATGATCTACAGGAGACTGGAGTTTTTATTTCACAAAGAGGGTATAATCAGAGATCACAAAATAAGGAAAGCGGACATTTAATCTACACCGTGACAGACGAATAAAAAACGAGTTACTCTATTAACTACGAAAGTTCACTGTAACTAAATAAGAAGTGTACTCTGGTGTGGTAAACCATACGGGGCGAACAGATTCTTGAAGAAAACGTTCTGAATTCGTTGTGTGTTGTGTTAGTTCCCATGTTAGTTTTCCAGGAGGCCACATCGAGTGAAAATAGTGTGGAGAGGGTAAGGTGATTCATTAGAATAAATTGTATGGCTCGATGGCTATATGGTTGGCATGCTGGCCTTTGGTCCAAGGGGTTCCGGCATTGGTTTCCGGCTGGATCGGGGATTTTAACCTAAAGTGTTACTTTAACTACCTTGGGGCCTGGCTCTTTTTGTCGTTTTCATACATTAGAATTCATTATAATTCATTCATTACAATAGAAGTGATCGATTGATACCTATCTTGGGGTAGTGGAATTTCAGAATTAAATATTACGTAAGTACCTAGGTTTTAATAAAAGGAAATATCTTCATTAGGGTATTCACACAAGTTTGAGCGGTGTCTTTAAAAGTAGGAAAGATCACAATATGAAAATAAAGTTTTCATTCAAGAAGACAAATTGGGGCAAATATTCGTTTATAGGACGGAGAGTTAGGGATTGGAATAAATGACCAAGGGAGATGTTCAATAAATTTCCAACTTCTTTGCAATCATTTAAGAAAACGCTAGGAAAACAACATATAGAGAATCTACCACCTGGGCGACTGCCCTAAATGCAGATCAGTAGTGACTGATTGATCGATTGTTTGATTGATTGATTGATTGATTGATTGATTGATTGATTGATTGATTGATTGATTGATTGATTGATTGATTGATTGATTGATTGATTGATTGATCTTTGGTAGGGCGCTAGTTCTCACTGACTCACAGTCGCCTACTGGCCGTCATCTGGAGGAAGTCCTGAACGTTGGCTTTACTGAGGCCATACACCATTACTAAATGGGAATACATTTATCTATGACAGCTGTAGATGACTTCGAAATCGAATCCATCTCTCTCACTTTACAGGTGGCTATGTTAACAATTTCCGCTAACCGGGCGATTTGGCCACGCGGTTAGGGGCGCGCGCCAGTGAGTTTGCACCGGGGAGGTAGTGGGTTCGAACCCCGCTGTCGGCAGCCCTGAAGACGGTTTCCCGTGGTTTTCCATTTTCACACCAGGCAAATGCTGGAGCTGTACCTTAATTAAGGCTACGGCCAATTCCTGCCCACTGTTAGGTCCTTCCTATCCCATCGTCGCCATGAGACCTATCTGAGTCGGTGCGACGTAAAGCCAATTGGAAAACAAAATCCACTACGTCGGTTAGCACATGAGACAATCACATTCAGCTCTTTGATTTTGAATTGGTTTTTATGAAGGTTTCTACTGGATATTAACTGAATTAACTCTGGAACAACTTTCCAACATACCGGCCCACTGTTTCAGTATCAAGATACACTATCATCTATTATAGCCACGATGTAAAAAAAATGTTTGCCATTCTAGGGTAAAGTTCTAAACTACAGTTTATCAGGTTTGGAAGCTGATTGGCAATAGAAATAAGAAGAACAGAAAGGGCAACACGCAACATAGTAATGTAAAATTACTCTCAATTTGTTAACGAGAAAATCGATGGCTTACTTCTAAAACCTCGTATCTCCCAATGCACTTCCTAACCATTTTCTTCCTTAAGACGGGTCACGCCCTCCAGCAACGTATGGATGTACAGTCCATCAGATCAGTTTTCGTTGTGTTTATTTTCCTTTGGTATTGTGTAAAGGAAAATAAACCTTAGATACGTTAAACTGTAGGAGTGCTTAAATTCGCCATGAAAACAACATCCCTACAATACTGTACGGTAAGGTCCATTTTCCTTTACACATTTGCACAGGAAAATGAACAGTACGAAAAACGTTCTGATGGATTGCATATAAATATGTGGCTGTGAGACGTGACTAGTGTTAAAGAACATAATGGGTAGGAAGAACATTGTAACATACGAGGTTTTAGAATTAAGCCGACGAAATATTAAACATAAAGTAGTTAAATGTGATGTAAAGAATTTTGTACCAAGATGTAGAATGAGTCGGAGAATTGCCTTATCCGATAGGCGTACAGTGGTAGAGGCATCTCATCTGCTGTCCTTTGATCCCTGTCTATAGACCACAGCACGGACAACGTTAATTATATATTGAGTCAGTTGGAACACTCTCTTCTCCTGCACAACCGTGAAGAATTGGAATACTTTGAAATAATAATAGAACCGAAGCACTCAATTAACCGCTTAACGAATTAAATCACACAGCCGAAGTCTGATAGTATCGGGGCACGCATTATGTAACTTGGAGCTCCCTGAAGTATTCGTCACACTTATCAGACAATAATCGATGTGTATTATTTTGTAGCCATGTTTCCTTTCCCCGGCGATAAGTCATTGCTCGCCCTATAACTTAGAAGATGCTGTAACTTTTATCGGCCTCACAAAACTGGTTGCGTCTTCAAGGCTTCACCATTTACTCTCAGAAATTTTATAACTTCAAAACTGTAGGCTGTCTTACAACTAAGCACCGTATTCCCAATCTTTTCTTCTTTCAGTGCCATGTGTTTTAGATTTGACTTGTAGTCAGCTTCGTCTTTTTGCCGTGCCTATTTGACACGATTTTCTTTTATCTCGTGAAATAATATATTTCTTCAGATTTTATGTCAATATAATAGTATAATGAATTCAATTTTCTGAAACGAGCTTTGGATTCTATCAATTCCTCACCTATAATGAGGTAATTTCAAAACATTTTGGTATTTTCTGACTGCCAGAAAGGGATTGTACGTCTCGCTAGCTACAGCAAAGTGCCGGAATTTCGTCGCGCAAGAGTTCTTTTCGTGACTGTAAATCTACTGACACGAAGCTGTCGTATGTTAACACTTTCAAAAAGCACACCATCAAAGCTGCCAAATAATCCGGCCCAGCGGTGTAGGGGGCAACGCGTACGCCTGTCACCCGGCGGCCCCGGGTTCGGTTCCCGGCCAGGTGAGGAGTTTTTAATTGTAATGATTAATATCCCTGGCCTGGGGACTGGGTGTTTGTGACGTCCTTAATCTTCTTCCTTTCCTCACACACAACATTTCACACTACCGCCATTCCAATTACAAGCAGGTTCATACAATATGGTGCCAGTAGGGGCAAAAAAATCCACATGGGTCGCCCCCGAACAAATAGCAAGGAACCCCCCCCCCCCTGCCAAATAAGATTAAGGAGGTCAGCGTAACTACCGTCTCAGCCACTTAGTCCGGCAAAGAACACGGAGTGTTTGTCATAATTCATATGTACTTGGAGCGGTATCACAAGGAATACGTTAAAAGCTCAGGAGGGAATGCCCAATGAACATATCGATGGCTTACTTCTAAAACCTCGTATCTCCACATGCACTTCCTATCCACTTTCTTCCTTAAGACTGGTCACGCCCTCTTGCCACATATGGATGTACAGTACATCAGAACAATTTTCGTTGTGTTCATTTTCCTATGTAAGTGTGTAAAGGAAAATGAACCTTAAATACATTAAACTGTAGGAGTGTTTAAATTCGTCTTGAAAACAACATCCCTACAATAAGGTCCATTTTGCTTTACACTTTTGCATAGGAAAATGAACACTACGAAAAAGGTTCTGATGGATTGCATATAAATATGTGGCAGGGAGGCGTGACCAATCTTAAGGAATATAATGGGTAGGAAGAACATTGTAACATACGAGGTTTTAGAAGTAAGCCGACGATATTATCCTTACACAGGTGTCCGAACTTCAGATCAAATAGTTAATTTTCTATCGTACCAAATTTAAACAAAATGCTGGCATATTTGAGTGTGGTTTACCATTGCATGTTCTAAAAAAAGGAACCAGTCCTGAATCTATTCCTTATTAGATACTGTCATATTCTTGTTAGAAAACTTTCTCGATGTGAAATACAGCACTCCCATTTCAGGAAAAAGGAATCAGGTAGCCGCCACTTTCATCTTTATAGGAAAGGGTACCTGTATATTCCCACACTAGCCAGTGGTTCGTTTATATCAATACATTTTATCTATTTAATTTCAGTTGAAAGGAGTCGTTGGTTTAACTTTGTCTTGGTTTTTTCAATTTGAACCCCGTGATGGTTGGTTCCTTTCTGATTAACGCAGTCCGAATAAATGTATAGATGAGTCAGTTTTCCGCAGACTCGTTTACCCGGTTTTCTGTGGCAGCGAGTCTGTTCGTGGAGTCTGTCACGAAAGGCTGAAGCCTTCTTGGTTACAGATTATTTTTTTCCACAGTTGTATCCCGTAGAACTACGGAGCTAGCAACTCATTTGTACCACAGTCTAAAAGTCTATGTTAATCGTGATGCCGGTAGTTATTTTTTGTTACTCCATACTTTCTCATCCCTAAGCTCAAATCAGTATGCAATAAGAGTTCTAAAAATTAATCTAGAAGGATGAAATCGTTGCTGTTTGGGCAAAACATTATATCTTAGAATGTTCCTCCTATTCATTACTTTCCTTAATACTTGTCACGCCTCCCAGCCAAATATGGGTAAGCGGTCCATCGTAACAATTTTCGTTGTGTTCATTTTCGTATGCCAGTGTGTAAAGGAAAATGAAACTTAAGTACATTATACTGTAGGGGTGCGTAAATAAGTCATTCAAACATACATTCATACACTGCGGTACCGTAAGGTTCATTTTCCTTCGTAGCGACGCAAAGGAAAATGAACACAACGAAAATTGTTCTGACGGACTAAATATCCATATGTGGCTGGGAGGCGTGACCAGTCTTAAAGAAAATAATGGATGGGAAGATCATTGTGAGATATAACCTTTTGACCAAACAGCGACGAAATATTCTAGTAGAACAGATTTTAAAATTAAGTTCAAATTACTCTTAAGTACATTCCTAGAGAAACAGTTGTTTCCTTCAATCGTTAAAATAAGTATTACAAATATAATAATAATAATAATAATAATAATAATAATAATAATAATAATAATAATAATAATAATATTTCTGAATAATGGCAAAAGAACATTTGATATAACGCACTGTAGATGAAGTTAGTAGAAAATTTCAGGAGAAAGGAATCAGCAGATAGGTTTATTTATTTATTTATTTATTTATTTATTTATTTATTTATTTATTTATTTATTTATTTATTTATTTATTTATTTATTTATTTGCAAATGAGTAGATGTTCGTCCAATTACAATATTTGTTAATACCTTCTATAGTTATTAATTATAAATACAAAAAAATACAAAACATACAAAAATGAAAGTAACAAACTGGATACAAAAATAAAACTGGAAAATGAATAAAATTAGTTATTCTATTACGTAACAATAAAAATTATAAAATTAGTCAGTGACAATTATCTTTTCCAGCATGACATTGCGTGGTACCTCTCACAGCTTTTCCCACACAATTTGCATGAACACTGTAATTTCTTTTGGTTCATGGTAGTTGGCTCTGCTGCATATCCGGTGGTGAAATCCATGAACAGCAAATCGCGTCATTACATGTCTAAGTTTATATCCGGGCTTTTTCCATTCGTTGTTTAACATAGCGTCTGTAGAGTAGAACTCCAGCCATATTTCTTCCCTTTTTCTCTGAAGGTCTATGAGCAAATTCTGGTATGCCGGTGTAGAGGGTAGTCGCAGTTGTATGCGGAGATCTTCAATTAAAACTGTTTCTCTTGCCAGCACATATACCAGGCGCGATCGGTTGTACTTTGATACACATAAAGCTTTTTTAAGAATTTGGCTTTCACATTTTTCTATATCTGCTAGATTGCTTTTGGTACGATACTCCCAAATTAATGCCATGCCATATGTTATTACGGGTGTAATTTTCAATTTGAATATTTCCATTGCGGTTGCCAGCGAGATCTTTGGTAGATTTTTTATACAAGTCCAGTTCCATATGTCTGCAAGGTGATCCCTAGGTATTTAAAGTGAGGGACGATTGATAGTGGCTCGTTCTTGTATGTGATCTTGTCATTGGCTGCTGATCTGTCTCCTTTCCTGAACGTCATTGTCACGGTTTCATTTTCGTTAAGTTGCATTTCATTTCAGGTGGCCCACTTTTCCAGTTGGTTAAAAACAGGCTTCTTCAGGTTTTGTTATCTCGGGTGACATAAGAGCCATATCGTCGGCATAGACCAGTATTTTGACGTCCGCTTTGATGTATACCTATTTGGTGATATCTGATGTGGCTATATTGAACAATAATGAGCTAAGTGGATCTCCTTTGTGGGGCCGATGACCTCGATGTTAGGTCCCTTTAAACAAGCATCATCATCACCATCATCATCGATCTCCTTGTAGCACGCCATTTTTCTGTTCTAGCGGTCTGGATCGGTCAACACTGTCGTCTATCTGTGCCAGGTTATGCCCAAGTATATTCCTAATAATTCATGTGGTGTTATTTTCCCCTATGTACTCTTCTAGCTTTTCTATTATCATGGATCTGCTTATGAGGTCAAATGCCCGGGTATAGTCCACGAAGGTCACATGGAGCTTTCCTCTCGGATTCCTCATTTCATTTTGAAACCAGTTATTACAAATATTACACTGAATATTAATGGTAAAATCTGCTCGTTGTACGAATTTTTATACTCAAACCACAATCCCATTTTAGTGAAGACACGGAGAACCTAATTCAAAAAAGTTGTCGGTGTCAACACCGATATACGAAACGTTTGATCTTACATTCACTTGTTCAGCTAGGCGAAGTTGGTAGTTCTATAAAAAACAAAACAAAACAAAACTATATCGATGGCTTACTTCTAAAACCTCGTATCTCCACATGCACTTCATATCCATTTTCTTTCTGGTCACGCCCTCTTGCCACATATGGATGTACAGTCCATTAGAACAATTTTCGTTGTGTTCATTTTCCTATGGGTGTGTGTAAAGGAAAATGAACCTTAAATACATTAAACTGTAGGAGTGCTTAAATTCGCCACGAAAACAACATCCGTACAATACGGTGTGGTAAGGTCCATTTTCCTTTACACTTTAGCATAGGAAAACGAACACTACGAAAAAGGTTCTGATGGACTGCATATAAATATGTGGCTGGGAGGCGTGACCAGTCTTAAGGAATATAATGGGTAGGAAGAACATTGTAATATACGAAGTTTTAGAAGTAAGCCGACGATATTTTCACTTGCTACAAACAAAAGCTAATGTCTTAACACATAATGAGCATCATTGACATTTGTAGGATATATAATACTTGCTGAGCTTCAAAAATACCCTCAGCGTTAATCAAACATAACCCCAAGTCTCCAAACAAGCTCAGAACACAAAATATTGAAAAAGAAACTGGAGCTCCCATCGCAGTACTCACTCACACTTGCATGACATCACTGATATTGAAAATCTATGTTCTGGCTTCGATGACTGGGTGATATATGTCTTGGGGTGGTAGATTGCCTAGAGCAATAATGGGTTCGGTTATGGACTGAAATAGTAGTAGAAAGAAGTGATGGTTTTTAATGATTTCAATTTAAGGGGCGTAGAGGCAGAGGGGATGCAAATAGGTATGCAGATGTTTATTTCATTAAAAGAGGCCTGTAGATTGAAGGCTGAAATACATAAGAGTCTATAAATAAGATATAATAATAGTAATATTAATAATAATAGCAATAATAATAATATGATGGTAGACGTGATTGGATGATCGTTTCAATGCGATAGGGAGCGCGGATGGCGCCACTTGGTGCAAAACAGGCAGTGCACAAAGAGAGTGGTAGGGGACATCTTATGGCAACCTCGAAACCCCAATTACTTGAGGAAGCGCAGGCAGCATTATCCCGAACCCCGCAGAGAATAATAAACCGAGCTATTATATGTGAATGGCTCGACTCTGCGTGGCGCTATGGGGAGGGAGTCAGCCGCGACATGACAAACGCTCCCACTTCCACACACCAATATGTTAATTTCCGATCTATTTACACGTTACGGAACTAAATAATTCATCTATGGGAATTATGTTGTCATTTCTTGCAATTTCAGTTTTCAGATACGCTCCATTTTATTGGAGCCAGTATATAACACACGTACGGCACCTGCCCTTATAACAGATCCATTTTTGGATCAGATTAGACAATGGTGATCACTCCCAAATGAGAGAACAAATAAGAGACATCTAGAGCAGTGGTATAATTGTTCAGCTCCTTGGCTGAATGGTCAGCGTCGAGGCTTTCAGTTGACAGGGTCCTGGGTTCGAGTCGTGATTGTAATCTTGTGCGGTTAAATCCGTTGTCTAGGGATCCGGGTGTTTGTGTTGGTCCTAATACTCTCCTCTCATACAACGCTCACATTAGCAACAATCACCGAAACACATAATAGTGAATACATCCCTCTACACAAGGTTAACACCAGGAAAAGCATCCGGCCGTGAAACTGTGCCAAGTCCATATGTGCGGCACCAAGGACAGGAAATGGCACAATATGTGGCTGTGAGACGTTACCATTCTTGAGGAAACTATTGGCCAGGAATAGTATTGTCAGATACGCGCCCGGGATCATCGTTTACTATTGTCAGGATGCCTGGCTCCATGCCAAAACGGTTAGCGCGCTGGCTTTTGGTCACAGGGGCCCCGGGTTCGTACCCCCCGTGGGTGGGGGGGTAGAATAACACGCACTGTGAACCCTGCCTGTCGTAAGAGGCGACTAAAGGGGCCCAGGGGCTCTGAACTTTGGAGCGTGGGTTGGCGACCACGGGGTCCTTATCTGAGTCCTGTCATTGCTTCCACTTACTTGTGACAGGTTCCTCACTTTCATCTATCCTATCTGACCTCACTTGTTCAACTCTTGTTCTTTTCCGACCCCGACGCTATTGAGTTTGCGAGGGCTAGGAAGTCTTTCATTTTCACGTCCTTCGTGGCCCTTGTCTTTCTTTCGACGATACCTTCATTTTTCGAAGTGTCGGGCCCCTTACATTTTTCTCTCTGATTAGTGTTATATAGAGGATGGTTGCCCAGTTGTACTTCCTCTTAGAACAATAATCACCACCACCACCACTCCCGGGTTCGATTCCCGGCAGGGTCGGGAATTTTAACATTCATGGTTAATTTCCCTGGCACGGGGCTGGGTGTATCTGTTGTCTTCTTCATCATTTCATTATCATCACGACGCGCAGGTCTCCTACGGGCGTCAGATCGAAAGACCTGCACCTGGCGATACGCGTGCCCTTCGTGTACCAACTTGGATCATACGTAGGACACTGCATGAAGAGCGAGTGCAACCTGACCACATTCAACGGGTGCAGTGTCTTTCACAGCTGATTACCATTTTTTTAAGAGTTGATGTACGTCGCCACGGCACAGGTAGATCTTACGGCGACGACGGGACAGGAAAAGGCTAGGATCGTGAAGAAGTAACCGTGGCCTTAATTAAGGAAAAGCACTAGCATTTGCCTGGTGTGAAAATGGCAAACCACTGGAAACCGTCTATAGGGATGCCGACAGAGGGGTTCGAACCCACTATATCCCACTCATGGGCTGTGGAATATCCCCATTCAGTAGGAGAAGGCAATTTCCAGCACCGGTACTGAAGTAATACCTGGATTGGTGTAGTAGGAGGCCGGTTACGTGGACTAATCATCTTTTTATTAAAGTTACCTTGCTGCTGTAGATACAGTACGTTACTGGAGCTTCTAGAGGACGTGTCGTTTCGACTACGCCGAACCACGTGGATTTTGGACCATGGTGCAGACATTTCCTCAACGGTGGACAGGACGATGTGGAACTATCAATTGGCCAGCCAGATCTCCAGACCTTATTCCAATGGATTCTCATGTCTGGGGGGACATGAAACACACAGTATATCGAACTGAAGTAACCACTTTCGATGACTTCCGTGAAAGTATTGTTTAAGCAGCAGAGGATATTCTGAACAACCCTGGTGTCTTGGCTCGAATGCGTCGCAACTGGATTCGGAGAAGTGAAGCCTGCAGAGAAGCCCAAGGTGATCACTTTGAAAAATTGCTACGAGTTTTACTTCGGTATGTCAGATGTTAAGCCATTTCTGCAGCGTAATGGCTTGGGAGTACAGTACAGAATCGATATAGTATTTTGAGTCTCGATAGTTCGATATTCTCATAAATCCGAGCAGAGAAATTGATGTACCGGTAACAAAAGTTATAAATCGAGAGTTTCAGTGCGCGAGTGCCTTGTACGTGGCGAAAGTTGAACACAACACACGGAAGCCCTGCTTGTTAAAACGCTAGACATTGACCTTGTACGCAGTTCTGCTGTACCTCAACGCTCCCCTGCACGTGTTTTGGGTTTATTACGTGTTTTCGAGCAATTTGTATTTTGTTTCTTATTCATTACGAGTTAAAACGGAAGACACTTGCCTTTTTAAGTGTCGATGACTTTAGAACAGCAATCATCATCATCATCATCATCATCATCATCATCATCACGTATAAAAATTCAATAAAATGCTTGTTTATATTCATCACTACTGAAATAGGAACTATAAGTAAACATTTAACTTAAGAAGGTTGCCTAGAGTGTTTCGTTAATTTACAAAAGAAAGTTTAAAATTTCTTGTTTGTGTAAGGCAATCGGTACGTTTTTGTTTTCTGAACTGTTGTACTGTAATGTTTAACACAGGTACATTTTTTTTACACAAGCGTTTTCGTGTGCGTTCGTAAATTCGTGCTTTTCTATTCCAGATAATCTTGTTATCGTCCACCTGGAATTACGAAACCCCTACTGTATTTTAGTTCATTCTTTTCTACAACAGTGTTACTATTGCGACAGTAGTTCATACGACCACGCCACTCTTATGTGTGCGTCACTAATGTGCGCCTTGTTTGGCTCTGTCCTGCTTGACTATGTGGCTCTCGCTACCTTCTTCTTCCTCTTCTTCTACTGCAGCCTTAGGTCTTAACAGGTATACTGTATTCTACCTACATCAACTTAACACGCAGTAGCGTAATCTGCTGCGATTTGTTATTAGCACCATCATAGTAAAATATAGGATGTAGTTGTGGCGGAATCTTCTTAGATACGTTCGACATCTGAGAATTGTGTGTAATTTGATATCTCATCTTGTGCTCATGAAAGCGACCGTCGGCCTGGCGTTCAGGTTAATAGCTACATGTCTCTAACCTGTAACCTTGTTTATGTTTCTCAGATTTGTTGATATGTATGTTTGATGTTTATACACAATATGGGATAACAGTTGACTCATCCCCACGATCTTGACCTGGTTCTCGTCTTACGCATAGTAACGTGTAGTTAAATACTGCGTCCGGTGTTGCCTCACGTGACGTATATTTCATCTTGTTTCCTCTTAAACCACGCATATTTTACTATTTTCTTCCGCGTATTTCAGCTTTTAATAGCCTGATAATATTAATGTTAATAATAATAATAATAATAATAATAATAATAATAATAATAATAATAATAATAATAATAATAATAATAACGTTAAGTGCTTTACGTCCCACTACTTCTACGGTTTTCTGAGACGCGGAGGTGCCCCAATTTAGTCCCGTAGGAGTTCTTTTTATGTACCAGTAAATCTACCGACACGAGGCTGACGTACATTCTTTGAGTACCTTCAAATACCACGGGACTGCGCCAGGTTCGAACCTGCGAAGTTGGAGTCAAAAGGCCACTCAGCCCGGATGGAGGCACGAAATGTAGGTACGTTTAATTTATTTAGTTGTATAACATGCCCATTATTCCTTTGAAACTAAACGTCCGATGCGTTTCGATAATTCAATTCCGATGCACAAAGGGAATCGTACCGTATTTCACGTCCCGGCGCGCCCATCCCAGCAAATATTTATGACACACGCTCGTACAGGTCCCGCACCGACACAGGCTTTCAGGTCATTTCCATATTCACTAGACCACGGGGCTGATGACCACAGACATACCAATCCCCTAAAGGACGTAACAGCAAATGAACCAGTATTAACGCTGAGAATTCGATACAACTCCAGGGTCCGAAACCGATGACCAGTGTTGTCTGAAACCCCTAAGAAGAAAACTAAATACTAACAACAACAAAACCAGTCTAGCGAGAATGTAACGTAACATGGCATACACTACTGTAGTAGCCGCCTTCAGCTGTTATCTTAGTTCAGTTGCTCTTAAACATACACTGACTGACAGAGCAAATGCAACACCAAGAAGGAGTGGTCAGAACTTTATGCCAATTGCAGGGTAGACTGACGTCACTGAGGTATACTCATGATGTGAAATGCGCCGCTGTGCTGCGCAGGTAGCAAACGATAAATGGGACACGGCGTTGGCGAATGGCCGACAGCCATTGTACAACGTGTTGTCGTGTGCCACAGGACACGTGTATAGCTAAGAATGCCAGGCCGCCGTCAACGGAGGCATTTCCAGCAGACAGACGACTTTACGAGGGGTATGGTGATCGGGCTGAGAAGGGCAGGTTGGTCGCTTCGTCAAATCGCAGCCGGTACCCATAGGGATGTGTCCACGGTGCAGCGCCTGTGGCGAAGATGGTTGGCGCAGGGACATGTGGCACGTGCGAGGGGTCCAGGCGCAGCCCGTGTGACGTCAGCACGCGAGGATCGGCGCATCCGCCGCCAAGCGGTGGCAGCCCCGCACGCCACGTCAACCGCCATTCTTCAGCATGTGCAAGACACCCTGGCTGTTCCAATATCGACCAGAACAATTTCCCGTCGATTGGTTGAAGGAGGCCTGCACTCCCGGCGTCCGCTCAGAAGGCTACCATTGACTCCACAGCATAGACGTGCACGCCTGGCATGGTGCCGGGCTAGAGCGACTTGGATGAGGGAATGGCGGAACGTCGTGTTCTCCGATGAGTCACGCTTCTGTTCTGTCAGTGATAGTCACCGCAGACGAGTGTGGCGTCGGCGTGGAGAAAGGTCAAATACGGCAGTAACTGTGGAGCGCCCTACCGCTAGACAACGCGGCATCATGGTTCGGGGCGCTATTGCGTATGATTCCACGTCACCTCTAGTGCGTATTCCAGGCACGTTAAATGCCCACCGCTACGTGCAGCATGTGCTGCGGTCGGTGGCAATCCCGTACCTTCAGGGGCTGCCCAATGCTCTGTTTCAGCAGGGTAATGCCCGCCCAACAGGCTCTACGAGGTGTACAGATGCTTCCGTGGCCAGCGTACTCTCCGAATCTCTCACCAATCGAACACGTGTGGGATCTCATTGGACGCCGTTTGCAAACTCTGCCCCAGCCTCGTACGGACGACCAACTGTGGCAAATGGTTGACAGAGAATGGAGAACCATCCCTCGGGACACTATCCGCACTCTTATTGACTCTGTACCTCGACGTGTTTCTGCGTGCATCGCCGCTCGCGGTGGTCCTACATCCTACTGAGTCGATGCCGTGCGCATTGTGTAACCTGCATATCGGTTTGAAATAAACATCAATTATTCGTCCGTGCCGTCTCTGTTTTTTCCCCAACTTTCATCCCTTTCGAACCACTCCTTCTTGGTGTTGCATTTGCTCTGTCAGTCAGTGTAAAACCAGTTTGACAAGTATGTTACGTAACATCTCGTGCATTGCATAGGTAGCGTTCAGCTGTTCTAGTAGTACATTTGCTCGTAAATATAAACAGAAACCAGTTTGGCACGGATGGCGCGTGACTTGCCTGTTAACAAAGGGAAGCTATTCATTCACAAGAACAAGGCATACTACCTATTCTAGAAACATCGTATCTCTTTGCTCTCGAAAATAACTTCCGGGGATTACTGAAAGTTTGATATATACTGGCTCGTCACATCGTTTTCTATTGCTATAAGAAATATCTGCAGGTATACCCCCAGCACTCTGTATAAAGGATAGGTAAACGCCATGGGTGTGTTTTAAAGGGATTGAAGCTTTTTATTAATAGGTTTTACATGGATTTTTCTTCTGTGATTGGGGTGAAACAATTTTATCCCGTGAACTTTATGCATGAATCAGTTATAAGGCCCGTAGTGTTGTTAAATGTGAAGCATTTTAAGATGGGATTTATATTTCAATATACGCTCTAGGTCACTACAGTTCCGTTAGTCGTTATGAGTCGTCAGAATATTTCAAGTTAATTTGTTCTAATGCTTCACAAGTAATGTAGATATTACTCCTCCTTGAAGTATTAAGGCTGCTGACCAGATGATGGCGAAACCTGACGCGGGGTCTGATCCATGATTTAATTCATACGCGAGTTTTATGGTGTTAGTTAAAGTACCTTGTGTCATAGAGTCTTCTAACTGAATGAGCAATGTGGTCTGAGATATTTGTGTGTGAGAGAGGGAAATACGATTCGTATGCCAGTGTTTGAAATGACAGACCGGAAGGATGAAAGGAGTAAGATGAATATTACAATTATAGACAGGTTGAATTTATCATACCGTAAGACCTATCTGTGTCGGTGCGACGTAAAACAACTAGCAAAAAAAAAAGACAGGCTGAAAGAAGCCTGGACGTTGATAAAATGATATTTAATAATAATGTGTGCCTGGACAAGGCTAATGCCGTGTGAAGGGAAAATTTCGCTCTGGGGCTGGAAACGAGAGTGAAAGTGGTTCCTCCCAGTTGACGAAGCAGCCGATTGTTCAGTGATATATTTACGATCCCTTTGTACGAAAGAACGTTGAGCCCAGAGACAGGGTTCGGTTGACTGTCAAGTGCGTGGAACATTCGCACGATAAGTTCGCACCATCTCGACATTGTATTATTAGCCACATGCAAGTTATAGATCACCACAAGCGTTGTAGACCCGATATTTATGAGACGAAGTGATTCCACCCATTTTTCTTGATTAAATGAGATCGAAGGTAGTGTTTCAGACGTGTACCCCGTAGTCTGAAGAACATGGGTTCGATTCCATGTAGATTGACGACCATGGATCAATACCAGGAGACCTGAAAGGTCGCAACTTCTATATGCATTCTTGTGTGTGAAGTGTACATATCGTTGTCATAATTTCAGGTCATTGTTTTTATCTCTGTTATTTTTTGTGCTTGTATTATTCGATGGTGTTATTGTGCCTTACAGGAAACCAACGTTGTTTGGGTCCGCCTTGTGATATCGTCGGTTTACTTCTAAAACCTCGTATGTTACAATGTTCTTCCTACCCATTATATTCCTTAAGATTGGTAACGCCTCCCAGCCACATATTTATATGCAATCCATCAGAACCTTTTTCCTAGTGTTCATTTTCCTTTGCTAAAGTGCAAATGAAAATGGACCTTACCACACCGTATTGTAGGGATGTTGTTTTCATGGCGAATTTAAGCACTCCTACAGTTTAATGTATTTAAGGTTCATTTTCCTTTACACACTCCTATAGGAAAAGAACAGAACGAAAATTGTTCTGATGGACTGTACATCCATATGAGGCAAGGGGACGTGACCAGTCTTAAGGAAGAAAGTGGATAGGAAGTGCATGTGGAGATACGAGGTTTTAGAAGTAAGCAATCGATATATTAGTGTAAGACATCCTGCAGAAACATGCTTAGGCGATATTGTAGTAATTCAGTAAGGTAGTTAGGTAAACTCGAAGTATGCAAATACGGTGATATGATTTTCATGAATATAGGAATGTGCGTAACAGTATTTCATTAGATTCCTCAATACCATTAGAGACAGCAATGATTGTGTCGTTTCGCGAGAAGTGCCATATCAGATGAATATATTTAATCGTTTATTTGTTGTACAGTAATATAAGAGATACCAGCGGGTATCGGTATTCTAGAAATGGGACGCCCTTATTCAAATAAAAATGTAAGTTCTTAAGTACGTGTGTACAAGGTGATTTGGAAGTGTCAGATAAGAGTCAGATACATAATAGACTGACGTGATCATAGAGACACTCTCCAGATAATTGATTTATCGTGTATGTTTATATGGCATTGTCTTCTGTATTTATTTTTACCCTTGTGGCTCTATCAGTTCATTAACATTTTATGTTTGATTGGGAACAGAATTCTCCTCATTTAGTAGTTAGCGTATTCCTCTCATGTTGTAGGACACCCTACTTTCAATATATTTAAATTAGTGCCCATTTTAGTCGAACAGACCATTGACCAGTATGCTCTTGAGATTAGCCGTGGAGACAATGAAAGTAGGTAGGATGGAACTTCGATGCCCAGGATTGATTGCCGAAGTTCTCATTCAACATATTTCCATTCAAATATTTATTTGTGAAACTTAGTTATTTTATTGATGCCCTGTGGAGCCCGGGGCAGGTGCAATATGGTCAGAACTATTTTCTTTGGGCTCATTTTCCTGTGCCAGTGTGTAAAGGAAAATTAACCTTAGGTAAAGTATACTGTAGGCTTGCTAAAATTCGCCAGGCAAATATCATCCCTGCAATACGGCATGGTGAGGTCCATTTTCCTTTACACGTTAGCATAGGAAAAAATTAACACAATGAAAAATATTCTCATGGACTGCGTATTAATATGTGGCTGGGAGGCGTGACCAGTATTAAGGCGACACTTCGAAGATAGAAATCGATATTTTGTTCTTTTGGTGAAATTTTTTGTGACTGAAATTGAAAGGATTGAGTTCCTTTCCTCTTGTTACGAAGTTATTCCGCTGAATTCAAACAATTTATCACTGTAATAATGCTTCGTTTGTCCATAGGAACTTTACATTTAAATCCCATTTTCTACCATTATATTCTTCCAAATGTAATAAAATTTGTATGGTATATGTATCACAGATATATTAAGGAACCCGCGTATGGAAATTTTATTGCAGAATTTTTTCAAGTAGTAGGGATTTTTAAGTCCAAAATTTTGGAACCTAGAAATTACACGAACTTAAGAACGATAAATCTCCTTATATAAATTATGTACAGAAAAATCGATACGTAGTGCTTTTAAAAGAAGTATTATCTAACTCATTACGAATTTACATTAACATATTAATTAAATTTCATGAAAAATGTAATAAAAAATTTCGAAAACAAAAATTTTGCTTTGAAAAACAATTAATTGTATATGAAAGAAATGTTAGTGATATCCCTTCTTTTATGCAAAAAATTTCGTAAAAATCCATGCATTAGGTTAAACTATATCTTTATCTCTGAAGTGTCGTCTTACGGAATATAATGGGTAGGCAGAGGGGCATTTTGACATACGATGTTTTAGAAGTAAGCCATCGATATTTTCTAGCTTTAATGTAGTGTGTTAGCTTGTTGTAAGAAATATATCAAAACATTCTAACATTTCACATTAGTCTCCTTATTTACTGTCAGCTGGACGAATCGAGCGAGTTACTTACGCTGATTGGACCACATAACTGTGAGCTTGCATTATGAAGATGGTGGAATAGAACCCCATTGTCAGCCGCCCTGAAGATGGTTTTTCGTTGTTTCCAATTTGAAGATCAGGCCGAACTTAATTAAGGCCACGGTCATAATCACACCTTGTCTCATAACTCGCTTGTTGCATCAGGTAAAAGATAAGAAAAATATATCTGCATACTAGTACATTAAGAAGACAATTGAGGTTTATAATTTTTGCTATGTTATACTGTTGAATAGTACGAGCGTAGAGGTCTTCATGCTGAGCAAGGCAAAGAAACAGATGAGATGTTGAAAAAGTGTGGTACGTACGTTCATCGAGAACAAAGGGATGATGTTTACAATCTGTACTCACTCTCATTCCTCGTATAGTTAACAATACATTTTCTAAAGTACATCAATTTCTATGCAGTTGGCTACACGCTTATCCTTGCTCGTCCTTGGCTATTTTTGTAACGTACCACACCATTGGTTTATGTTTCCATCAGTCGTGACAGAAAATTAAGAACGCCTCATTAAAATTATTACCGCCTTGCGTTAAACGTGGTGAGACCAGTGAGCAGTCCATTTAACTTCGTAACTGAACCTTCGAGTGGCACGTTTTCTTCGAAGTTCCTTCACGTCATTTTGAAGGATTGTGAGAAACGTTTCCTGTATCCCAATCTTAATAATAATAATAATAATAATAATAATAATAATAAAGGTAATGAATTTATATGTTTTATGTTCCATTTCCTACTTTTATGTTTTTTCAGAAATTACAAGTTACTGGATATTTTACGGCGGGAGTTTCTTAATATGTCGATAAATCTACAGACACGAGGCTGGCGTATTTAAGCACCTTCGAATATCACCTGACTGTGTCGAGATAAAACCTGCCAACCTAGTCTCAGAAGGCCAGCACCCTACCGCCTGAGCCATTCATTCCAGGCAGATATTCGGGTAGTACATTATCAAACCAAGAAGTAATTGAGTACCTGTCCACGATGTTTATTCGGTGGTTATTACCTCGTTAGAACCTCGCAGTGCCATCTCCTGAGGCTATAACAGCAGCCACCCTGTCCGGCATAGTCTCAATGAGTGTGCGCAGGATATTCACTGGGATTCGTCGCCGTTCCTCCTGCAACAGCTCCGAGAGTTGCACAATAAATTTCGGCCGATCTTCCCGAGACCTCACCCGGCAGTCCAGTTCGTTCCGAGATATTCTGGTGGATTGAGGCCGGGACTCTGGTGGGCTAGTCCAAGCGCAGACATTATTGTCGGTGTACCACTGCATAGTAGTCCCCGAAACATGGCATCTAGCATTCTCATCCCGGAAGTAACAATGGTACATTCCCTATTAACGCTGCCATGTTGGGAGCATTTAATTATTCAGAATTTTAAAAATGTGCCTCTATGTTCATGTTGCCGCGGACAAACACCAGCGGTCCCACAGCGAAGTACGAGTAACAGCCCCACACCACCACTGCCACCATCACCACACCATCACCGAATTTCCTGGTTAGTACTACGCTCTCCAGCAGAAGCAGGCACACCCGTACGCATCCATCGGATGGAATTAATGTGAAACTCGACTCCTCACTCCACAGAACCGCTTCCCACTGGTTCAGTGTTCAGTTGCTACGGTCCAAACATCACTTGGGTCACCGAGCTTTATTGTCTTTAGTTATATGGGGCTTATGTGCCCCTGCTCTTCCGGAATATGTGAGTTGGTGGGCCTCTGCACACAGTGTTCCAATGGAAACCGATACTGCTGTTGCTGCATGAAACTGCTGTCGGACAGTAGCCATCGGTTTGTGCCCTATTTTTGACAATTCCACATTTGAGGTTTCTACGATATATGTCGGTCAAAATTTTAGGTCTCCCAGAATGGCACCCCATCGTAAGCAGCCCTGTGCAACTGCTTAGTGTTTCACGACGGGCATCTCAATGGATAAGTTATAGAAGAAATTTGTTGGTCGTAGTCAAATTGGGTTCCAGGCTCCCAGTCCTCTGGACTACTCATCTTTGGAGATAACCTGCCTTTGGAAATGCCGGGTGCAGTTCCTGGTGAAACACTGGAAGCTAGGAATCCAATTTCGCCGTGTCCTGCAAGTCGGAATTTCTTCTGCAGACTTGAATGTACTATTCCACGGTTTCCCATTTCAACACAAGGCAAATACGGAGGGTATACCTAATTAAGTCTACGCGAAATACCTTCCCTATTCTAGTCTTTATTATTTTTTCCAGTAGTTTCCAAAACCCTTAAGGAGTTAGTGTGTAAGCCAGCCATTTATGAATGGTGCTCTACATAGCGTTTTATCACGCCAAGTGTTCCTCTATTTCGATCACGCTTCGTAAATCCCCTATTCTTAGTAAATACTCCTTCCTCGGTAACCCGTTCCCACCTCTAACAGAACAAAATGACTTAGGAGTGTTGTTTGACAGAAAATTGTTATTTTCCCCATATACAAAAGATAACCGCACGAGTAACGTCACTTCTCGGATTGTTGTATAGATTTTCTGACATTTATTTATTTATTTATTTATTTATTTATTTATTTATTTATTCAGGATCAGCAACAGCATAACGCCGAATTACAACGATCTGAGCTATGTACAACAGATATGAATCTAAAATGAAAGATATATAAATACTTACAAAGGACACGAATATACACAATAAAAACTGTACAATCATGTATAATACATATTTACATAAACAACGTTATTAACAAAGAAAAATACATTTACAGTAAATACAGGAGCAGAACGGGAAAGAACAAGAAGGAAAATTAAGTTATATGATAAATATCATGACAGAAGGAAGGAAACGTTACGAAGAGATCTAGGTTGTTGTTGATAGATAATGTATTAAACATTGCTGGAATACGTACCGAAAGGGACCTTTGGGTGAGAGAAAGCCGGGAGTAAGGAGTATGGAATAGGGTCTTCATTCTGGTATTACGGGATGGGACGTGGAGGGGAAATAAGGAAGCTAAATCTGGAGACCTAAACAGACCATTAACTGCTTTGTATAGCAGCTTTAGGTCGGCTACTTTCCTCCGAGCAGAAAGAGTCTTGAGGTTCAGTTTCCCAAGCACTTGGATAGTGCTTAGATTGCGACATGCAGGGACCCTGGCTCTGACGATAGCACAGAAAAAAGATTGTACACGGTCAAGGTGGCAGAGGTTTGAAGAAGCAGAAATGGACCAGACTGGAGAGGCGTATCCACGCATTCAGATCCTACTATGTATTTTGCATCCTACCGATTATTGAATTCGCTCTCCCATTTGGTCTACCTCTTCACCCACTAATCTGAATAACACTGAACGGTGCAGTCATTGTTTTGTGCCATTGTTAGAGCCAGAGTATCTGATTGTCGAAACTGGAGCAGCAGTCAGATACTGGATAAGTTGAACCTTCGCCCATTACCTACTCGCAGGAAAGTAGCCGACCCTAGATTCCTATATAACACATTTTCAACGGTTCATTTAGTTCTCCTGAACCTGCATCCTTCTTTTCCCTACCTGTCCCAACTCGCAAAATCCAGCATAAATCCATATCTCTATATTCCGTATTCCTGCCTCTCTCTTGTTCAAAGAAGTTTATTTATCCACATTCCAACCCTCCTTAATTATTTATCTTCTGACAGGAACTTGGTCGTTTTTTCTTCGTATGCCTCCTTTAATCGAATCTTCCTTAACTTAACCTAGCTCATTGTCTTCATTTTCATTTTTCTTTTCTTATTTCTGTCCCCTCTATTGTACAAAATGCATTATTAATTTATTTTTTGACTGTACTATACCGATACTTATGTGTCATTGATCTTACTGTGCGTAGTTAAAAAGGGACTGCCTGGCCGAGGTGGTATAGGCGTGCTGGGTTCGCCTGGTAGGACATGGGTTCGAATCCCCGTCAGGAAGTCGTATAATTTAAGAAACTGATTTCCACTTCCGGAGGTGAACATGGCCCTGAGGTTCACTCAGTCTACAGTAAAAATGAGTACCATGTTAATTCCTGGGGGCAAAGAGGGCCGGCCGTAGAGCTAACCACTCAACCCCATGAAGTGCCGAGGTTACGGATAGTGGAAGCCTTTACGTTCCACCCCTCCAAGGGCCTTTATGGCCTGTAGGGAGGCGTCTTTGATTTGTTTTTTAATGTCTGGCTTTAAGTTCTTCTCTTCGTTTTACTTTCGTTCCTTAATTTTCCTCATTTTATTCTTTTGCCTTTATATTTTATTGTTAATTGTTGTGTCTCTACAGTTATTTTGTTAGTTTGTAATTTTCTTCCGCTACGTTTATCATTAGATTTTTTCCTCATTGTTCTTTGACTAATTTTTTAATTTTGCATTGTGCTACTCCATTGTAAATATTGTTTTCATTGGGGAACTCTGTAATTCGGCTTCTCGCTGTTTTTGTTTCCCAAATAAATAAATAAATAAATAAATAAATAAATAAATAAATAAATAAATAAATAAATAAATAAATAAATAAATAAATATACATACATACATACATACATACATAAATTATCATTATAGACTGTTATGCCTTTCAGCGTTCCGTCTGCAAGCCTCTGTGAATTTACTAAACGTCGCCACAATCCTCGATTTGCAACTAGTGTTGTGGCCTCATTTAGTTCTATACCTCTTATCTTTAAATCGTTAGAAACCGAGTCTAACCATCGTCGTCTTGGTCTACCTCTACTTCTTTTACCCTCCATAGCAGAGTCCATTATTCTCCTAGGTAAACTATCCTCCTCCATTCGCCTCACATGAACCCACCACCGAAGCCGGTTTATGCGTACAGCTTCATCCATAAAGTTCATTCCTAAATTAGCCTTTATCGCCTCATTCCGAGTACCCTCCTGCCATTGTTCCCACCTGTTTGTCCCAGTAATCATTCTTGCTACTTTCATGTCTGTTACTTCTAACTTATGAATAAGGTATCCTGAGTCCACCCAGATTTTGCTCCCGTAAAGCAAAGTTGGACTGAAAACAGACCGATGTAAAGATAGTATCGTC
Organism: Anabrus simplex; assembly: GCF_040414725.1. Lineage (NCBI taxonomy): Eukaryota > Metazoa > Arthropoda > Insecta > Orthoptera > Tettigoniidae > Anabrus > Anabrus simplex. The sequence goes on from NC_090266.1 coordinate 523,732,434, forward strand.
TGGGAGCTCACTTCCTTCTTACAGAGTACTGTTGATCGCAGCTGCGAGCTCACTGCATTAGCTTTACGACACCTTGATTCATTCATTCACTCATTCTCTCTCATACTTCTTTTCACACTACCAGTCTGATGTTCACTCATTCCCCGACACACTTACAGACACATGCAGTAGTTCTTTAAAATTATACTTTTATTTATGTCCAATTAAAATTATGGAGGTAATAGGGTAAATTGATGGAATTCAGTTCAATATATCGAAATAAAATGATAAGGATCGATTTTTACTTCCACGGAATATCTGCGCACTATAAATCTTTTGAGCGAGGAAAGTGACGTAACTAACAAGCCTTTGTTTAGGGCAGACGTGCTAGAACAATGTCAACATTCCTCCAGCAATAAGCTCAGTGTACATCGAGCACGACATTGTTAGATTTGAGAAATTTCGTGACCAACTCGTAAGATACAGCGAAGACAAATGGGATACAACACCTTGGTCCCACAGTCTCGTTGAACTAATGAAATGACGGAACGGTGATATTGTTTACGAAGGAGATAAAATGCTATAACTAATTACGCATCCAAGTCTCCATTAAATTGAAAATCCACAGCCTGTTTCCAGTCATTCGACCGGGTCAGGAATGGAATGGAATGAATGAAGCCTCATCTAGCGGCAAGGATAAGAATTGTGCCGCCTGCCGAAGTCTGTCGCACTCCTCTGGGACAATGATTAATGAATGACAGATGAAATGAAGTGATATTGGAGAGTGTTGTTGGAATGAAAGACGACCGGGAAAAACGGAGTACGTGGAGAAAAACCTGTCCCGTCACCGCTTTGTCCAGCACAAATCTCACATGAAATGGCCGGGATTTGAACCACGGAACCCAGTGATGAGATGCCTGTGCACTGCCGCCTGAGGCACGGAGGCTCTTCTCCATTAAATTACCTTTCAATATTTCTGTAAATTTAGTCCATTAAATTCTCTTCTCATTGCTATATCTTAATAAAAGTTAAAAATCAGAGCGGGACTCTTCATTCGAAGATATATTCGTTTATTTCCTTACATATATTAGAAAAGGAACTTATCTCCCCTGGAGTCTAAGAGCTAATGTTTATGGATCGTTATGTCCAGCGCATACTTTTTTTCCGATCCCGATGGTGAAAGTCTATTTTATTGCTGTTATTTTCCCTTGTAATCCAAGAAAGCTGAAGGTCTAAGAAATGTAAAAATTGGAGAATGTAAAACTGTTCCAGAGTCATATTCCATCCTTGCTTACCGATAGTCAACATCTGCCTCTGGCTCTAGTAAATGTAGATTCTACTTTTCTCAGGGGGTTCCGGGTTCTTCAGTCACTGGTTGACAAAAATCAGCAGGCAGCACAAGGAAATCTAATTACTACTTGATTTAAAATTTAAGAAGTGGGCTGAAGTGAATTTATTATAAAAAGAAAATAATTACTTACACAGATGTAAAGCATAACATAATAAAAGAAAGTTTGTTGTACCCTATTAATAAAACAGCTAAATTAAATTTGACACAAATAGAAAATGTGGAGACCTCAGGAATTATTTTAATTGATATTTATTTAAGTTAAACGTTAATTGCCATTCCAGAATAAAATTCAGTAACAAACAATGAAAAGAGGAAAACCTGAAAATTACTATCGGATTTCAAGTAATACCGTTGGTCGATTCACTTGATCCGTGAAGATTCAGTTTCCGTAACCGGACTCCGGATTTTTCTTTAACTAAGTTTATCCACCGATCACAAAATATCTCTTAGGATATCATCGGGTCCGATGACCTTCGATGTTAGGCCCCTTATTAAAACAACAAGCAACAAACAACAAGATATCATCAGCCACCGAGTGGACCCTTAATCAAGCCGAAACAACCTCGGGTTATATTTGAACCGATTGATTATACACAAGGAAAAACATTTATTTCACATGTTAACTTGCTCCTTGGCAAGGCATGGTGCTCCAAAATTCAGTGTTATCAAATCCATAATATCTATAAAAATATACATAATCGCACCATGTTGTGTCACAACCAGACACCCAGACATATTTTGTTAATTTATTAGTTGAAATAATATAGAGTATTGTTCCAATGAACTGCAATATGTAAAAAGTGTAATTAAAAGCATGAATTTACATTTAAGTTGGCACACAAATAACATTCAGGTTATGTTAGTTTATAATAACATAATTTAAATCGAATAAACCAATAAGCAAGTGTTTCTGAAAATTAATCTTATCGCTTCACTGAATAATAATGAAATTAATAAAACCCGACCGTCTATGAACGGTACCAACAAACTAAACTGAAAATGGACGTCGTTGTAATAATCCTCACCATGCTATCAATAGGAACTAACGCGAACTTAAAAACGGATGGTTTTCATAGGAATGTAGAAAACATACTCATTACAATAATCATGTCCACTTCTGTGGTAAGCATCACGGATAAACATCTCACTCATATAAAGGACGATTTGATATTTATTTCAATAATCACAACCATAATATTGACCATTGAAGAAATGTGCTACTCAAGAACTATGACCAGTGCTGTCATAAACCAAACTAAAATTTTACCACAAACACTTAGCTTTAGTGATCAACACCAATAAAACTTAACTGAAAAACTATCACGCAGACTGAGCTGATCGTGTAATATTATCCAAAAAATGTTAACTCTCACCAGAATAAACTGTCCGAATCGTTGGCTTAAAGGTCACCGTACTGGCCTTCGGTTCAGAGGGTCCCGGGTTCGATTCCAGGCCGGGTTGGGGATTTTAACCTTAATTGGTTAATTCCAATGGCACGGGGGCTGGGTTTATGTGTTGTCTTCATCATCATTTCATTCTCATCACGACGCGCATGTCAGATAGAAAGTCCTGCACCTGGCGAGCCGAACCCGTCCTGGGATATCCCGGCACTAAAAGCCATACGGCATTTCATTTCACCAGAATAAACTAACCACAAGTTCTCGCAGACTAAGCTATCTAACTTGGATAATGAGCATTAAAAATAAACAGAACACTGATCATTGCAGACTGAACTAACCATCTAATTGATTTCATGAAAGCTGGAAATAAACCGGACACTGATCATTGCAGACTGAACTACTCATCTAACTGATTTCATGAATGTTGTAAATAACTCTCATCAATATACGCTGATTGTATTACTAGTGACCTCTCCCCCCCCCCCAGTGGATGTATTTCTTTGATGTTACAAGGCATGTAATCAAATGACATGACAATCATTCTGCATCGTTATGTTCTCCTAGCCCTAAAATTGTTTACATTACTCACAACTATCCGTGTGGTCCACTAACCACCTAGTAAGAATACGTATGAGTAAAGCCGAAATCATTACGTCTTTAACACATCGCTACTGTACAACACCAACACCCTGATGGTCTCCCAGACAACCAGAACTGAGACCATCTAATAATTAAACCAAAATACCAACTGTGGGTGCGTGACAGACGAGTGCCTTCATTTATCCGTACCATTCGATATATTTTGGCGTATGGCTTTTAGTGCCGGGAGTGTCCGAGGACAAGTTCGGATAGCCAGGTGCAGGTGTTTTTAATTCACGCCCGTAGGCAACCTGCGTGTCGTGATGAGGGTGAAATAATTATGAAGACGGCTCATACACCCAGCCCCGTGCCAGCGTAATTAACCAATTATGGCTAAAATTCCCGACCCTGTCGGGAATCGAACCCAGGACCCATGTGACTAAATGTCAGCACGCTAACCATTTAGCCATGGAGAAAAATGATGATGAATACGACACATAAACCCAGCCTCTGTGCCAGCGAAATTAACCAAATTAACCAATGATGGTTAACTTCCCGACCCTGCCGGGAATCGAACCCGGGGCCCCTGTGACCAAAGTCCAGCACGCTAACCATTTAGCCACGGAACCGTACACCATTCGATAAATTCGCCACAACACACATTAACAACACACTGCTACAACAACTCACTGGGTCAAGATTTCACCGTAACAAATTTATCCAGCTCTCAAAAAACATAAATCCAGCATACAAAATATCATCTCTATCAATTACGATGTTTACATAATATTATTACTTCTTTCGACCCTCTCAAATCTTCCAGACAGTAGTCTGATAACGGGCTAGCAGTATTCTAAAAATATATCACCCTTCCGCTAGCGATTTGTCAGCCATATCGCGTACCAACTGTCGTTTTTCTACCTGCGGTGAATCTACATGGAAACGTCAGATTATAATATACTCATTACTCATTACAGATGAATTTACCTCTCATAATATCTAACCTTATGAGATCACATAATTCCTAAAACCAAACGATTCTCGAACCCTGGCCATTGCACATGCCTCCCACGACATTATAACACATTATTTCCTCGGGGAATTTCCACCTCCCAGGATTATAACACATTAATTCCTCGGGGCATTACATCTTCCCGGCATCAACACATACTGAGTTCGATTCTCCCTCGGGCATTTCCATTCCGGAATCCAACTGAACTAATTTATTTTAACATTTGTCCCTGCTGGTTGGCCGTTCTTATCGTAGCTATCGGATGTCTATTTGATCTCAGATTAATTTCTTAAACAATGTTATATGGTCTAACTTGATCTTTTATTTTACACTAGCAAAATACCCGTGCTTTGCTACGGTATTTTAATGAAATTTATGATTGAATACTTAACGTTTTATATACAATCCGCCGAAATTCGCGATCTGACTCGTTTTCTGAGAGAATCCGCCAAAATTCGTGATCTGACTCATTTCTGGGGGATTACGGCAAAGTTCCTCCCATTTTTCATTCATTCTTTCCAGCAATCGATTTCGTACTTCCCGGGCTAGGTCCAGGTATTCCACCCGGTCAGTTGGGTCCTTAAATCTTTGCCAACTTTTCCAATAAGCAATTTTAATATGGATCAAATCCTTCAGGAGATCCGGCGTGGTGTCGTCTTGGGTGCCTTGGCGGTACTGAACCCGCGGCCGGACTGCAATCGTAGTCATTACCCGGCCAGGACCCGTTTTCCAGCGCGATCCGCACATTTTGACGGCGGTCCAGAACATTATTCTTATTCTTATTCTTATTCTTATTCTTATTCTTATTCTTATTCTTATTCTTATTCTTATTCTTATTCTTATTCTTATTCTTATTCCTAGGGGGTGATATAAGTTGAATTTAGGTTATTGTTATTATTATTATTATTATTATTATTATTATTATTATTATTATTATTATTATTAATATTATTAATATTACTGTTATTGATGTTCTGGACCCCACAGCAAGATGCAAGACCACTACTTGGCGGTAAATTACATCTGCTGTCATTGTCATTGCTGACAATGTGACCAACACCATCGTTGCGCGTAGGTAAGTGCGCGAGATTTCTGGCGACACGAATTATATCGTCGCTAGAAAGGTAAAAGGTTGTATTCCACAAAGCTCTTCCTATCAATTATTCTCCTTAAGACTGGTCACGCCTCCCAGCCACATATGGATACGCAGTCCCTCAGAACAATGTCCGTTGTGTTCGTTTTCCTATGTCGACGATTAAACGAAAATGAACCTTATATGCATTGTACACTAGGAGTGCGTAAATACGTAATGCAAACGTACATTCCTACAGTACGGTACTGTAAGGTTCCTTTACACATGGGCATAGGAAAATGAACACAACAAAATTTGTTCTGGTGGACTGCATATCCATACGTGGCTGGGAGGCGTGACCAGTCTTAAGGAGAATAACTGATAGGAAGAGCTTTGTGGAATACAACCTTTTACCTTTCCAGCGACGATATACTTCCGTGCATTATTGACCTTATTATAGAGGTGAACAACTGGACGGTCAATCTCATTCCTATCGTTTATTTCAAATGTGTTTAAATTTTTATTTATATGGCAGGAGAATCTACTGTAATCTAACTTTATGTTCTCCAAAGGGAAAGGCGGCTCTTGAAACCGAACCCGGGAAAGATGAAAAATGATCAGTTTATTATCAGAATAAGTAAATTATGAACAGTAAAATCAATTAGTCTCAACTCCTTTTTCATCCCACCGCCGTTAATTTGATTTACCACCTCACCGCTGTTAAGTTGATTATCCCCCCCTCCCCAAAATGAAGGCGTGTTTCCTTATGTTTAAAGGAGATTCCAAATACCAATGTTCACGCCTGTTACCTTCACTTCTGAGATATAAGTATCCCCATAAAAATAAATCACTTTTTTCACTTCCTTTCACACTCCCGCCCCCTCCCTTAAGTGAATTTTCCGGCAAAAATACTTGTTTTTTTAATAGTAAAGGATCTTCTAAATACCAATTATCATTACTTTGACATCTTCAGTTTTTGAGATATGTGTCCTCATAAAAGGAATTCAAATCCTTTACACCCCGCCCCCAGAGATGATTTCCCCCAAGAAACGCTTCTTTCTTTGCTTTTAAAGGAGATCCAAATAGCAATTATCACCTCTGTAACAATTTTATTTGTTATTATATGTAAGTATCCTCATACAATTAATTCAATTAATTTTTCAATTCCTTCACTAACCCCCCCCCCCCTTCATTGGATTTTCCGAGAATACGAGTTTCTTTAATTTTAAAGCAGATTCCAAATACCAATTTTCACGTCTGCAAAATCTTTCGTTTTTGAGATAATAGTATCCCCATACAAATAATTCAACTAATTCTTCAATTTCCCCCCTCCCTTAAGGTGGATTTCCGAAAACAAAAAATACGTATTTCTTTATTTTCAAAGGAGATTCCAAATACCAAATTTCACGTCTGTAACATCCTCAGCTTTTGAGATATCAGTATCCTAATTAATATAATTCAACCCCTTTTTCAGTCACTTTTACCCTTCCACCAAAGCGGTTTTTCAGAAAACAAAAACTACATGTTTATTTTTAATAGAGTTTAAAATACTATTCTTCACTTCGGTAACATGTCAAGTTTTTGATATATATATCGATGGCTTTCTTTAAAAACCTCGTAAGTTCGAATACTCTTCCTATCCATTATATTCCTTAAGACTGGTTACGCCTCCCAGTCTCATATTTATATGCAGTCCAAAAGAATAATTTTCGTTATGGTTATTTTCCTCTGGCATGTTGTAAAGGAAAATGAACCTTAAATACATTATACTGTAGGAGTATGTAAATTTGCCATGCAATCAACATCCCTACAATACGGTGCGGTAAGGTCCATTTTCCTTTAGACATTAGCAAAGCAAAATGAACACAGCGAAAATTATTCTGATGGACTGCATACAAATATATGACTGGGAGGCGTGACCAGTCTTAAGGAATATAATGGGTAGGAAGATCATTTGGACATACGAGGTTTTTAAAGAAAGCCGTCGATATACTGTAGAAAAGCTCATTTTAAAATTTCACCCCCTTTTAGTTCCCCTTAAGTGGAGTTTCAAAAACAAATGACCTATGTTTATTTACTTTTACAGGAGATTCCAAATACCAAATTTTACGTCTATAACATTTTACGTTTCTGAGATATGCTGCAGATATAGTCTTTCTAAAATTCACCCCAATTTGTCACTCCTGTTTAACCCCCATTCATTGGATTTTCCAAAAAAATGCGTGATTCTTTATTTTAAAAGGAGATCCCAAATACCGATTTTCAGGTCTGTAATATCTTCTTTCTCTGAGATATAAGTGTCTTCATTTAAGGCATTCAACCACTATTTCACCCTTTTTCACCCATCTTATTGGGATCTTCCGAAAACAAAAAAGTACGTGTTTTTTATTTTTGAAGGAGATTCTAAATACCAATTTTTACATCTGTAAACTTTTTAAGTTTTGAGATATAGATATACTCATTTTTAAAATTCACCTCCTTTTTCATCCTCCCATTAACTTGATTTTCTAAAAACAAAAAGTAAATGTTCCTTAATTTTTAAAGGAGATCGCAAATGTCAATTTTCAGGTCTGTAATATCTTCAGTATCTGAGATATGTATCCTCATTAAAGGCATTCGACCCATTTCTCACCCTTTTCACGCCTCCTATTCCGAATTTCCGAAAACAAAAGTAAGTGTTGAAACGGTGATTTCAAAATATCCCAAGTCCATATTTTAACCAAATGGGGCTTTTTGTGGCATGTAGTATGAAGTGGACCGCATCCAGTGGCAAGAAAAACTGCCCAACTTTGCATTTTACTGCCGTGCATAACGACAATCGAATGTTACAGCTTTTTCAAGAAAATCCCAAGTCCATGACTTTGACGGTTCTTGAACTCACCGTTCGTCTTGCATAGCGTTGCTGTCACCAAACAGCCGACAGTGTGCTAAAATGGGATACCGTGTTGATACAGTAGATGAATATGGTGTATTTAAAGGTGAAAGGAAACGAAATAAAATTAAGTGGAAGAAGTCTAAAATGAAATACTTATGAAAAGGAAAATAAAGTGTACACAAGCGCCAGTATTAAGAAGATCAAAGCCCGTAAATCAGGCAGTTCATGCAGGTATGTAAACATTCAATAGAGGGCGTTTAATATTTCAAAGAACCTAAATATTGAGAAGATGAAGATGAAGAGACACTGGAGATGTTCGAAGGATGGGTGGAAGTAATAAGGAAGAAATTTCCTGTGTATTGTATAGAAACAGAAGAAGATTTGACTGCAAACGAGGTTTCAAGACATACTTAAAATCCATCATAACAACACACAAGGGGAGGCTTTGCGTTACTAATTTGATAGTCGTCATGCTAATGAAGTTAGTGTAGGAAAGACAACGAGTGGGATGATGCCAGAGTACTTGCCCATCTTATAACCTAATATGAAGCCGGTAATCCCTGAATGTGAGGCTTACAATAAAGCAATCACAATTCAGCAAACGAAACTTGATGATGAAGTATGTACAGCCAAATGTTGTGATGTTCATTAAGTCACTTGATGGATCTGATGATCCGTGTAACGGTAACGAGGCTGGAGATTAAGGTACTGCTGCGGAAAATCCGTGAAGAAATAATTTATGTAAGGCCCTGGAAGATGTTCAGCGGGTGTGTGCGGAACTATTTGTGTATATTTACTCAAAACAGTAGCAAAATTGTATTTCATCTTTATTCCTGTATCTTGTAATAACGCACAGTCTTGTAATTTAAAATATTCAATCAGAATAAAATTCATGTTACTTCAATACAAAGGGCATTGATTTATAATATCCTAAGTCAACTTGCTATTGTTTTTAAATTTGCTTTACGCCACAGGTGGGTCTTAAGGCCACGATGGGATAAGAAAGGGCTGGGAGTGGAAAGGAAACGGCCGTGGCCTTAATTAAAGTACATCCCCAGCATTTACCTGGCATGAAAATGGGAAACCTCAGAAAGCCATCTTCAGGACTGGTAACAGTGGGGCTCGAACCAACTATCTCCCTGACACAAGCTCACAGCTTTGGGCCACTAACCGCGCGGCCAACTCGCCTGGTCACTTGATTTGTACACCCTCTTCCCTTTTCTAGGAATATAGACCAAATGGATGGCTATTGCACGGTCTTAAAATACCAACTATGTTTCATGGACTTCGGATGTTTTCGAAATCACCGTTTCAATTGAAAAATACAATTTTCTGGCCATTCCTTAAGAAATATAATCTGTCCATCGATAAACATTTGGTCAGGTAAAGAGAAATACAATACCGAGCTACATTCCAAGACTCTAGTTCGACTCTGTAGCAAAGGATTGACATTCAGCCTTTCACCACTAGAACTTGAGAGAACTTTCATTTAGTTGAACTAAGATTTGCTACAAGCCAGTCAGCGGCCACCTAGATTTGCGGAGACAGGAGTGGTTTGCTATACAAACCAAACTCCTTGCACTACAGCCCTGATGGACTTCAGTCTATGAAGCGACCATTGCTCAGCCAAACGGCCTGTAGATTATGAGGTGACGCGTGATCAGCGCAACGAAACCTCTCGGTCGTTACTCTTGGCTTTATAGAACGGCGCCACTATCTCATCGTCAGATAGCTCTTCGTTTGTAGTATGCCAGGTAAAGTTGACCCTCAGACCTGGTCGGAGACTGGGGAAACTGCCGTTTTCTATACAATCTGGACTAGCAAGAAGTAGCTACAGTTATTTCATTGGAAGTAACTGTTGTAGTTAATAGTACATAATATTGAGGAATCATTAAATGCAACGATGAGTTAATAATCGAAGTGAATCAGTTTTGAAAATCAAGATGGATTCGTGAGTCCTCTGATCATATCGTCGGCTTAGTTCTTAAACCTCGTATGTTACAATGTTCTTCCTACCCATTATATTCCTTAAGACTGGGCACGCCTATCAGCCTCATATTCGTATGATATCCATCAGAACCTTGTTCGTAGTGTACATTTTCCTATGCTGTAGTGTAAAGGAAAATGGAACTTACCACACCGTATTGTAGGGATGTTGTTTCCATGGCGAATTTAAGCACTCCTACAGTTTAATGTATTTAAGGTTCATTTTCCTTTACACACTCCCATAGGAAAATGAACACAACGGAAATTGTTTTGATGGACTGTGCATCCATATGTGGCAAGGGGGCGTGACCAGTCTTAAGGAAGAAAATGGATAGGAAGTGCATTTGGAGATAAGAGGTTTTAGAAGTAAGCCATCGATATCTCATAACCAGATTTAACTTTCTTTCCTTAAGAATCTTACAAAGCTTATTGTTAGGGCAAGTTAACATAAAAATGAAATTACAATTAGACAATTGCCAGGGTTTGAGGACTAGCTTCGTAAATTCTAGCTCAGAAGGTCCAGGTTGGATTTCGGGGCTTACCACGAACTTAACATTACAAGGGTCAGGCAAGTGGATATATCTAACAGTGGGAATAAAAATGAGTTTGTTTACATTCACATTTTCGGCATCAGAGAAGTGCGCTTTCTTGGTTCTAATCTTCAACTATAGGTGAAATGAAATAAGGGAACTTGAAGGATACTATGGGTACTGCATAATTAATACTGTCGAAGTGGAATGAAGGAGTTCATTAGGAAAGAGTTAACAGAAGAAAATCTCGAAATAATTAGCAGGACACAACGATAGCCAATTCTAGGGGCCATATAGTCAATGTATACTTCTCAATAGACGTGAGGCTTTAATGTTGTGAAAATGGGAAACTAGGAAAAATATATTCCCGACAGTCGACGGTGGGGTTCGAAATCACGATCTCTCAAAAGTGAGCTTACAGCTATAAAACACGTACCACGTAGCCAATTCACTCGGTAAATTTATAATTAATATAGCCTATGTCTTTTTTATTCCACTTTAGTTCGTTAATTCAATCAATCAATCAATCAATCAATCAATCAATCAATCAATCAATCAATCAATCAATCAATGATCTGCGTTAAGGGCGGTCGCCCAGGTGGCAGATTCTGTAGCAATTGTTTGCCTCATATTTGCATTTGAGAGCTACCGTGGCTCAGGCGGCAGCGTGCCGGCCTCCTACCGCTGGATGCAGTGGTTCAAATCCCGGTCACTTCATGTGAGATTTGTGCTGGGCAAAGCGGAGGTGGGACAGGTTTTTCTCCGGGTAATCCGGTTTTCATTGTCACCTTTAATTCCAGCAACACTCTCCATTAACATTTCATTTCATCTGTCAGTCATTTATCATTGCCCCAGAGGAGTGCGACAGGCTTCGGAAGCCGGCACATTTCCTATCCTGGCCGCCAGATGGGGGTTTCATTCATTCCATTCCTGACGCGGTCGAATGACTGGAAACAGGGTGTGGACTTTCATTTCTCACATTTGCATTTATTTATAATTTCTTACCTACCCTTTCCTAAAATATTTTCGACGAACTTGGAAATCTATCGAACATATTCCTTGATAATTTATTCCAATCCCTTAGTCCTGGTCTTATAAATGAATATTTGCCGCAATTTGTTTTCAATTCCAGCTTCATCTTCATATCATGATGTTTCATACGATTAAAAGCTCCGCTCACGCTTCTAGTTCTACTTAGGTCATACCACGCCAACTCACCACTGACAGCTCGAAACATACCACATAGTCGAGCATCTCGTCTCCTTACTCCCAAGTCTTCCCAGCCCGAAGTTTGCAATATTTTTGTAACACTAGACCTTTGCCGGAAATCACCAGAACAAATCGTGCTGCTTTCCTTTGAATTTTTTCCAGTTCTCGTATCAGGTAGTGCTGGAGCCATACTCTAACTGCGGTCTTACCAGAGACTTATACGCCCTCTCCCTTACATCCTTATTACAATCCCTAAATACTTTCATGACCATGTGACGAGATCTGTAACCTTTCTTAACTACCTCGTTAATATGTTTACCCCAATGAAGATCATTTCAAATATTAACACCTAGGCATTTACATTTTCCCCATGGGGTACTTTCACTCCATGTCCGGCTCCATGGCTAAATGGTTAGCGTACTGGGCTTTGGTCCTTGGGGTCCCAGGTTCGATTCCCGGCCGGGTCGGGAATTTTAATCTTAATTGGTTAATTTCCCTGGCACGGGGGCTGGGTGGATGTGTCGTCTTCATCATTTCATCCTCATCAGGACGCGCAAGTCGCCTACAGGTGTCAAATCAAAAGACCTGCATCTGGCCGAACTTGTATTCGGACACTCCCGGCACTAAGAACCATACGCCATTTCATTTCATTTCAACATAATAATTAAAAATGAAAGGACTTTTCCTCTTGGTGAAACCTACAACTTGACTTTTCGTCCCATTTACATTCATACCATCTCACAACATTGTATGGGTCCTCCTGTAGTCGCTCACAATCCTGAAAATCATTTACTGCTCTATACAGTATAACATCATCCGCAAATATCCTTATCTGTAATTCCAGATCTTAAATCATATCATTTATATATATGAGAAAACATACATATCCAATAGCACTGCCAGGCGAGACCGCCATCTTAATCATTACAGGATTAGATAACGCTCTACGTACTCTAATTCTCTGAGTCCTATTTTCCAGAAATGTATCCACGCATTCAACCACTCTGTTGTCCAGTGAACGTGCCCTCATTTTTGTCAGTAATCTCCCATGATCTACCCTATTAAAAGCCTTCGACAGGTTAATAGCGATACAGCCAATTTGACCTCCTGAATCTAAAATATCTGCTATATCTTGCTGGAAGAGCCTCCGTGACTCGGGCGGTAGCACGCCAGCCGCTCACCGCTGGGTTCCGTGGTTCAGATCCCGGTCATTCCGTCTGAGATTTGTGGTGGACAAAGTGGAGGCGGGACAGGTTTATCTCCGGTTATTCCGGTTTTCCCTGTCATCATTCGTTCCAGCAACACTCTCCAATAATATTTCATATGTCAGTCATTAATCATTGCCCCAGAGGAGTGCGACAGGCTTCGACAGCCGGCACAATTTCTATCCTTGCCGCTAGATGGGGGTTTCATCATTCCATCCCTGACCCGGTCGAATGACTGGAAACAGACAGTGGATTTGTATTTCCATCTTGCTCGATTCCTACAAGTTGAGCTTCACTGGAATAACCTCTCCTAAACCCGAACTGCCTTTTATCAAGCCAGTTAGTAATTTCGCAAACACCGCGCGAGTTGGCCCTTGCGGTTAGGAGCGCGCAGCTGTGAGCTCGCATACGGGAGATAGTGGGTTCGAACCCCACTGTCAGCAGCCCTGGAGATGGTTTTCCGTGGTTTCCCATTTTCACACCAGTCAAATACTGGGGCTGTACCTTAATTAAGGCCACGGCCGCTTCCTTCCCATTCCTAGGCCTTTCCTGTCCCAACGTTGCCATGAGAACTATCTGGGTCGGAGCGACATAAAGCAACTAGCGAAAAAAAATGGGAACTAGTCTAATATAATCAGAAAGAATGCTTTACCCAGAGATTACAAACTACACATGTCAAGCTGACTGGACTGTAATTTGCCGATTCATGTTTGTCACCCTTTCTTTGTACACTAAGGTTACTATTGCAACTCTCCATTCACTTAGTATAGCTCTTTCAGGCAACAGTAATCAAATAAGTATTTCAGATGTGGCACTATATCACAACCCACAACCTTTAATAAATCCCCAGAAACCTTATCAATCGCAGCTGCCTTTTTTAGCTTTCAAATTTCGTATATTTTTATAAATCGATGGCTTACTTCTAAAACCTCGTATCTCCCAATGCACTTCCTATCCATTTTCTTCCTTAAGACTGGTTACGCCTTCCAGCCACATATGGATGTACAGTCCATCAGAACAATTTTCGTTCTGTTCATTTTCCTATGGTTATGTGTAAAGGAAAATGAACCTTAAATACGTTAAACTGTAGGAGTGCTTAAATTCGCCATGAAAACAACATCCCTACAATGCTGTATGGTAAGGTCAATTTTCATTTGCACGTCTGCACTGGAACATGAACACTACGAAAAAAGGTTCTGATGGACTGCACATAAATATGTGGCTGGGAGGCGTGATTAATGTTAAGGAATATAATGGGTAGGAAGAACATTGTAACATACGAGGTTTTAGAAGTAAACCGACGAAATGTTCCTTTTATCGTAAGTAAATTTCAGTATTTCGCCATTATTTGTCAACTCCTGTATCAGGACATTACGTTTATATCCAACTACCTTTACATATTGTTGTCTGAATACTAATGCCGTCTGTAAGTCCTTGCATATCGTCGCTGGAAAGGTAAAAGGTTGTATTCCGCAAAGCTCTTCCTATCAATTATTCTCCTTAAGACTGGTCACGCCTCCCAGCCACGTATGGATATGCATTCCATCAGAACAAATTTTGTTGTGTTCATTTTCCTATGCCCATGTGTAAAGGAAAATGAACCTTACAGTACCGTACTGTAGGAATGTACATTTGCATCACGTATTTGCGCACTCCTAGTGTACAATGCATGTAAGGTTCGACATAGGAAAACGAACACAACGGACATTGTTCTGAGGGACTGCGTATCCATATGTGGCTGGGAGGCGTGACCAGTCTTAAGGAGAATAATCGATAGGAAGAGCTTTGTGGAATACAACCTTTTACCTTTCCAGCGACGATATACACTCCCATTGTTCATTAATGATCCCAGGAATGTCTTTCCTGGAACCTGTTTCTGACTTGAAGTATCTATACATGTGCTACTATTGCTCCCTAGGATCCATGTGGCACCCAATTATGTCTGCCATTATGTTATCCTTAGCTGATTTTTTTGCTGAATTTAATTTACTAGTGAGCTCCTTCAATATCTCTTTACTCCCGCAACCATTTCTAACTCTATTTCTTTATAATCTGCACTTCCTTCTTAATCTCTTTATTTCCCTGTTATTATATAGTGGGTCCTTACTATTCCTTATCACTTTTAAAGGTACATATCGATGGCTTTCTTTTAAAACCTCGTATGTCCAAATGTTCTTCCTACCCATTATATTCCTTAAGACTGGTCACGCCTCCCGGTCATATATTTGTATGCAGTCCATCAGAATAATTTTCGCTGTGTTCATTTTCCTTTGCTAACGTCTAAAGGAAAATGGACCTAACAATACCATATTGTAGGGATGTTGATTGTATGGCAAATTTGCACACTCCTACAGTATAATATATTTAAGGTTCATTTTACTTTACAAATTGGCAGAGGAAAATGACCATAACGAAAATTATTCTTTTGGACTGCATGTACATATGAGACTGGGAGGCGTGACCAGTCTTAAGGAATATAATGGATAGGAAGAGTATTCGGACTTACGAGGTTTTTAAAGAAAGCCATCGATATATTTTTTTACACTCCTCAACAATTGCTTTAAACCCATCCCATAGGCTGTTATATTTTTATTTACCATCTTCCATTGATCAAAATTGCATTTCAAAATTTCCCCATACCCGTCTTACCAGCCATATGGTATTGCCGAATAGTGTACTTTAACAACATTCCTTTCTAACACACTTATTTTAACTCTGGTAAAGACAGCTTCATAATCACTTATGCCATCTAACATTTCAGATTTCCTACATATTTCATCTGATTTTATCAGCATCACTTCTAGAATATTCTTCCTTCTAGTCGGCTCCATCACTTTCTGATTGAGCTGCCCTTCCTATAATAACTTATTTACCATTTGATGGCTATGCTTTCGGTCATTCTCATTCCCTTCCCAGTCAACGTTTGGCAAGTTCAGATCACCGGCTACAATAATGTTCCTCCATGTATCGTTCCCCACATAAGTGATTATCTTATCAAAAATTCTGCATCAGTGTGTCAGTGTGAGTGCCAGTCTTAACAAGTCTGTACGCCCAAATGTATCAAGTCGCTTAATGTCTTTAGAGATGTGTCTTATACCTAGAATTTCATGTTCCTCATTCTTAACTTTTTCATAGCCTACAAATTCTTCTTTCACCAGTATAAATACTCCCTCCCCCTCCTATCGTTCCTAACCTATCTCTGCGATGAAGACTCCAGTTCCGTGAGAAAATTTCAGCATCCATAATATCACTTCTCTGCCATGGTTCAATTCCTATTACAATTTCTGGTAATTACAGTACACATCTATCAGATTACTTAATTCTATTCCTTTCTTTACAATACTTCTCCAGTTTAACACTAACAGTTTTATGTCATCCCTACACGACTACTGAACGTGGGTATGAAACTTCGGATGAAAGTCAATGGAAGTGAAAATTAGGAAACTATGCATTTTTGTAAGATACGCTGGCTACGTTTAATACAGTCGACGTCAGTGACACAGATATTTAGTAGGTGATCTTCACTCCCAATTCAGTGACTTTGATCCCAACTGAGGTCGGTGGAAGTTCAGTGGATAATAACTCCAGCATTCCGAATTCTCTTGAAATTAATAGTAATTGAAAGGCCGTTACACAGACAACATTATAATGATGATTATACAAATCCTGACATGATCATCCAGACAACAGACACAATTTCCCTGCCAGTTAAGTGCCGAAAACAATTTCAGAATCTAACGGTGAAGGTTTAAAATTTCAGATTCGGTGACATTTTAAGTCAGTTTTAAATTAGGTTAATCGCCTATGTACCCATTGGTTCAGAAATCAAGGAAACGGTGTTGTCAGGCAGATTTCTCACTAAACTACACGAGAATATTTTAGTACAAAAGCATACCCCTGTACGATGTTTTCAGGGAGATTTCCCACTACGATTCACGAGAATATTAAGTACAAAAGCATACTCCTGTACAGTCGAATCAGAACAGAACTACGTCATCCAGCATTGAGTCATAGTTATTTGTATTACTTAGGGACGCTACCGTGAGTTAACTTTGAAGCCACCCAATCGCTTGGCCTGGGTCGAATTCACAGTTCTGCCACAAATTTAAAAGTAATTCCAGACTCCACCTAAGAGGCATTCTGTAATTTCCCAACTTCAGTTATTGGTGAATGTGAGGTTGGTAGGCAGTGTACAGCCTAAGGTCACTTACTTCAGAATTCTGGCACTCATTCACAACAATACTGCTTACCAACAGAAACATCACAGCCAAACAGGAAATCACCTAGACTTGCTCACACTGATTACACGGCTCCGTTGATTGGGGCATACCAAACCTTTCACTTGAAGCCATAAATTCAGTATTCTGAGAACCATGCAAGACTGAATTCTGTTAGCTTTAGGTCCTTCTTCTTCTTTAATTAAGTTTTTGAAAGAGACCTGTACAAATATGGCTACCAACCCGAGGCACCAAGGCATATTTGGTCCCGCCCCCAGTACATAGAGACATTTAGAAACGAGTCTTCCATTTCTATCCCGGCACGTGGTCTTGAGATTCACTTGGCCTGCAATAAAAATAACCCGAAATCATGAGGGCAAAGGTGATCAGAAATAGAACTAGCCACAGCAATCCCACTAACAAATTGAGTCTACGGTGTGGTGGATATCATTTTTGTCGTATTTTCGTGAGAGTAAAGTACATGGGTACAAAGTAAATACCTGTTTGTAAATTCTTTCGAATGAGCTTTAGTTTTTGAGATTGTAACGTTTCAATTTACAGACATAAGCTATAAACCCTTGTATAACCTATCATTCACAGAATAGTTCCTATAACATAGTGGTTAAGTTGCTTTGCTCTGTAATGTAAGGTCGACAGATACGTGTCACCATCGAACTATTATTTTTTAAATTTATCTCCACTTTCCCCCCACCCATATTTCTTTCACATTAACACAATGAAATATCCAACTACCTATTGTCACACCAATCCCAGTGTTTCGTTTAAACAAATAAATAAACCACTTTCAAGGCAATAGTGGGTGCGTTTCATATTTCACTTGAAAGGAAAATTTACGCTCGTTATGAATAAATAAAAGCTCAAAACTGACAATTCTACGACTTAAGAAAAATAACTTTAATGAAAAATAACTTCTGCTTTTAATGCAGGCATCGTCGCTGCTGCGCGAAAACCGCGAATATGACAATGCTCGTCCTATCCATTATTTCGCTTAAGACTTTTCACGCCTCCCAACCACATATTCCTATACAGTCCATCAGAATAATTTTCGTTGAGTTCATTTTTCTATGCAGCTCTGTAAAGGAAAATGAAACGTGTTGTACCGTTCTGTAGGAATGTATGTTTGCATGTAATATTTATACCGACTCCTAGAGTATGATATGTTTACGTTTCATTTTCTATGCACCCTCGAAATGGAAAATGAACTCAATGAAAACTCTTCTGATGGACTGCATGGCTGGGAGGCGTGACCCGTCTTAAGGGAAATAATGAATAGGAAGAGCATTGTCCCAGTCGC
The DNA here is from genome assembly GCF_040414725.1 of Anabrus simplex. Classification (NCBI taxonomy): domain Eukaryota; kingdom Metazoa; phylum Arthropoda; class Insecta; order Orthoptera; family Tettigoniidae; genus Anabrus; species Anabrus simplex. Next base: position 523,751,164 of record NC_090266.1, read on the forward strand.
GGTTTTGACACAGCAGCGACGACATGTTACAGAAAAAACATTGTAACATAAATGGCTCACGGTTGCGAGACAGGCGAGCAAAACAATATAAATATCTATGGCTTTCTTTAAAAAGCTCGTAAGTCCGAATACACTTCCTATCCATTATATTCCTCAAGACTGGTCACGCCTCCCAGGCCCATGTTTATATGCAGTCGAAAAGAATAATTTTCGTTATGGTCATTTTCCTCTGCCTATTTGTAGAGGAAAATGAACCTTAAATACACTATACTGTAGGAGTGTGTAAATTTGCCATGACCGGGCGAGTTGGCCGTGCGCGTCGAGGCGCGCGGCTGTGAGCTTGCATCCGGGAGATAGTAGGTTCGAATCCCACTATCGGCAGCCCTGAAAATGGTTTTCCGTGGTTTCCCATTTTCACACCAGGCAAATGCTGGGGCTGTACCTTAATTAAGGCCACGGCCGCTTCCTTCCAACTCCTAGGCCTTTCCTATCCCATCGTCGCCATAAGACCTATCTGTGTCGGTGCGACGTAAAGCCCGTAGCAAAAAAAAAAAAAAAATTGCCATGCAATCAACATCCCTACAATACGGTACGTTAAGGTCCATTTTCCTTTAGACATGAGCAAAGCAAAATAAACACAGCGAAAATTATTCTGATGGACTGCATTCAAATATATGACCGGGAGACGTGGCCAGTCTTAAGGGATATAATAGGTAGGAAGAACATTTGGACATACGAGGTTTTAAAGGAAAGCCATCGATATAAGGAAAATAGGAAGTCCATTGCTTTATTTTAAAGGCTCGTATGTCTCTATGCTCTTCATAAACACAATATTCCCTAAGACTGATCACGCCTACCAGCTAGATATTTATATACGGCCCATCAGAATCATTTTCGTAGTGTTCATTATCCTATCCTAGCGTTTAAAGGAAAATGAACCATAAATATATTTTACTACAGGCGTGCGTAAATTCGCCATGCAAACATCTCTACAATACGGTTGGGTAAGGTCATTTTCCTTTACACTTCAGCATAGGAAAATGAACACAATGAAAATTATTTTGATGGATTGCATATAAATATGTGGCTGGGAGGCGTGACCAGTGTTAAGGAATATAATGGGTAGGAAGAGCGTTGGGACAGACGAGGTTTTAAAGGAAGGCCATAGAAATGTTTGACGTTGACTTTAACTTGCACACCTCATCGCAGAGCCAGTGCTCAGTCATTTGGCTACGAGAAGGCTTATCTAAACTCGGATTACATAACGACTTACAACTAGTATTACTGGGAAAGATGGTCGTACGGTTAGGGGCGAGCAGTTGTGATTTCATCCGGAAAATAGTGGGTTCAAACCCCAGTGACGGCAGCCCTGAAAATGGTTTTCCGTGATTTCCCATTTTCACTCCAGGCAAATGCTCGGAATCTACCTTAATTAAGGCTACGGCCGCTTCCTTCCCACTCCTAGACCATTCCTATCCCATCGTCGCAATAAGACCTATCTGTGTCGGTGCAACGTAAAGTAAATTGCAAATATATATCGTATCTTAAGAAATAATACCGCGTATCTGACAATGCTGTTGCTGTCCAATATTTTCCTTAAGTATAAATATGCCTCCGGGCCACACATGGATATGCAGTCCATCAGAACAATTTTCGTTGAGTTCATTTTCCTATGCGCTAGTGTAAAGAAAAATGAACCTTAAGTACACCATACCCTGGGAGGGAGTTATGTCATGGAAACGTACTTTCCTACACTACGGTACAGGTAGGTTCATTTTCCTTTACACTAGCGCATAGGAAAGTAAACTCAACGAAATTTGTTCTGATGGACTGCATATCAATATGGGGTTGGGAGGCGTGACCAGTCTTAAGGAACATAGTGGGTAGGAACAGCATTGTCAGATACGCGGTGTTGTTTCTAAGGGACGATACATAACTTGTATCTGCGAATTGAAACGTTAATATTGTGAGAATTTCCAAATAGTTAATATATTGAATTTACACCTGTGTATATTAACATCACGAAAGCTTGAAAAAAATCGGTGTCCACAACACTAAATACTCTCCTCGGTAGTGCCATGGTTGTTAATAGTGAAAGCCTTCGCTTCTCACTCCTATTTCCACTTAATCCTCCTTTAGCATTAAAGGTTTTACTCTGCTTTGACAAGAAGTCTGCAAATCTGTACATTTTACGTGGAGGAGTTTCCTGCTTCTTAGAGAACATGTAGCATGAGGGAAGTCCGACTCGTTGGCTGAATGGTCAGCGTATTGGCCTTCGGTTCAGAGAGTCCCGGGTTCGATTCCCGGCCGGGTCAGGGATTTTAACCTTCATTGGTTAATTCCAATGGCCCGGGGGCTGGGTGCTTGTCCTGTCCCCAACATCCCTGCAACTCACACACCACACATAACACTATCCTCCACCACAATAACACGTAGTTACCTACACATGGCAGATGCCGCCCACCCTCATCGGAGGGTCTGCCTTACAAGGGCTGTACTCGGCTAGAAATAGCCACACGAAAGAAAAAAGCATGAGGGAGACTCCAGGCACGATAGAATGTACAGACAACATACCAAGCACCTTGAGAAGTAATATCGATGGCTTACTTCTAAAAACTCGTATCTCCACATGTACTTCCTATCCATTTTCTTACTTAAGACTGGTCAAGCCCCCTTGCCACATAAGGATGTACAGTCCATCAGAACAATTTTCGTTCTGTTCATTTTCCTATGGTTATGTGGAAAGTAAAATGAATCTTCAATACGTTAAACTGTAGGAGTGATTAAATTCGCCATGAAAACAACATCCCTGCAATACTGTATTGTAAGGTCCATTTTCCGTTACACGCTTGCACAGGAAAATGAACACTACGAAAAAGGTTCTAATGGATTGCATAAAATATGTGGCTGGGAGGCGTGACCAGTCTTATGGAATATAATGGGTAGGAAGTACATTGTAACATACGAGGTTTTAGAAGCCGACGATGTACTGTATCCACTTCCATGGCTAGTATTAGGCTGAATATTGCAGCAGTAGTGAGGTAGGTCTAAACTACTGGTGCGTGACGTACAGGTGTCAATGAGCTCTTCTTCATGGAGAAACATTCATTATTACCGTCCGAGACATCGTCAAGGTTTATCAAAGTGTTTTCTTTTTCCTTCCCGTCGTACTCGTTTCTTTGCTGCTGCTGAGTAGAGAATAGAATGACCTCAAGTTGGCGATTCATTGTTAGATCTCCCTACAGACCGGCTGCCTGACCGCGGAGGAATATGGAACGCGGAAGAATTGATCGGTAGTCGAAGTGCCAAACAAAATAACTTTGGAAGGGTTTGGTAATCGAGAGGGAATATCTACATTCAACAATCCAATAATGTATTTTAAAATACAAGGGCCAGGACAAGCACGCACAGTAATATGTTTCTCTAGTTCTAATACAGACAACTGTACTGTACTTCGATGATGAATATTTCGATGGCTTACTTCTAAAACCTCCCATGTCCCAATGCTGTTCCTACCCATTATATTCCTTAAGACTGGTCACGCCTTCCAGCCACATATGCATATGCATTCCATCATAATAATTTTCGTTGTGTTCATTTTCCTATGCTGATGTGTAAACGGATATTGTTTGCATGGCGAATTTACACATCCCTGCAGTATAATATATGTAAGGTCCATTTTCCTTTACAGTCTAGCATAGGAAAATGAACACAACGATGTTCTGATGGGCTTCATATACATATGTGATACGGAGGCGTGACCTGTCTTAAGGAAAATAATGGATAGAAAGAGCTTCGGGAGATATGAGGTTTAAGAATTAAGCCGTCGATTTATTCTTAAAATCGTTTACCATTTCAATAGTAACATACATACATCATCATTATAGACCGTTATGACATTCAGCGTTCATTCTTCAAGCCTTTGTGAATTTACTAAATGTCGCCACAATACTCTATTTGCAACTAGTGCTGTGACCTCATTAAGTTTTAGACCTCAAATCTTTAAATCTTTAGAAACTGAGTCTAACCTTCTTTGTCTTGATCTCCCTCTACATCTCCTACCCTCCATGACAGAGTCCATTATTCTGCTAGGTAACCTATCCTCCATCATTCGCCTCTCACAACCCCACACCGAAGCTGATTTATGCGTACAGTTTCATCCATCGAGTTCATTCCTAACCCTTTCCAGCCCACATTTTCACTCCGCTTATCCCCAGGTTTCAATGTATTATTTAGGAAAAATTCAAGCAGCGTACATTGTTTCAGAGAAAGTTAAATATAGTAACAACTATAGATTACAAACTATTCAATTATTGAATAATATTAGAAAATACTCCATCACGCCAAATTCTCTGTTCATAGAGTCATAATATTGTTGGTTCAAACCTCCACTCCTCCCCCCCCACCCCACTGGTGATAATCGACGTAAAGGTAGGCTGTATTTGTCATATTCTCATGTTGTCTGAATCTACCTAAACCAATATTTATGTCATTCTGGAAGAAGAATGATGTACTTGTATATCAGCCTTTCTTTCCTCTGAGCAAGTGTCTTCCCATTCTGTATCTATTTTACTGGAATGTGCCTGCTTGAATGTTGCATGTATATGTATGCAATTGACTGTGTCACTGAATAGTTTGTCTCCTCCTGACATATGTAAAAATAATCCATCTTTCGTAACACTTTTTCTTTTAGAAATTATGGACAGGTTCAACATCATCCGTATAAACATTCGGAGTAACGAAACGAAATATTTGTGTTACCTGAAATTCCGCGGCATCGCCGTAAGGTCCGATTTCTCGTAATCGGCTTTCAATTAAATCACTATTAACACTAATATTATCTTCACTGATATGTTATTCACTCACTAAAAATTCACTAACAGCAGTACTCAATGATTCTGTGTCACTTTCCTCGCCTATATTCAGCTCAGTTTCAATATCGGCAGTATTCAATCCCGCCATGTTTACGAACGAAACAGCTGACCTGCACTCGCGGAAGTTCAAGACTGTTGCCTAGGCAACGTCAAGGCAGATTATAGCTCTTCTTTTGCTTCCTAAGCCTTGTAGATTTTACTGCGTGTTCATAAATGTCTTATTAACACTTCACTGCCGAAAAAACTATCGTATAGTTCACAGACGTGTGCAAATAATGCAGCCGGGCGATTTTGGGCGCTGAGGGCGTGACCTAGGTAACCTCTCCTAATCCATTCGTCCCATATGTCGCCACCACCGAAGCTGATTTATGCGTAGAGCTTCATCCATCGAGTTCATTCCTAACTTAGCCTATATCTCCTCATTCCGAGTACCCTCATGCCTCTGTTCCCACCTGTTTGTACCAAAAATCATTCCTGATACTTTCATGTCTGTTACTTCTAACATATGAATAAGATATCCTGAGTCAACACAACTTTCACTCCCGTAAAGCAAAGTTAGTCTGAAAACAGACCGGTGTAGTTTCGTCTGGAAGCTGACTTCCTTCTTACACGATACTGTTGATCGCAACTGCGAGCTCACTGCGTTAGCTTTACTGCACCTTGATTCAATCACAGTATATTACCATCCTGGGAAAACACAAATCCTAAATACTTCAAATTATCTACCAGTTCCAGCTTTGTATCACCAATCTCACATTCAGTTCCGTTGAACGTTTTACTGACATCAATTTAGTTTTCGAAAGACTAATATTCATACCATATATATTACACCTATTTTCAAGTTGCAATTTGGAAGGCTTTCGGCACAATCTGCCATTAAGTCCAAGTCGTCAGCATAGGCCAGACTGCTTACTACAATTCCACCTAACCGAATCCGTCCCTGCCACTTTATAACTTTCAGCTGATGATCCATATAAACTACGAAATACAAAGCCTTGTCTAACCCCTGTTAGTACCCTGAAGCAAGAACTCATTCTACCATCAATTCTCACTGCAGCCCAATTATCAACATAAATGCCTTTGACTGATTTTCATAATCTACTCTTGATCCCATTGTCCCCAAGTATGGTGAACACCTTTTCCCTAGGTACCCTGTCATATGCTTTCTCTAGATCTACGGAACATAAACACAGCTGTCTATTCCTCTCGTAGCATTTTCCAATTACCTGGCGCGTACTGAAAATATGATCCCGACAGCCCCTCTATTGTCTGAAACCACACTGGTTTTCATCCAACTTCCTTTCTGCAAGTTGCTTTACGTCGCACCGACACAGATACAGTAGGTCTTATGGCCATCCAAATTCTCCTCAACCACTGATCGCACGCTCCTTTCCAAGATCCCAGTGAATACTTTGCCTGGTATACTAATCATTGAGATACTTCGATAGTTGTTGCAATCCTTCCTGTTCCCTTGTTTATAGATAGAAGCAATTACTGCTTTTGTCGAATCTGAAGTTACCTTACCAACACTCCATTCTAACCTTATTATGCTATGAAGCTTTTTCATCCATGCCTTCCAACTATACTTCACCATTTCAGGTCTAATTTCATCTATTCCTGCTGCTTTATGACAATGGAATTTATTTACCATCCTTTTCACTTCCTCAAGCGTACTTTAACCAACATCATTTTCCTCCTACCCATAATCTCTGTTGTTCGAGGATTTCCTTTTACATTTGAGAAAATTTTCAACAGATTCCCTCCACCTGTCCAGTGATTCCCTGGGATCTATTAGGAGTTCACATGAATTACCCAAAACTCTGTTCACTTCACTTTTCCCTCCATTCCTAATTATTTTTATTACTGTCCAGATAGGTTTCCCTGCTCCTTGACCTAGTCTTTCCATGTTATTACCAAAATCTTCCCACGACTTCTTTCTGGATTCAACAACTATTTGTTTCGCTCTGTTTCCTTCATCTATGTACAATATAGTTTTGGAAGGGCTAATTTTGATACCATACTCATTGCACCTATTTCCAAGTTGCAAGATATGGGATTGCATGCTTTCACCAGCCTTGTTTAACCCCTATAAGTACATCAGCCCTTGTTTTGAGCCATTTCTGATGAGCCTTCCTTTTACGTTTACAAGCTGCTCTCACTTCATCATTCCACCAAGATGTTCGCTTTTACCCATCTTTATACACAGTTGTTCCTTGGCATTCTATTGCTGTTGCTACTACAACATCCCTGTATGCCACACATTCTCTTTCTATATCCTCAACCTCCTTACTGTCCACACTTCGGAACTTCTCACTAATTTTAACAATGTACTTCTGTCTAATGTCCTCGTTTTGGAAATTTTCTACAATTACCCGTGTGCAAACAGAATTCCTCTTCTTTATCCTTCTACAGACACTTAGTTCACTAAGAACAGATAGTGATCTGTTTCAATGAAAAATCCCCGAAAATTCTCGTACATTCCTAACAGATTTCATGAATTCGAAGTCGGTTAAGATATAGTCTATTAGGGATCTTGTACCCCTACCCTCACATGAGTAGCGGGGAATAGCCTTTTGCTTGAAGAATGTATTCGTAACTGCTAAACACATACTAGCACAGAAGTCCAGAAAACGCCTCCCATTCCTATTAGCATCCACATCTTCCTCATATTTACAAATCACCCTTTCGTATGCTTCAGTTGTATTTTCATCTCTCGCATTAAATCGGCCATTAGCACTATCCTATCCTTGCTGTTGACCTTGACTACGATGTGACTCAATGCTTCATACAACTTGTCAACTTCGTCCTCACCTGCACCCTCACATGGTGAATACACTGAGACAGTTCTCGTCCTAATTCCTCCAGCTGCAAAATCTACCCACATCAGTCACTCGTGTACGTGCTTAACAGCAACTATATTGCGTGCAATATTATTGCACCATATCGTGTCCTTAAATCCGACTAACTCAGGAGAAAATCGCATGGTTACGTTCGAAAATTGGGCAGAAAGAAATCGCTAAATAAAAGCATACTAATTAGTATATGGACAGGAAATCTGGAGGCATATCTTCTGAACGAGAAAACATATTAATGGGTAGAATAGATTTATTGGTCCAAACATGAATATGGTTCATTTTAAAATGAAATCCAAAGTGAAATTACCAACTTCGACCCCAGAATTTGTCTTAAAGACGTGACTCGCACATTAAAATCAAATACATCTCAACAAAATATATTCAAAGGAAATGAAAGCGGGTAATGGCTCGTAAAATAATGTTACAAAAATCTATAACATGGAGATTTGATCAGTGTTACGAATTAATTGTGTAGCTGCGCCAGCTATGTTCCTATGTCTGTTTGCCACAGGGCATCGATCTGAATCGTCTCTTTGATCTTCCGGAAATACTATTACACTAGTAATAAAAACTGACTATCTATATGTACAATCCGACGTTCGGATACAAACAAATAAAAATACACTGATACAGGGTGGTTCTTAATCATCCCCTCCAATATAAAGCACTGATTCTATTGTGTGAGTTCGCACTCATATACAAATTCATCAGACAGATCTGTCTTCCGAGAAAATTAGCTATCGAGTTAAATATCCTATGTTGCGTGCAATATTATTGCACCATATCGTGTCCTTAAATCCGACTGTCTCAGAAGAAAATCGCATGGTTACGTTCGAAAACTGGATAGAAGGAAATCGCTAAATAAACGCATACTAATTGGTATATGGACAGGACACAGGACACATATGAACAATCAAGTACACACACCACAATAAGAACCAATACCCGTGATTAAAAGCACGTACAGACAAACATATATAATAATAGAGGTATCGGGTTTCGATCCCGACTTCGGCAGGCTGCGTAGGCTTACATAAATAAGGCACAATTTTCCATCCCTCTAGCTCCACGTGGTTTGGTCGATCAGCTGTTGGAAAGCAAAACATTATCTAACAGCAAGGAGTGCAGAGTTCTGGGAAAATTTAACGGGACCTGGTAAATCCACTTTCAATTGACACGAGGGGAACCAGCACTTCGGCTGTCAAACGGGCCAGCACGCCGGGGTAGCTTACACAATGGGTCAGGCGTGCCTCCTCTAATACTTCTCGTGAACGAAGAAATAAATTCCTCAAACATCTCCGCTCAGCTGCTGCTTTCATAAGAAACTCATCAGATGGCTAATTATCACGCATACTAACATAGTTCCCAGCAATAATATTTCGCCTAATTCACAAACATTTGGCCCCAATATCATGCCTCTGGCATATCAAGCCTCTCACATTGCATATCCATTGTTCGATCCCATGATTTTCCCGAAGTCGCCTTCCTCCCAATATGTATGATCTTATTATAACCCAACGGTGGGCATGTTGACACTGCGCATCTTTTAGTTACTGAAATGATTCATGCCTCATGCAGAAAAGCAAAACATCCTAGCCAATTCACATTAGTAATTATCTTAATTTAACGCAACTAGCGGGCGTATAGCCTGTTTGATATTTTAAAGAACTCTACCCGAAATATCTATGTCACAAATGACATAAGGAAACAATTAGAATACACTAATCAAGAAAATAAGAACATGCATCCTCATCCTATCATTACCCTTTCTTCCCATCTAGCTAAAATATGTACACTTCAAATGGGCTTAAACATGCACACCGGCCCTAACCAAATTTAACGTTAAATAAAATTGAACAAAAACAATTGCCACTCTGGCTGACATTAAATAATTGAAATATTCATATTAACCCTACTCTATTTCATTAATATTCCCTAAAACATGCTCATATGGACATTAGAATTTAACTTTTGCAGCTATTCGCTATTCACCACGAATTACATGTCCGCTGTGTCACGATCGCCTAGCCCATCATGACAGCGGTCAGCAAAGTTTGAATGGTCCTGGTCTCGAGTGCTCGTACAGCCATCGTTGTCTTCTTCTCGTTCCTGGAAACGCCTGCAAGGATACTGTGAATTAAGGCCTCCTGTTCACCACTTTGCGTGCACGGAAAAAATATTGATCCTAATGACAGGCTATAATTGGCTTAGCCTACCCGCAAGTATTGGTCCCACCTCGTGCGTCATTAGATTAAGGGCGTATGCTGATTAACATTAGTCCTCCTTTGCGGCTCAAAAATGCGGAACGCACACGTAATATCTGCGACTTGCGAACACGTACCGACCGCATATGCTAATTAAAGCGTGAATTGTACTTATTAATTCACTCGTAAGTCTCGAGTATTAATTTCTCAGTTTAATGAATATTTTGATATCTGAAACGGCACCAGACCGCACTTTGTATTTCAACGTATCTATATATATAAAATAAGAGTTTTGTCTGTACATTGCTCAGAATTTGAAAAGAATGCTATTTTTGTATCGGTCATGTTCACAATAACAAGAAAATGCATTTTTTACATTTCCGTAATTTCTGTCTGTCTGTCTGTCTGTCTGTCTGTATGTATGTACACGCATCACGAGAAAACGGTTGAAGAGAATTTAATGAAAATCGGAATGTAAAGTCGGGTGATGAACCGCTACAATCTAGGCTATAAATTATTTTAATCACGCTGAGTGAAATGGTAGTTTAGGGGAAGCCTGAAATTTAATTCTCAAATATTTATGTTATTATTGGTCGTGTCTTAATGAAAATCGGTAGACAAACATGTGAAATAAGTCGCTACAATATAGGCTATACACGCTGAGAAACATGGTAGTTTAGGGGTAGGCCTAAAATTTAATTGTCAAATATTTATTGTATTAGTGGTCGTATCTTCACAAAAATTGGTGTGCGAAGTCGGGGAATAGGTCGCTATAATCTAGGCTATCAATAATGTTATTCACATTGAGTGAAATGGTAGTTTAGGGGAAGGCCTGAAATGTAATCTATATATAAAATAAGAGTTTGTACATTGCTCAGAATTTGAAAAGAATGGCGTTTCTGTATCGTTCATGTTCACAGTAACAAGAAAATGCATTTTTTACTTTTCCGTAATTTCTGTCTGTCTGTCTGTCTGTCTGTCTGTCTGTCTGTCTGTCTGTCTGTCTGTCTGTCTGTCTGTCTGTACACACATCACGAGAAAACGGCTGAAGAGAATTTAATGAAAATCGGAATGTACAGTCGGATGTTGAACCGCTACTATCTAGGCTATAAATTATTTTAATCGCGCTGAGCGAAATAGTAGTTTAGGGAAGGCCTGAAATTTAATTCTCAAATATTTATGTTATTAGTGGTCGTGTCTTAATGAAAATCGGTAGACAAAGATGGGAAATAAGTCGCCACAATATAGGCTATACACGCTGAGAATAATGGTAGTTTAGGGGAAGGCCTAAAATTTAATTGTCAAATATTTATTGTATTAGTGGTCTTATCTTCACGAAAATTAGTATGCAAAGTCGGGGAATAGGTCGCTATAATCTAGGCTATCAATAATGTTATTCACACTGAGTGAAATGGTAGTTTAGGGGAAGGCCTGAAATGTAATCTATATACAGAGTGAAGCGAAATTCGCGCACTCGGGCGTCGCAGTGCGACTCCCTACATGCCAGCAATAAAAAAATGTCTTTCACAAAAGTTCGTCCTGCGAGTATATCAGGCAGAGAAAGGACGTTGAATAGTGGCAATCTGCCAACACTGTAACCACATGTACGGTAAGTACCTCTGTCAGCATCATACATCCGTGCTGAGCAGTTGGTGCATTGGATAGGGTTTTGGGTTGGCATGCAGGTGGTAGAGGGTTCGATCCTGGGTTAAGGCGCAATTTTTTGTTTACTAATTTCCATCGGACATTACAGACTGTAATACAGCAATACCTTAGGTCTCATGTATCCTACATTTACAACATTTTGTAACGCTGAACACAACAAATACCTTCCTAGGCCTACTGGTAACGTAAGCCCTTACGAAATACAATGGACTTGAACGAGGTAAGAATAACAGTTGCTACTAATCTATGAGATCGTTGGAGGACGGTAGAAAGAAAACAGGTTTCGCATTTAGTATATGAATTTGTGCGAATAAATTCACGCCCACGACGTGGAAAGGACGTCTTTCAAAGCTGACCAAGGGAAACGATTGTTCGTCCATTTGTAGGATCGTAGTATGTAAGTGCAAAGGGTTTCTAGAGGACCCGCTGCAATGGCTGTTGACGATTAAGTTGCCAGATACCATACCACCTGGACTACATTTATGAAATAAAAAAAATACGCTTCAACCCAGGATCGACCCCTCGACCTCCTGAATGCTAACCCAAAACTGTAACCACTGCACCAACTATACAGCACAAAGGATACGTGCTGACAGAGGTAGTTACCCTACATGTGGTTACAGTGTTGCCAGACTGCTACTCTTTAACGCCCTTTTTCTGCCGGATATACTCGAAGGACGAACTTTTGTGAGAGACATTTTTTTATTGCTGGCATGTGAGCAGTCGCGCTGCGACGCCTGAGTGCGCGAATTTCGCTTCATCCTGTATATAAAATAAGAGTTTTGTCTGTACATTGTTTATAATTTGAAAATAATGGTATTTCTGTATCGGTCATGTTCACAGTAGCAAGAAAATGCATTTTTTTACTTTTCCGTAATTTCTGTCTGTCTGTCTGTCTGTCTGTCTGTCTGTCTGTCTGTCTGTACACGCATCACGAGAAAACGGCTGAAGAGAATTTAATGAAAATCGGAATGTAAAGTCGGGTGATTAACCGCTACAATCTAGGCTATAAATTATTTTGATCACGCTGAGTGAAATGATAGTTCAGGGGAAGGCCTGAAATTTAATTCTCAAATATTTATGTTATTAGTGGTCGTGCCTTAATGAAAATCAGTAGACAAACATTGGAAATAAGTCGCTACAATATAGGCTATACACGCTGAGAAAAATGGTAGTTTAGGGGATGGCCTAAAATTTAATTGTCAAACATTTATTGTATTAGTGGTCGTATCTTCTCGAAAATTGGTATGCAAAGTCTGGGAATAGGTCACTATAATCTAGGCTATCAATAATGTAATTCACACTGAGTGAAATGGTAGTTTAGGGGAAGGCCTGAAATGTAATCTATATATAAAATAAGTGTTTTGCCTGTACATTGCTCAGAATTTGAAATGAATGGTATTTCTGTATCTGTCATGTCTACAGTAACAAGGAAATGCATTTTTTTACTTTCCCGTAATTTCTGTCTGTCCATCTATATGTATGTATGTACACGCATCAAGAGGAAACGGATGAAGAGAATTTAATGAAAATCGTCATGTAATGTCGGGTGATGATCCACTACAATCTAGGTTATAAATTATTTTATCCACGCTGAGTGAAATGGTAGTTTAGGGGAAGGCCTGAAATGTAATTTTCAAATAAGTTATTTATGTCATTAGCGGTCGTATAGATAAATCTATATATATCAATCTCACAGCTGCGCGCCCCTAACCACACGGCCAACTCGCCTGGTCGTACCGACTGAAACAGCCTGCCTGTATATTGGCGGGAAGTAGCATGCCATTCCTCTGGTTTATACATTTTCTGATATACCTGGTTTGTAACACATTGGTTCATCATAATATTCGAGCTATTCAATCCCTACTCGGAGGCACTGATTGGAATGAGTAGTGTGCATGTTTAACGGAATAATGACAGAGGAGTGTTCACGGCAGTCTGCGACCTGGTTATTCGAGCTCTGGAACTTCGGACTCTTAGATCGGCACCGTAGTACTGTTCGTTGAAAGTGAGAAAGTTTGCGGTGTTTCATTTGATCGAGTATTTTATATGATAACATTGCTTTCAATCGCTACATTCCTACTGATGTTTTTGTAATGACCTATGTTGGATTAAGTTAGGAAAACCACCAAGTCAGTCTTTCTGAGAATCCCGTAGCGAAGCACGGGTACATCAGCTAGTTTATTATAAAGTAAGATAGAGGTAACTGTCCTTTCTTAAAAAGTACTGTTAGCCACAAAGCAAATTATTAGTCCTGGAACGCGCACATAGCGTATAACTGACTTTGAATTTACAAAGAAAAATATCTCCTCTCGCGGAGAACGACACGCGCTGCGTGCAACTCAATGAATAAACTTCTGGCGGATGAGAATGCTTCCCCCCACCACGGGAGTTTAAATAGTCTTACAGTTTGTCCTTTGCTTGAGGTACATCTCCGACTAACAGAGGCAGTGCCTGCTAACGTCTTTCCGTACTCCAACGGCTTCACGTTCAAATGAATCTTATTACCAAAAGCGCTTAATTAATCATTATTATCACGTGGAAGTGAATGATATATCTGTTTCCAATTTCTAATTAATTCGGACCTGTGAAATTATAGCTCACTGACGGATATTTCTGCTTGAAATGAAAGGATTCCAGTCCTGAGAAGATGAAGTTGGTCAACCTGATTTAGTTGTCTCGGGGTTACCGACGTTCAAATTTGCCTCTCCCTTGCTCGTTTGGCTTGAGTTTGAAAAATAGAGTAGGGTCTACATAGCCAACGCTTAGATTTAAACTTGAAAAAGTTCGCTGGTAATGGAAAAAGACTGGGTGTTCCTCGTCTATGTCGCGGCTCTCCTGGCCTCCTGTCTTCACTCCCAACGTCTTGCATATACATAAAATAACATAAATCCACAGTGTAGGTAAGGTAAGGGTTAAACTGCCAGAAGGCAGATCCGAACCTCCGCAGGAGCAGGAGTTTACGTGCGGTAGGGTGGCCAGTTCCTTTCCGCTCCTCCATTCCCTTACCCCCAACAACAGCGCGTGGCAACCCATCCAACTCCTGGCCACGCCCAATGTTGCTTAACTTTGGAGATCTCATGGGATCTGGTGTTTCAACACGGCAACGGCCGTTGGCTCCACAGTGTCATAAATAAATAATTGAGGCAAATACGGAATGGCTCAGTATTCCTGATGAACAGCTGTACCCCAGACTCTGTCCTTCTCTTTTAACACCCGTCAAGTGCACTTTATAATCTCTAAACTCTTCTTCGTCATCTCCCCTTACCCGAAAATCACTTCCTCCTAGCACATCCAGATGCAGCATCTTTGTTGACTCAGCCAGTTCTACTTTCTTTCCGCGATAAGCCCCATTAATATTGACAGCTCCCCATCGAATTCCATTTCTTTCGCCAAGTTGTTTCCAAGGAGTCCCTCGCCTGTCAAATGGGAGTGGGACCCCGTTACTCCCATAGGTCGGAGGTTTGCTTAAAATGTTCTGAGCTCGGTAAATTCGGGAAGCAGGATGCTACCCTACAGTACTTACACATAGTCCAAGTGAGGATCTCTCCTCTAACGGGTTAGACCACCGAAGGATAGTATATCCCTAGCCACGTGAGCACAAGGAATCCCACGACTCAGAATATGTCCACGATGCTCACTCCCATTCCGTAGCAACTGGTTTTCCGACTCTCAGGACCACTTACTAGGCCACTCAGCCGTTGCGAACTAGGACGTGATTACAGTAACCCTCACCATGACTAATAATAATAATAATAATAATAATAATAATAATAATAATAATAATAATAATAATAATAATAATAATAATACAGTATTAACGTAAAATACAACTAATTGTACAAGTACTCTTATATCAGCTACATTACATTTCGAATTCATTATGAAAGTAATCACTATCAGAGGATACTTATTACCCTACTGCATGAGGCAAAAACTTGTGGGTTGTATTTTTCCGGCAAGAAATTGATTCATATATTTCCTTCATTTTTAACATAATAGTGATGATCGTTTATAGTACAGTTTCCTAGAAGTACTAATCCAGTGAAAATCCACAGCCTGTTTCCAATCATTTGATCGGGTTAGAAATGGAATGAATGAAGCCCCCATCTACCGGCGATGATGGGAACTGTGCCGGCTGCCGAAGCCTGTCGCACTCCTCTGGGCAATGTACTAATTCCGTATTGGTACAAAATTAGTTAATCCTGCCTAATTTCATTCTCTTTCCTTCTAGTATAGGCATATTTACAGAAATATAATACGAATTAACGTAATGAGTATAACCAAACCTATCGTCCCTTAAGAAACAACACCGCGTATCTGACAATGCTGTTCCTCTCTATTATGTTCCTTGAGATGGTCACGCCTCTCAGCCACATATTGTTATGCAGTCCATCAGAACAATATTCGTTGAGTTCATTTTCCTATGCGGGTGTGTAAAGGAAAAATGAACCTTTCTGTACCGTACTTTAGGAATCTATGTTTTTATGACACAACTCCTTCCTAGGGTATGGTGTATTAAGGTTCATTTTCCTTTCCTTTATACAATCGCATAGGAAAATGAACTCAACGAAAATTTTTCTGATGGACTGCATAACCATGTATGGCTCGGAGAAGTGACCAGACTTAAGGAAAATATTGGTCAGCATGAGCATTTTCAGATACGCGGTATTGTTTCTTCAGGGACGATATCATTATGAGATGTCCTATGCATACGCAGGAAGAAAACTTTCGGATATGCTGGTACATATTGAGGGTTTTATAAATTGAGGTCCTTACTTGTTTGAAATAAAAAGAAAATATATCTATGGATTGCCATGATGTGTAGAAATACTTAAGTTTCTTAATATCTGTACTGTATATATAAGAGCTGAACTATTTATTTCAACAATTTTTATTTTGTTCTTCATGATGAAAAATATACATTTCTTGTCATTTCTGAAACACCCAATACGTTGTTTTAATTTATGTGGGAGGGTATTGTTCAATTTCGATGTAAAATACAAAAGTTGTCTTTGGCGATAACAATATTATTCAAGTACCCCCTTATTAATCATCAGCGTAGCTCCTTACTGCATCCAAGTTTACCCATAACGTTGTTTTTGATACCTACCACTGCATATTATTTTTATGTAGTTTATCCTTATAATGCTTAAGTGTATTTATTTCAGTTTTCGAACTTCATAATTCAGTTTAATTTTCTCAATTTTCCTGTAATAATTGATATGTGTATAGTTCTCAATGTAGTGCTATATAAAAGGGATCGTTAGCCTCAGTGGGAAATTCTGACCAATATATTAAAATTCAATTCAGATACATAACATGATTACCAGTTTCATTGATGAATGTATCTTAATTTGAAGAGGGACGATTTACTGTTGTGGTCTTTTGAACACAATTTCCACAAGCAATATAAGTGTGATAAAACTGTTTAGTACCTATCTTTCTTCACAAGTTATCCAGGATAGCATAGATGAACCACATTATTTTCGGAATGTCCGCCTCTATGGCTAAATGGTTAGCATGCTGGCCTTTGGCCCAGAGGGTCCCGGGTTTGGTTCCCGACCGGTCCGGAGATTTTAACCTTAAATGGTTAATCCCTTTGGTTCGGGGACTGGGTGTTTCTGCTCTCTCCAACGTCCCTGCAACTCACACACCACACATAACACTATCCTCCACCACAATAACACGCAGTTACCTACTCATGGCAGATGCCAACCACCCTCATCGGAGGGTCAGCCTTGCAAGGGCTGCACCCGGCTAGAAATAGCCAACCGAAATACTACTACTACTACTACCACTACTACTACTACTACTAACAATAATAATACTTTTCGGAATATAATTATCGTTAATCAGATTGCTACTGAGGGAAGTTTATGATCTACTACGTCCATCCCATTTTTTCGTGGGCCAGTATTGTACCTCGTGTCTCTTTTCAGACGGAGAATTCCTTCGTTATTATGTCAGAGAATCTATACACGTGTGGACTTGTTCATCAATGTGTATTTAGGCAAGGTACGTTCTGTATGTGGCGGCCCCGTGGTGTAGGGGTAGCGTGCCTGGATCTTACCCGGAGGCCCCTGATTCGATTCCCAGCCAGGTCAAGGATTTTTACCTGGATCTGTGGACTGGTTCGAGGTCTACGCAGCCTACGTAATTAGAATTGAAGACGTGTCTGACGGTGAGATAGCGGCCCCGGTCGAGAAAGTCAAGAATAACGGCCGAGAGGATTCCTCGTCCCGACCACACGACACCTCGTAATCCACAGGCATTCGAGCTTAGCAGCGGTCGCTTGGTAGGCCAAGGCACTGCAGTACTGTACTGCCATGTATTAGTTTTTTTAGTTATGTCCTGTATGCATGCGTTTCATTTCATTTTTAAAAATTTGAATGAAATCAATACGTCCCTATCTATTTTTATTGAGGTTTAGTGTGTAAGAAGTCAGTCAAGCTAATAATGGTGAAGGATGATTGAAAACTGCCTAGCACAAAGTCCTAGAATTCGTTGAGGGTTCTGAGTAGATAGCGTTAAGCTTTAACCATGGCTTTAAATATTATTCTTCAGGGCTAGTAATGAAGATATCAAGTGTTTATCAGTATATATCACTTCCTTCGTTTGCAGTGTAAACGTGTGTTCTACCATCCTTAACTGCTGTTCCAATTAAATAAATAAATGATGCAAATTAATGCACATGGTGAACTCCGAATACTGGCGTGTAACAATTGATAAGGAATAGCCTATCTACTTGGGTGAGACCAATCCACTTCGAGGTCGGAAAAACGCAATGTCTAGTCTTCATGACCAATGTTAGCTGCTAACTGAAAATTTTCGTACACAGGCGAATCAGGAAAGTATATATTTGGCTGTTGCGAAAAGCATTTCTTTCTGAATAGGAAGATTATACAAAGGAGATAGGAATTACATATCACAACGTGTTCGTCGTCAGAGTTTACAGAATAACCAAAGTATACTTTCACCTGTACCATGAGTTGCGAATGAAGATCAAATCACTGTATTGATCACGTAAGTCCATTACATCTAAATCCAACGCGAAAATTTCGATGTGGAAATCCATCTGTTGCGATCAGAAGTGTTAGCACTCTTGAAGAATGCATAATCCATCACCGAACTATACAAATATGGTCGTTAATATTTGCATTGAATGTACATCAATACGTTGGAAACTCATATTTGTTGTAGGTCTCAACTTGTCAGTAAGGTAGGAAGTCTAAATCAACTCCAAAATCTCTAGATAATCAAACGAATGAGAGCAGGCAATCTGTGGCTAGAAATACAAATCTTTCACCAGAGTCCATAAAAAAAGCTCTCACATTTGTTCTACAGTATCGAAGTATTCTCAGGGAAACGTCTGTGTGGCAATCATGCAATAAAACAGCCCTAGAAATGGTTATTTTCGTTACATCACGTTATTCGCCATTCTCTTTCACATCTGATTCCATTGGACTGTGCTGAGGGCATTGCGAAATATGCTGTCCACTCAACACCATTATGTAATTCAAGGGCAACATATCAGGAAGTATTTAGCAACGAATTTACGCTTCACTGTTGGAGAACTAATATTAGCCCTATATATTCCGGAAAGTGAAGCAAGCGAGAAGTGTTATAACCGAATAGAAAGTGTTATAAATAGCCATGCTCGTTAAATTTCTTACCCTGTCAAAAATCAAAGGCAATATTATGTAGGCGCGCATAGATGTTTTTTTTAAATAAATAATTACGAAATAATAATGTTACTGCATTTTACGTCACAGTAACATTGACGGTTTTCAGAGAACACAAAATGCCAAAATTCTGTCACGAAGGAGTTCTGTTACGTGCCGATAAGTATACCGACACAAGGCAGATGTATTTCAGTACCTTCAAATACCACAGGACTGATCCATGATCCTCCATCTTGGACTCAGAAAGACAGCGCTCTACCATCTGAGCCACTCAACTCGGCTACGTATTAGAAAGTACGAATTATTTTAGACTGAACACATTTAGGTCCAGTCTCCGATAGTATCTTTCCTCACAGGCGACAACTGATTTCCTTCTTTCTGTGTGTTTTTGGTGTCAAAGTGATGAGAAAGGTCTAGGATTTGGAAGGTTGTGACAGTAGCCTTAGGTTTTCTGGATGTGAAAATATGAAATTAGAGAAATCTACTTTAGGGCTGCCGAATTCAAACTAACAGCAGAATGACCGTATTGCATTGCCACTCAATAGGGGATACTGTATGTTACGACATTTGAATTTACAATAAATGTATTTCTTTATGAAAAATTATACGATGAATCTGTGATACAGTTAAACTGAGCTATTACTATCCCCAAAATTCTGAATCAGCATTTTCGACGAGTGCCAGGTAACAATGACTTCTGACATCATCAAGGTCACGGACTTGTGACATCGTCAATGTCATGATGTCACCATGATGTCGTAACCTAAAGTAACTTAACAAACCTAACCTAACCTCACAGGCTCCATGGAGGAGCCTATCGCTCAGGTTTTTGACCAATTTTAGGATAAGACGGAGGCTAATACCTGCCACCCTGGATCAGTTATTTGGTCATAGCACCTTTTGAAGAGACACTCATCAAATATGGACCTAGTATCATGGACAGTTCTCCTCTGTGGACGTAGGGATAGTCTCCATATTTCAATGTAGTGGGTAGTCCACGTCTGTATATATTGGGATGGTCTACGTGTGTGGATGGACCTAGAAGCGTGGACAGTCCTTTTCTGTAGGGAGCCGCGAATGAGAATTCAGTTTTGGCTACCTCTACATGCGGTGGGATCAGCTCGTTCAGTCAGTGATAAATTTTATTGTTATCTGGACACAAGTGTTCGATCCCCTAGTCTTTTAAAATTTACTGAAGCCAACTGGAAGTCTCCTGAGTTCATATCTAAAGGCTCAAGTGTTTAGGTTGGAAATTGACAGTTCTAACCACCAAAAACAGGAATTGTGTTCGTACCAACTCGGAGAGTCACGCATGAGGATCAGCTTTGGCTACTGCACTTGCGTGACTGTGCTTACGTGATCACCGCGTGTCAAAATGCCGAGACCTTGGCAAGCCATTTGCTCTGAGCATGATCTTGTCTCACCCGTTAAATTTGTCAAACCATGACCGCATGTCAGAACACAAAGAATTCTGCATGTCACATGCTCTGAGTGCCACTTGTCTCACCCGTTAGAAATGTCAAAACATTTGGTTACATTCAGTGGTTTGCGTATCGAGCTTGTCATGATAGCTGTCAAGAAACATTTGCACGTGCTCTTACAAAAAGCTTTTAATAACAAGAAATATGTGGTATGCCGTGGGTTATAACTGTTATCGTAAGTTTCCAAATACGCGTACGTGGTCGCAAGGGCAGTACTTCCATTTACCCTGCCCTAACATGCTACGTGGTAGGAAGGGCAGTACTACCTGTCAAAAATTAAAAACACTCGGTCAAGACTCTCCATCTCTCTAGCATGTACTCTAGGAGAGGGGACCGCACTTCCACTTACCCTGCTTTAATAAGTATCTGTCTGTTTCGCGAACCATCCAGTTCATGGTCCGTATCGATAAATTACTCAATTTGCCAAAGGCAAAATAAAAAGTATCTATTAGGTGGAACAATTTTTCTGCATGATTTATTGAAGTATCTTTCTGCCAAAAATAATGAAAACGCGGCAAAAACCGTCTCCCTAGCACGCGCTTTGACCATTTATAAATTTTCAAAACACGCGGTTAATCTACCATTTCGCATGTGCACTTGGTTTTCAGATTAAGAAACCGCCATCCAATGCTCGACACGCATTCTGTTTGTCATCTAAAGAACTCTCGCTCTCGATACTTGGTGAAAACTGTATCTCTAGAACGTATGAACTCTGACCGTTTAAGCATATTCAAAACACGTTTCACATTTGCACGTAGTCGTCAAATTATAAAACCCACCATATTGTGCTCGACACCCTCTTTGTCGTCTAAAGAACTCTTTCTCTCGATCTGAAGTCTCTGGTGTCTACAGAACTCAAACGAATGTGCACGTGGTTATGACAGCTATCAACATTGCTCTCTCAATTACATGTAGTTTGTGAAATGTCAAAGTGACGGTCGTCGAGGTCAGTTATCAGATGACCGCCGTCTTGTACTTATGCCAATTGTGCTGCGCTCAATATCCCTCAGGTATCCAATATAAAGTGAAGGCGCGGCAGATTGTGAGCAGTCTGTCCTCGAGGGGACCGGCGATTGATGATCGCAGCCGTTCCGCTCCCATTTTTAGGATGATCCCAGGAACTGACGGGGAACTGGTGAATGGTCACCGGGAGGGGAGAAGTTAACCCTCTCCGTAAAAGTCAAAACATAACCCGTCACTGACATGAACGATGGCTTCCTCCATGGAGTATGTGAGGTTAGGTTAGGACTCTTAGGTTAAGATGCGCACTTGCTCTATAACAAATGTTAAAATGACAGTTGTCAAAGTCAATGTGAAAGACGTCAAGGTCAAATGTTTGCCATATCGATTGATACATTCTTTCGGTTATCACAAGAACTCCCGCCAGTGCATTTGCTGTTCTCTACATTCCACAAGTAACCAATACAAGCCGTAGGAGAAGCGAATAGACTCAATCTGTGGTAGAGATGGACCATCATCTGCTGGTTACTACTGGTCCCACTCCCATGTCAGGGAGGAAACCAGGGACTGCTTGGGCAACCGGTGAATTGTCAAGGGCCCGCGGTTGACAAAGCATAACTGGCCAATGGCCTGACCGATGGCCTCCTCGATAGAGTTTGTGAGGTTAAGTGCGGGTTGTTAGGTTATGACGCGCACGTGGTCTATGACAAATGTCAAGTGACAAATGTCAAAGAGGCAGACGTCAATGTGACGGACGTCAAAATCAGATGTCCGCTATATTTTAGCTTAGAACTTTGGCCGGTAAGGTTCTGTCATCTGAGGTACAATATTGTGTGAATATTGTCAAGGCAATCTCGCTCTTCATAATGTATATTATCACATAGGAGGTTTTGTCCCTGCAACGACGATATGCCGAAGGAGAAGAGGATCGACACCAGTCTGTGCTCGGGACGGACCGCCGTCTACTGGATCCCAGCGGTCCCACTCCCACGTCTGGGAGGAATCCAGGGACTTCTGGGTAACCGATTAATGCTCACCGGTTGGTTCCTTTTGGTGAAAAGAGGTTAGTCCTCCCCGCCAAAAAAAGAAGACAAAAGAAAGAAAACACAGATTAAACGGTTTCTGACCTGACTCCTCCATGGAGTCTGTGGGTTTACGGACGCTTAGATTTTCGAATATACCTATCTGCATTTATACCACATACCCTAGATATAACACATGATGGAGCGTCACGTATACCATAGCAAATTGCTTCACTCCTTGACAGTTCAGGTGATTTTTTTGAACCTGCTATTACCATTTCTGTCACTGCTGTTTGGTTATTTAAGAACTGGAGACCACGTTGTCATTATCCTTGCATTGCTTAATGAATATGCAGTTTGTAAGTAAGACAGTCACATTGAGATGCTGTTGTTCAGGCGACGCAGGTTTTTCTATATAAATGTTGTATCTTTCCAACCTAATTCATCCAGCTTTGTGTTGAGTATGGTTTCTTCATCATATTTGTATATTATTTGTTATATTATTTGTTTTATAACAGTAGTCTCAATTTTCTTTAGTTTAATGATATTGATGATTATTGTTTAGATGGGCCTAACATCAATGTCATCGGCCCCTTCTTAATTTCAGTTCACATTGCAATCCATATTCACTAATATAACAAATTACTCCCGATTAATGAAAAATCAAAATAATTTACTTCCCAGTATTGATATATAGGTTGTCAGGTTTATATCTAAGCTGCGATAATATTATATGTTTTACAACTCATGAGATACATAGCTGATCTGCCTGGTTTTAATTATTTTATTAACGCCAACTTTAGTGACATGAGAAGTGCCCAATTATACGGGAAGCAACATTGAAATTATTTCACCACGAATCTGCAAATGATAGCTTGAGTGAAGAAATGTTACATCTCCCTTTATGTTTCTTCGAATTGCTGTTAGCACGTCTCTTACTTGCAGCTGTTACCGTTGTTAGTTTCCGGGTCGTCAGTCACATTATTACTCCGGTTATGCACGAAGTTCGGTTTACATTCTTCACCACTAGACCATAGTCTGGTCTGAGAATACCAGTTATTCTCTCCAGTGATCCGGGGAGTTATTCCGTGATTTCTAGAATGCTACAGAATTTACAAGTTACAATTACGATTCTCTGGTCCTTAACTTTGGTGGCTGTAGGTATGTTAGTTCTTAATGTACCTCTCAATATTCTGTAAATAATAGTCTTATGGTGTTGGATTTATTTATGTGTGATATCCTATGCGATTGTGTTGCAAATCTCATGCGGCGGTAATTTTAATGAACTTTTCCCCCCTAGTGGTTAAAGTCGCACCAACACATCAATGATTTTCTGCTACGAAAGGACGGGAATAGGATTAGGATTATAGCAGCCGTGTCCTTAATTAAGGTACAGCTTCGGCATTTGCCTGGTGTGAAAATGGGAAACCACGGAAAACCATCTAGAATTCGAAGCCACCACTCCCGAATGCAAGCACACAGCTACGCCACGCAAACAGCATTGCCAGCTTGCTCAGTAATGACATATCCCATATTTGTGTAAATTGCTGCGTAACCGCGTTGCAATTATTATATTACGCTGCTTACCCTGGAATATTCTAAGTTCCATTTTGTTCATTTTATGCGAATTCGTATGCAATGGTTGCAAATATGTTTCACTACTCGTGAGTAATCTTAATTTTCATGTATATTTTTGTATTATTTCCGTAATTATTTTTGATAATTCTCTTATTTTCTTATCATGTAACTTCTTGTTATTATATAGCTTCTTTAAATATGTAATGTTTTCCTGTCATTATTTTGTTAAATTTATATCATTATTTACTGTATATTTTCATTTCATTCCCGTGCTATTGTACGCAAGCATTTCAACCGAGATACGCCTTAGTTGCAATGTATTTGTTGATGATGACGTGTAAACGAAATTGAACCTTGCTGTACGGCGCTATCGGAATGTTTGTTTCCATGAGGTATTTACGTACTCCTGCAGTATACTGTATTGCATTTAAGGTTCATTTTTGTTTACCCACTAGCATAGGAAAATGAACTCAACGAAAATTGTTCTGGTGGACTACATATCAATATGTGGCTGGGAGGCGTGACCATACTTAAGGGAAATGAATCGCTAATTGCAGAAACCACCTAAGTGCACTTTTTCAAACTGTTGGGAAAATGAATAAAACTGTGTGGGAGTATAAGTTGAACTCTGATCTCCTTCTAAATTTTTAAAATTAAACTTTAATGTGCTACAAAAGTGTAGTAAACAAGAAATAAGTTTTAAAATATTTTAAATGCCATAAACATTTTTTTAAAAACATTGCACTTAGGTTGTTTCTGAAATAAACAACTTTTCCTGTTAATTATTGTAGCAATGATTAAAAACACAGCTAATTGATAAATCTACGCAAGTTTTAAGATGAAAGGTTACGTAAATAACACCGTTCTATTCATACAAAATTTAACAGACATCAGTTAATGAACCACAAAATACAAATTAGAACAGTAAAACCCTTTCTGGCTTTATTCAGCCTCTGGCATATCCCCAGCAGGTTCTCTCTCGGTTGTTGGCCACTGAATGATGGTGCCATAAAAGTCTTCATAACCAACGGTGCAGTCCATTAATTTTTTCAAGTCGTCTACTTTCTTTTTGTTGATTGGAACCTAAAATCAAAAATTGCGTTGTGCAGAACCCATTAAAAGTTTATAAAGTTATTATAGACTACAAAATGTTTTTACTTGGTCAATAATTTTATATCCCTTTAATAATACTATTGTAATCAACTTACCTTTCCCAAAGGATAAGCCTTCTCAGAAGGTAGCTCAGGTGGGCTGTCAGTTTTCAGTTGTGCGAAAGTAGATGAAAATCCTCCAATAAACGCCTTTGTCACAACTAGTCCTGCATTATCTTTATAGTACAGAAACTGTTTGTAACTAGAAACCTTGAATGGCTTCTTACGTTCTCTTGGTACTTTCCTGCCTGATGTTTCATTAGAGTTTGTTATTCTCCTGTACGATATAGGCCACAAATGTTTAAAACTTAAGACATCGTCCGAGGTAAGATGATAAACGGTAAAACGTCCTGACACACTTGCCTAGCTCAGGATACTCATCTAGAGTATAAATTCTGACCACCTTCCTCAAGAGCCTTTTAATAATTCCAAAATTCCTGTCACAAGGCAAAAAAAGAGTGGTCACGGACAGGGAAGTTATGCGTAATCGTCTCAAACTGACCTCTTTCGCAGAGATTCAATAAGAAACTCACAACTGTGTGATTCTGTGTGAGTCACAAAACAGGTAATCCTAACAGGGCCACCAACCGTCATGAGTTGAGGAATGAATTTACCGCAGAAAAAACCTAAGCTACGGCGCTTAGCTTCTTTCTGAAATAAACACATTATTTACACAGTTGCCTAACAGCATTTCTTGTATGGAATATGGGTTGATTCTGCTAAAAACAATGTATTTATCTCCGAATAGTGCAATCCCGTCAAAAACTCAATTTTGATAAAAGTGTCACTTAGGTGGTTTGTGAAATAAACGATTCAAATAACGGATAGGAAGATCATTGTCACATTCGGGGTTTTTACACAGCAGCGACGATATCGTACTCAAGTTAGATTTTCGATTGTAGGGATTCAGCACAATAAGACCAAGTCGTCTGCACAAACCAAACAGCTTACTGCATTTCCACCTAACTGAATCCCACCATGCAACTTAATACCTTTCAGTAAATGATCCGTATAAACTATGGACAAAAAGGTGAAAGATTACAGATCTTGTCAACCCCTGTAAGTACCTTGAAATAAGAACTCGTTCTACCATCAATTCTCACCGCAGTCCAACTGTCAATAGAAATGCCTTCGACTGCTTTTAATGATCTACGCTTAATCCCATAATCCATCTGTACGGCGTTGTATCGTCGTTGTCGGGACAAAACCTCCTATGAGATATTTTCGGAGATATACTGACCCGCAGCACATACATTATGAAGAGCGAGAATGCCTTGACAAAATGTACACAATATTGTACCTTAGATGACAAGAACCTTACCGGCCAAAGTTCTAAAGTAAAATATTTCACATAGGAGGTTTTGTACCGGCAGCGACGACATTTTCCACCTGTAGTATGAAATATGCGCTCTCTACATCTTCTTCTATCACTTTTCCCACAGCTGTAGGATCGCGGATGGGAACTGTGTCGCATATGTTGATTTGGCTCTCTTTTACAGGATGTCGTTCTTGACGCCAACCCTATGTGGAGAGATGTATTCACTATGGCGTGTTTCTGTGGTGCTTGGTAGTATGGTGTGTTATCCCAATATGGAGGGGAGTGTGTTAGGACGAACAAAATCACCCAGTCCCTGAGCACGAAGAATTAACCAAGCGCGATTATAACCGGCAACCTGCCGGGAATAGAACCCGGATCCCTGTGAAACTAAGGCCTGAATGCTGACCACTCAGGCAAGGAGTGACATGTCTTCTCAGATCGACAAAACGTAAACGTAACTGCCCACTCCTCTCGTAGCATTTTTCAGTTACCTGGCGCATAGTGCAAACTTGATCCTGACAACCCCTCTGTGATCTGAAACTACTCTCAACCAGTGATCGCAATTAACACACTGCCTGGTTTACTGATCAATGAGATACCTCAACTGTTGTTGATATCCTTGTTCCATTGCTGAAAGATAGGTGGAATTACTGCTTTTATCCAATCTGCATGTCTTTGCTAGCATTCCATGGTAATCTTATTACTGTATGAATCCATTTCATCCAAGCCATCCACTGTGTTTTACAATTTCAGGTCAAATTTCATTTATTCCTGTTGCTTCATGAAAATATAATTTATTTACCTTCAGTTACACTTCTTCATGAGTAATTTCACTGACATTACCTTCGTACTCCCCATGAGATAGATTGTTCGCGACGTCAACAGAAAGGTATCTTTCCACGTTGAGGAGATTTTTAAAATGTTCCTTTCATCTCTCCAGTGATTCCTGGGATCAACTCCGAGTTCACCTGATTTACTCAAACCCTATTCATTTTCTTTTTTCCTCCCCTTGTAATATTCTTTATTACTGTCCAAGAAGGTTTCCCCTGCCTCCTAACCTTGCCTTTCCAAGTTGTTACCGCAATAATCCCATGGCTTCTGGGATTGATCAGTTATTTGTTTCGCTCCATTTCTTTCGCGTACGTACAATTCCCTGTCTGAATCAGTCCTTCTTTGGAGCCATTTCTGATTCGCCTTCGTTTACATTAACAAGCTGCTCACTTCGTTAATTCGTCAAGATTTTAGCTTTTTACCATCTTCACACACACACAGTTGTTCCTAGGCTCTCCCTAGCTGTTTCTAATACAGTTCCATGTATTCACCCATAATTCTAACCCTGCTAAATATTGCAACCAGAAAATTGCAACTATAAAATGCAACTACAAGCGCAACCATAATTCTTTATAGCAAGCATCTCACCCTCCATTGCGGGAGAAGTCACCCTGAGAAATAGCCGTGGGAGAGAGCGAGCCATCCATTCGGACGGTATCGGAACACTTCGACCGACCTCGTGTAGTTAATATTTAATTTTCACATAATAAACCTTCATTGCAAGAGATTTCGGCAATATCATTAAGCAAGAAATAAATAATTAAGAATTTTAAGAGATATTAAATGAAGCTAAAATCCACAGGGTGAAAATGTAAGTAATTTTGCCTGGAGAAAATTTGGCTTCCGTATTGGCAGATTAACAGCGCGTGTCAAGGCCACGCCATTAAGAGCGCGCCAAGTCGCATGCATGAAATTAATTAATTACGCCCGTTAAAAGCACGGGAAAAATCTGCAAACAATACCATCATGTCTTGGAAATTAGGTGTAGTTTTTGGAGTGAGTTTCAAAGAAATCGACCTAGTGGTTGTGGAATTGTATGATTGCACCACCGTACCCCATGACCAGGGCAGCGTCATCAGAAAACCTGGACAATAGACACACTCGCTTGTTTGGTCGTCGCGAGGAGATTTCGCGTCACGTTAATACAAAACATAGGTCTTGAACTGTTCGTCAAATAATCTTGTGAGTTAGTGAATTGAGACAAACATTTTACGGAAGGGTAAAGGTAAATGGGACATTTCTTAATTAATAACAAAATACCTAAACTTCTTTCTGCAAGTGAAAATCGAAAGCGCATAACTAGCATTCATTTAATTATTGTGTGTCTTGGAAATCAGTAAGAGGAGTTGTGTACTAGCCAGAGATCAGCCTCGAGTCTGATATCTCGTGAACACCTGGTGTAACAGGGAGGGTGCAGGCGAGTAGAAGTTCTTACAGTTAGTTTCTTTCCAGCGGATGGTAAATACGTACTTGTAGCGGGCAGCCAGAATAATCCGTTATTTATGTGTTTGTACCATTTCCAGTGTAAAATCTGTGTGGATATAATTAATGTATAAGAAAGAATCTGCAAGTATGAGTGGCTAATACTGAACGAGCTGGCTAGAATGTGGCCAGGAGCCCTAAGATGACACCGTAACAAGGTCTGTCTATTTTTAATATGTTTTGTAGATTGATTGTAAATACTTGTCCCATTAAAATACTATGTTGCGTGTGTAGATTTAAGTACATTATAATGTTCAGGCGAAGTGTCTATTGTTCATGTTAGTGTGCGAAACTATTAAATGCGTTTAAAATTTCGTTAAGAAACAGTAAAAAGCGATGTTTCAATATAGTAGTAAAAAACATTGAAATAATGTTCAGGCTAATAAAAGTTACAAATATGATAACGAAAAAATAGTCGTGATGGGCGTGATAAAGACAAATATCAAATTAATAATTAATAATAATAAAATTAATATTCACGTAAGGATACATTTTTGAGGATGAATTACGTATTCAACAGTAATGTCGAGTTTGATTTGTTATTTATACCGAAATCCAGTGAAGTCTGATGAAGTTATCAGTTGTTTTTTGGGATACAGAAAATCACGGTATGTTATTTTTGTTCTGGAGGTCAGAAAAACGTCATGAAGTTGATTGAGAGATTCTTATAAAATTGTTTATCGTGGGATTACATATATTTGAAAAGTTTCGAACAGAGAAAAAAATGGATTTTAATGGAAATGAAATGTTATGGGAATAGTTAGGAAGTTGCTAAAGGCAAGTAAGCCTGCATTTTACGAGTGATGCATAATGAACAAGAGGCGGAGTATGAGAAGCCCTGTTTTATGACGGAGATGAATTTGTGTGACATGGTGTATGTTAAAATGTGATATTTCTGAAACACCCTATATAAGATGACGATGTCCTGTTAGCAATGGAGAAGAGTTGACTAATTTAATAGTGGTCAGAATCTAAGTGAGCGCCTTCTAACGCCTGTTTTATTTTCAAGTCGATGTTCTCCCTTGGTTACCATATTTCTATGAGATTGTAGGTCTTAGCAATAAAGTCGAAGTGACGATTCTATGTAGAACCAGCGTAGTGCATTTTTTGTGATATTTGACCTCACGAACAAAGTGCATTCTGACACACGGTCGAGGTTATACTTGATTATTGTACACTGAATTCTATTCTGTATTGTTTTCGCGACGAAATTATCTGAATGGAAACATTGCGGGATAGAAAATTGAATGTTATTAGAATGATAGTCTGGCTTGTGTAGATCTATGGAAAGTTGCTTCACTGGATAGTTCACGACCATACACGTTTGGAACATTGAGATGAAAGGCCATTTTGAGCCTCACACTAGAGTTATGCTGTGGATTCCGTGATGGTGGTGATTACTATTTTCAGCGATATTACGTAAAATTATACTAGTGCTGAAGTTATTTTTTATTTACGTAACTTCACTGCATGTGTTGAGATTGTATTGAGTCATTGATTAAAGTATCCGGACGTTGTTTAATTTCAATTTCACGTTTATTGTAAGAAATGGACATAGTTTTATTAGCAGATTCGAGTACAGCTGTGGCGAGATTCATTTTATTGTGCTAGAGTTTCAACAAGGATTACATTAAATATCCGGAATTGTGTTTGGAGTTTCGATTTCGCCTGACAGTATAAATGATATCTAAATATCCCAATTTTGTCTCAACGATAGATTTAGGATGCTGCGTGTATTACATTAATTTAAGGATGCGTGGACACTACGTAGGCTCAGCGACAGGATTAGGGCGTCGGCTGTTTACAGTCAAGCCGTAGGTTAGTCATTTCTGCGAATCTACTTGAACGATGTTAGTGTCTGCAGTAGTGAATACGAATGCGAAGAGTGTTAGCAGGTATTATCAAGGTCATGTTTCGGCATAATTCTTACTAGCCAGAAGGTGCTCCCATAACAGCATTGCATCAGTGGTGGCATGAATGTGAGGGTTGTCCAACATGGATACCTAGCTAGTGGAGATTGATTATTACTGCTTAGCAGCATATGCTCAGGATCGATGAATTTTCGTTTTCTGTTTTAACTCTCTTTACTTAATGATTTATTGTTTGGATGTCCAGTATCTGTTGAGAGTGCCGTGTGTTGATCCTTAGTCGATTTATGTAGGACTTACACTGCGAATGCGGTTTCGATTCGTCGTTTGTTAATATATTTTATTTTCAAAATTCATTATTTCAATTTATATTGGGTGAGACGTTGGTCTTCGGATTACTAGTAGTTTGGTTTAATGGGACAAGTGTAAGTAGACAGATTTGTAATGATAGTTGTAGTTATAGAAAATTGGAAAGACTTCTCTCATTTGTTTATAATGTGGAATTGAATTTAATAAACTTAACGCCAAGTGAGTTGTCACGTTTCATTAACTTCAGTGCTTGGCATTGCTTCTAAATGCATGATGAATTAATTTTTTCCTGCATACCGCAGTTTTCTGCCTTCAGGACGACGTAACGTAAGATCCCCTGGGATCAATTTGTTGTTGGTTCCCTCTGAACACCTTCTTGGGTGATTCATGTCTCAGCATCGGGATTATTATGTAACTTAAGGGTGTCATGAAATGACAATATTTGGTGGTATTTTATTTGTGATTGTGATCATTGCTGTTAACTTGTAACGAACACCATGCATTCTAATAATATTTCTCAACCTATCCAAAGCAAGTGATAGTCAATTTGGTTCGATTAAAGGTCCATTCGGGGGATGTTCCAATATCCGATAGGAAACCAGACTGGTGGATAACCTTAATTAACTGTAAATTGGAATTCTACTTGTTGAATGTCAGATTTTATACGGATCATGTGAATTAATTCTCAGTTATCGCTTAGATCAATGGTGCCCGATTTTCAGGTTTTATTTTCTTGTTTCTAGTTATTGCTATCCACGAATTTCATGATACTTTTACATTCTCTGAGGTAAAGATAAACAGTAATAACAAGACAACACTCACGGAATGTATTGTGACTTCGTCAAAATATTATAAATAATTAAGTGATTTTATCAACGATTTTTAATAAATATATCTTGCATTGATATAATTGAATACAATTTCAGTAAGCACATTTTTTGCTCTTCATTTAAAGTAGATTGGCTGTATTCTGAACCCCATCGCTTGGTCAATGTAGTGACAGAAAAACCCGCTACAACCCCAAGATCTAAGAGTTCAATATTGCTCTACTGAAGCAGCTGTGGCAGACAACCAACGATGGAACGATAAGTTCAAGGGTTCAGTATGTCACCCATTATTTTTCGTGTCCTGAACCTGATTACTGTCCATTTCTTGGAACATTTCACTAATCATATCAATGTACTTCTGTCTAATTTTCCCGTCGTTGAGTTTCTCTTCTCTAGTTCGTCTGGAAACGTAGGCCTATATCATTATCTAAGGCCTAGGGATGGTGTGTATCCTCGAAACACGGCAGAATACGCGCACGTTCCTAATAGATTCCCTGAATTCGAAGTCGATTGTGATATAGTCTATTATATATCTTGAGTCCCTACGTTCCCATGTGTAGCCTCATGCTTCAATACTGTATTCGCAATTGCAAATCCCATACTAGCACATACGTCCGGTATAAATTTTCCATTTCTATTAGCTTTTGTACCTTCCCTACATTTGCCTATCACTTTCTCACAAACTTCAGTTCTATTTCCAACTCTCGTATTGAAATCACCCGTATACACTATATCCTTCTGGTTGACTGTGAATACGATATCACTCAGTGCTTCGTGAAACTTGGCAAATTCGTCCTCATCTTCACCCTATCATGGTGAATAGACTGAGACAGTTTTCGTCCTGATTCCAACTGCTATATCTACTCACATCTTTTACTGATTTACGCGTCTATCAGAACATAATATCGATGGCTTTCTTCTAAAACCTCGTATCTCACAAAGCACTTCCTATCCATTTTATTCCTTAAGACTGGTAACGCCTCCCAGCCACAGACGGATGTACAGTCCATCAGAACAATTTTCGTTGTGTTCATTTTCCTATGCGGAAGTGTAAAGGTAAATGAACCTTAAATACATTGAACTGTAGGAGTACTTAAATTCGCCATGAAAACAACATCCCTACAATACGGTATGGTAAGGTTCATTTCCCTTTACACGTCTGCACAGAAAAATAAGCACTGCGAAAAAGGTTCTGATGGATTGCATATAAATATGTGGCTGGGAGGCTTGACAAGTCTTAAGGAATATAATGAGTAGGAAGATCATTGTATCATACGAGGTTCTAGAAATAAGCCGACGATATGTTGCGTGCAATAGCATTCCTGATGAAAGGTCCCACCCCATACTCTGCCCCTCCCTTATTAACAACTATTTAGAACATTTTACAATCCCAGTCTCTTCCACGTTATCTACTCTTTCCCGAATATCATTAACTCCAGATGTATCCTCTTTGCTGACTCGGCCAGTTTTACTTTCTCTCTTTCATAAGCCCCATCAATATTAATTGCTCCCCTATGAATTTCATTCCATTCGCCAAGTTGTATTCAATAAGTCCATCG
Source organism: Anabrus simplex (assembly GCF_040414725.1). Lineage (NCBI taxonomy): Eukaryota > Metazoa > Arthropoda > Insecta > Orthoptera > Tettigoniidae > Anabrus > Anabrus simplex. Next base: position 523,784,833 of record NC_090266.1, read on the forward strand.
TGTGTCAAATGGAAATAGGGACCCGTTACTAATATAGACCTGAGTCTTGCTTAAAATATTCTGAGCTCGGTAAATTCTGTGAAGCATGACTTTACCCTACTTACATATAGTCCTAGTGGAAACCTCTCCTCTAATTGGTTAGCGACTTCTTGTGGATTGTATAGTCTCAGGCGATTGAGCGGAAGGAGGGCGATGGCTCGGAGAATGTACGAGATGCCCACTCCTCTTCCATAGCCATTGATGTCCCGAATCACAGGACCAATAACAAGGTCCGTCATTCGTTGTCTACGGTTCACAAACCAGGAGGTGACTACTGTAACCTGCACCACGAACTAAATAATAATAATAATAATAATAATAATAATAATAATAATAATAATAATAATAATAATAATAATAATAATAATAATAATAATAATAATAATAATAATAATAATAATACTAATAATAATAATAATAATAATAATAATAATAATTCCTTACACACATGCAAAGGAAAATGAACACAACGAAATTTGTTAATGTTTGGCTTGAAGGATTTATGGCAGAGTTAACTATTAACCAATAGAGAAACGATTCACTTGTCCATAAATCGCCATTATATTTGATTTATAACCACATCATTCCATTGCTAACATTAAAACAGTATAACGATGGCTTACTTCAAAAACCTCGTATCTCCCAATGCACTTCCTATCCATTTTCTTCCTTAAGACTGGTCACTCTTCCCAGCCACATATGAATGTACAGTCCTTCAGAACTATTTTCGTTGTGTTCATTTTCCTATGGTGGTGTGTAAAGGAAGATGAACCTTAAATACGTTGAACTGTAGGAGTGCTTAAATTCGCCATGAAAAGAACATCCCTATAATACTGTATGCTAAGATCCATTTTCCTTTAAACGGTTGCATAGGAAAATGAACACTACGAAAAAGGTTCTGATGGATTACATATAAATATGTGGCTGGGAGGCGTGACCAGTGTTAAGGAATATAATGGGTAGGAATAACACTGTAACATACGAGGTTTTAGAATTAAGCCGACGATATCCAATATTTTAGTGGTTAAAGCACGAAGTTGAAGGACTAGCGGTCTGAAGATGGAGTCTTCAGACGATGTTAATGATAGTGAGGCGAGCAATACTAGTAATGCCATTCCTTGTGCAACCTGTCCCTGCTATGAATGATGAGAAAATGTTGCTCATAAAGTCAGTTGGTGTGCGCAATTCCTTCTTCTTTTCGCTGGGGGTTTTACGTTGCACTGGTGACGTGAACGCTACTGATCCACGAAATATCACTGTAATATTTGTCACAAATTGAAGAGAGTACTTGTTTTTACTCAAATAAAGTCTAAAATCCCAGGTAGATTAAGAAATTATGGAAATATTTAATTTTACAGAATACATACTTTACTGCCTTACAGCTATATACAATTTTTTCTGCGTCGCAGGGCTTCCGTGTTTTGTTTATGTGTAACACAACACTTTCGTGTGTCATGTCTTTGCTCACGGTAATGCTTTGGTGTCGTCACTTCAACTGTCAATTGTCTAATAGTGCTGTTCCTTTAATAAAGTAATATATCTGTTGGTCCAGGGATCATGCTATTTTCCGGTTGCTTCGGCACGAGATTTAGGTCTTGTAATTTCCTTATTACATGGTGATTTTCGTCGTAAAAAAAAGCGATAACATTCTTAATGTTGTTCACCTCCATTTTGCTTTTTGAACTGTCCGCGCTAGACAAATGCACAAAGATAATAAGAATTCACAGACATGGCATTCCATTCATCGGTGCCAGCCCTGGACCTCAAGAAACAAACAAAAGACGGCGCGAGCAGCGATATGCAACATGATGGACTCCTGTTTACAGCTCATAAGTACGTATTCATATTTCTTGCTAGTAACGACGGTATTTCTTAATCTACCTGGGATTTGAGACTTTATTTGAGTAAATCAATGATAACCTTTCACATTGTGACAAATATTACAGTGATATTTCGTGGATCAGTAGCGTTCACGTCACCCGTTGCACTAATTCGTTGAAGATTTTGACCGGCAAGGATAGAAAAGAGCTAGCATTAGGAAGGTAGGTGCCATGGCCTCAATGAAATTACGGTACCGGTATTTGCCTAGTGTGAAGGTGGGAAATTACGGAAAACTATATTCTGGGATGCGAGCGGTGTAAATCCAACCCACCATCTCCCGAATGCCCGATTACAGTTACGCAACTCGAAACACGCGGTCACCTCACTGGGCTGTGAATATTCCAGTGGTCTTGGTAGACTGATATGTAGTAGTACCTTCTCGCTCAGTGAGGAAAGTAATGGGAAACTACCTCACTCCACATTTCCTAGTTCGCCTCTTCAGTGACGCAACGTATATACGAGTACATTAGGGTCATATCGTATCCCTAGTTGTAACGTGTGTAGATAACATTCATATCTCGCAATACGTTAAATCTAGTTTTGAAAATGCATATTGTAAAAAGTTATAAAACAACAATTCAGTAACAAATTATCATTGTCTGGAGAGTGCCTCGACCGATTTGTTGTTCACCTCCGTCAGAATAAATTGTCGCTGTTCGGACAATGCTCTTCCTATCCATTATTTTCCTTAAGACTGGTCACGCCTCTGAGCCACATAGTCCATAAAGTAAACTCGTGTCCAAATTCCCAGGTGGTGCAGCTCTTTTCAGGCTCACGCATATGAAGGTGAGTTGCATGTGCCATTTTAACCACATACCAGTCCTCCTACCAGTTTGAAATTTCTGGCAGTACCGGGAATCGAACCCGGGCCACCAAAGACGGTAGATGACAACACTAGCCGTTGCGCTACGGAAGCGGATATTTAGTCCATCAGAACAGTATTAATTGTGTTCATTTTCCTATGCTAACGGCAGGGCTGAGTGTCTCAGACGGTTGAGGTGCTGGCCTTCTGAACCCAACTTGGCAGGTTCGATCCTGGCTCAGTCCGGTGGTATTTGAAGGTGTTATACGTCAGCCTCGTGTCGGAAGATTTACTGGCATGTAAAATAACTCATGTGGGACTAAATTTACTGCACCTTGGCATCTCTCAAAATTGTAAAATTAGTTAGTGGGACGTAAAGCAAATTACATTCTTATTAACCTATGCTAACGTGTAAAGGAAAATGAACCTTCCCGTACCGCACTCTGGAATGTATGTTTGCATGACATATTTACCCACACCTACAGTATAATGTACTTAAGGCTCATTTTCCTTTAAATGCAAGCATACGAAGGTGAACCCAATGAAAATTGCTCTGATGGACTGCATTTCAATATGTGGCTCTAATGCGTGACCAACCTTGAGGAAAATAATGGAAAGGAAGAGCATTGTGGGATACGATCATTTGCCCGAACAACGACGAAATATGGATGGTATATTCTTGTAAAGCTTTCCATGAATCTTCATTAGATCTTGGAGCAAGTAATTGCCCTGCTTTGTACCCTACTGCGACGTAGCAAATGAGCAACAGTTTCTACTTGATACATCTTAAGGCTGTAACAGAACAATAAGTCTTATTTAAGATGAGATGGTAACAAGTATGGAAAATAAGAATGTCCTAAATGACCCATGAATAAGAGGCAGCAATTTAAACGGAGTTTTCAGCTGTGGACCCGATGCTACACAACAATGGGTAGAAATATAGTACGAATAGGTACACAGGAACGATTTACAGCCATTGAAACATTTCCTACTTTGCTGTCATAGTCCATTACATGCTGAGGGACAAACTCCCAGTTTATTGGGCTGTCATATTCAGAACTAAACGAGCGATCCGCATGTATAACACCTAGTTAGGGCGACGAAGTTTAAACTCGAAGGCAGCTCTTTACCGTGCCAATGAATCTATTGTCCATTGTCCCTTATATTTACACACACATAAATGCCAACCACATAACTTATGCCACCACCTTGGGCACAATACTGCGTCAGCTCACAAACAAATGTACTCTTCAATTTTATTACGGAACTACTACTTCTTCTTATTCATTCTTACGCCACATCCTTCACTCTGATGAGAATGTGCCATACATGTGGACTTAGCCCTGTTTTATTGCCGGATGTCCTTCCTGTCATCAACTCTTATTCACTGGTAGTGTTGCTGTTGTTAGTGTGGTGAGTTTTATGTGTGTACGAAGCTAGGTGTACTGGTACAAACACAAGATCCCAGTCCCCGAGTCAGGAGAATTAACCGGACGTGATTAATGTACCCGAGCCGCCAAGAATGTAAGGCGGGACACTCTGAACCGGAAATGTCAGCCCATTAGCTAGACTGGAACGGAAGGAACTGCTACTGGGATGTACTAAGTATCATTATTCACTCTTGGAAATTTCGTTCTCACAGACATCCATGTAGGTGAACATATATAATAATTTACTTTCATTGCTATTAGAATGTGTCCGAGAGCAATTAATGGTCTGTTAATCCGAGAAATATCCAATTGCATCCACTCAGAAACGAGTAACCAGTGCGACACGTCATGGAACCATGTTCCACTGTCGAACGCTTCAACTCGCCTACGGCCGGACTAAATCCAGCGGGTTACAGCTATTACTCCAGGGGTAGAAAATCTTACAAGGAACACTAGACAAGTACCTGCCTGATAATGGTATAAAATCAAATACGATGGAAGGTTCCGTTGTAATCAACGCTTATTGTACCAATTTTAGCTGCCCACAGCGAGAGTTATGCATGTTTATGAGCCTAGATCGATATTGTTATAACAATAAAGAACACGAACGGAAACTCAGTTTATTATTATTGTACTAATTTTAGCAGTCCTTAGAATATATCTAAATATTTCTTCTTAAGAAAAGGTACCGAGTTTCCAACGCTGCTCTTCCGATCCACTATTTTCATTAAGACTCCTCACGCCTTCCAGTCAAATATAGAAAAACGGAACAGAAAATTTTCATTGTGTTCATTTTCCTTTGCTTGTGTGTAAAGGAAAATGCATCTTATCGTACCGTACTGTAGGAATGTATGTTTTTTTGCTAGTGGCTTTACGTCGCACCGACACAGATAGGTCTTATGGCGACGATGGGATAGGAAAGGCCTAGGAATTGGAAGGAGGCGGCCGTGGCCTTAATTAAGGTGCCTTGTGTGAAAATGGGAAACCACGGAAAACCATCTTCAGGGCTGCCGACAGAGGGATTCGAACCCACCATCTCCCGGATTCAAGCTCACAGCCGCGCGCCCCTAACAGCACGGCCAACTCGCCCGGTGGAATGTATGTTTGCATGACGTATTTGCGCTCTCCTACATTACAGACTACAGTATATATGGATAATTATCATTTGCAAAGCGGCGTAGGAAAATGAGCAGAACGAAGTTTTTTCTGACGGGCTGCATACCTGTATATCGCTGGGAGGCGTAACCAGGCCTAAGGAAAATAATGGATAGGAGAAGTATTGCCAAATACGTGGTATTTTTCCTTAAGCGACGATATGATTGTGAGTCCTGATGTAGAACGGCAATAACCACATGGTACGAATGATGCACTTCTACAGTTGGAAGTTGAGAAACTCGAATCTTCAGTGTCCCAGATAACTTTATATGGAGCATCAAAGGCATCACATACAACTGGCAATGAAGCTATCTTCCACGCATGCTTAATCATGTTACTGAATACGGGCCACCGAACTCGTTGCGGATCAGCCAATGAAGGCTGATGACAGCGTTACGGCTCTCGAGTTCAATATTAATGTTGTTGATTAAAACTCGCTGCCAGAAACGTTTGACGAACTCCTTCTATTCAAGGAAAAAGTATAACATACATCCAAAGATTGAACAAGGGAAGTTGCTCCAGGTTGAATGTATGCTTATCCGGAATTAGAACAATTTTTGTTGATTGAGTGAAAATGAGGGAATCAGTATGAGCAACTAGAACTTGCATTAATGTTATCTAATGGACCATTTATGCCTGTTTACAAAAATTTTTGCACAAGATGCTCTTCAGGAATGTTACTTGTCAGTGTCATTTGGGACTGTACACCATCAATATTATCCAGTAATATACTGTATATCGATGGCTTACTTCTTAAACCTCGTATCTCCACATGCACTTCCTATCCACTTTCTTCCTTAAGACTGGTCACGCCCTCTTGCCACATATGGATGTACAGTCCATCAGAACAATTTTCGTTGTGTTCGTTTTCCTATGGGAGTGTGTTAAGGAACATGAACCGTAAATATATTAAACTGTAGGAGTGCTTAAATTCGCCATGAAAACAATATCCCTATAATACGGTGTGGTAAGGTCCATTTTCCTTTACACTTTAGCATAGGAAAATGAACACCACGAAAAAGGTTCTGATGGATTGCATATAAATATGTGGTTGGGAGGCGTGACCAATCTTAAGGAATATAATGGGTAGGAAGAACATTGTAACATACGAGGTTTTAGAAGTAAGCCGACGATATACTAGCAAGTACCCGCCGTTTCGCTCCCGCGGATTTCGTAATTTCATAAAAGTAATCGTTCCTCGGCATTGTACTATGATGTTATCTGGAAATCCCAAAATTATAAAAGCTCACCGAAGTAATGAGTTTCATTTACCCCAGAAACTCTTTGTGAACCACTCTTGTGGTATTACCTTTGGGGGCTAAGACGACCATGTGACATAAAACTCTACATGTGAGAAACAGTCTTCTCTGAAGTCGAAAAAGAAATACATGTTTCTTCATTTTTAAAGGAGATTCCAAATACCTATAGCCACATCTGTAACAACTTCAGTTTTTGAGATATAAGCATCTTCATAAATGTAATTCCTTACATATTTTCATCTCCCCACTAAAGTCTAGTTTCCGAAAACAAAAAAATACGTGTTCTTTATTTTTAAAGGAGATTCCAAATACCAATGTTCATGTCTCTAACATTTTCATTTTCTGAGACATAAATATCCTCATAAAAATAATTCGAATCTCTTTTCACGCCCCCTGCTCTCTAAGTTGATCCCCCGCCCGAAAAAGTGCGTGTTTCTTCATTTTAAAGGAGATTCTAAATACCAATTCTCACGTCTGTAAAATTCAGTTTTTGAGATATACGTTTCTCCATAAACAATTTTTTCACTTCCTTTCGCATTCCACCTTAAGTGAATTTTCTGAAAAGAAAAAATACGTGTTTTTTGATTTATAAAGGAGCTTCCAAATACCAGTTACCATGACTGTAACATCTTCAGTTTTTGAGATATATGTATCTTCCTAAAAATAATTCAACTCTTTTTTCACCCCCCCCCCTCACCCCCACCACGCCCGTTAAGTTGATTCCCTCCTCCAAGAAAGCATGTTTCTTAATTTTAAAATGAGATTCCAAATGCCAATTCTCACGTCTGTAACACCTTTAGTTTTTGAGACATATGTATCCTCATACAAATAATTCAACTAATTTTTCACTTCACTCGACCCCCTTAAGCCTAAGTGGATTTTCCGATGATAAAAAATACGACGTTCTTTACTTTGAAAGAAGATTCCAAAAACGAATTTTCATATCTGTAACATCTTCAGTTTTTGAGGTATAAGTTTCTCCATAAATAGAATTCAATTTTTTCGCTTCCTTTCACACTTAAGAAAATTTTCCGAAAAAATACGCGTTTCTTTATTTATAAAGGACCTTGCGAACACCAATTTTCAGGATTGTAACATCTTCCGTTTTGTGATATTGTAACGTTTCAAATCCCGTTACAAGATGATATCTGTATTTTATTATTTTATCTGTATTATTATTATTATTATTATTATTATTATTATTATTATTATTATTATTATTATTATTATATCAGTATTATTATTATTTTATCTGTGATATTATTACTATTATTGTAATTATCAGTCTTATCCAATTCTATTTTGCAATGCCTGTTGCTTGCAAGATTGTACTTAGATGTATGCATATATACGTATGTGTAGAATAACACTCAATACCTGTACAGTGAGAATTGTTGTATATATCAGAGATTGGATGTGACGTTGGTGCATTGTGCAATATTGTTGGCGATTCTGCCAAGTCATCGCCAAGTCTTGGCTACGTCATCGTATTTATTTAGTATATGCGCTCAGAGAGTCGGCCGCCCCAGGGCTATTTCACCACTGTATGTAATATCTGTCGCGTAGGTGGGAGTATGTCATTGTTATTTCTGGAGATTACGTAGCTGTGTCAACCACCGTCTATATAAAGTGGATGCACATTGTAGCGTCAGTCATTAGTTATACGGATGCAGTACAGTGAAGAAGTCTACTAGATCAAGAGGCCTTAGTTGGTCAGTCAACGAGTGTGAACGAGAGATGGTGAAGACTCAGTGAGCCATTAATTATTGGTCATTGAGAGAGTGAGACCAAAAGGTTGGTCGCTCACTCAGTTGAAGACACGGACGCAAGGGCTTACCATGGAGTCAGAGAGGGCAACCCTGGACCTGCCAAGAGGTAATACCATATTGACTTACAAAGAAGTCAGATGATATGGAGAAGAAGCAGTCACAAGGATGTATCACCAAGTTAGGCGTGACACATCTACAGTAAACACCAGATCAAAGGAATACGTCGTAATTACACTAAAAGTGTTGAAGGTACAGTCAAGTGAATCAGTGAGGGAAATATTTCGTATAAAGTGTTAAATGTCCGGTCAAGAAGAATTCAAATTTATGCCTAGTTTCTTTCAGTTGCAATGTCATAATTTCATATTCTCATCTGTTTTATCGCAACACGACTCACTATTTTTATATATTATTTAAAGAATATATTTTGTTCTATCAAGCGAATACTTAGTTTTATTTCAATAACAGTAAAATATCTTAACCTCAAAATTAATGGGGAAACCGAACGCCAATCTCCTTTTCCCAGAACTTATATGGTATGTTGTCAAAAGTAAGCTTATTACCCCACACCCTAGAGATAGTCAAGAGTCTCATTCTATTATTGCTGCACTGAGTGGCAGCTGGCGCCCTTCAAATAACGTATATGTGAGTAAGCAGGTAACAAGTAAGTGTGAGTACAAGGTCCGACGAGTGTGTATTTTATTTAATGAATATTAATTTTCAGATTTTCCATTTTAAATGCAGATATTTCAGATTTTTCAAGTAAAATGCAGTTTAATATGTTTGTAAAATTAGTCAGACAGTCAGGAACATCTTACAATATATGTATCCCCATGAAAAGAATTCAACTCCGTTTTCGTCTCCTCCAAAAATACGTGTTTCTTTATTTGTAAAGGAGATTACAAATACCAATTTTCACGTTTGTAACATATTTATGTTTTGACATATACATATTCTCTTATAAATAATTCAACTAATTTTTCAATTCTTTCACCCCACTCCCGTTAAATGGATTTTCCGGAAAAAAATACATATTTCTTTATTTTTAAAAGAGATTAAAAATACAAATTTTCACGTCAGCAACATCTTTAGTTTTTGACATGTGAGTATCCAGATAAAAAAATCAACTTTTCAATTCTTTCACCCCCTCCCTTAAGTGGATTTTCCGAAAAAATATGCATTTAATTATCTTTAAAAAGATTAAAAGTAGCATTGTTCACGTCTGTAATACATTAATTTTTGAGATTTACTTTAGATATGCTCATTTTATAAATTCAGCCCCTTCTTCAGTTTCCCTTAAGTGGATTTTCCGAAAATAAGTTATGTTTTTTTACTTTTACTGGAGTCCAAATACCAATTTTCAAGTCCGTAATATGTTACGTGTCTGAGATAATTTGCACATACAGCCTTCTCAAAATTTACCCTGTTAGTCAACCCAACCCCCGCCCCTATGCATTGAATTTTCCAAAATAGAAAAATAAGTGTTTCTTTATTTTCAGAGGGAATTCCAAATACTAATTTTCGTGTCCATAACATCTTCAATTTTTGAGAAACAAGTGCCCTCATAAAAGGTATTCAACCAATTTTCCCCCTCTTTTGACCCTCATAATGGGATTTAACGAAAACAAAAAAATACGTGTTTCTTTATTTTTAAAGGAGATTCCAAATACCAATTTTTATGTCTGTAAACTTTTAAGTCTTGAGATATAAATGTCCCCATTTTAAAATTCACCCCCTTTTCACTCCCTTAGTGATGGAATGTCCAAAATCCTCCCTTCGTGAGCACCTGCTTTGTAATATGAATATAGAATTTTCCTGTCTTACAAACACCCAGCAGCCTTCCACCGTAGCTGTTTTTCCCTTATCATTATTTCTTGTATCTACCCTGAGGTCTGTCTCATCTTCTTTACTGAACATTGGGCTTTTTTCCCGTATTCTAGCATTCCAATCATCAAGTTGTAATATTCCGCCATCCTCATACTTCCCCCTAACAACACTGGTTTCTAGAAGCAACTCCTCAAAAAACTTATCATTAGCATATGGAGATCCCTTGGGATGACAGTAAACAAACGCCATACATACCTTTCTTTCTCTTCTCATCCCCCTCCCTATGTTCAGTCTTAACCAAACTACTTCATCCCACTCGTTCTCACTTACCTCTACTAATTCACTGATCTCTTTTTTAATGAACACCAATATTCCTCCTGGCATTCGCCCATTATTACTCTGCTTGTTTATTGACTTACATTTAACAGTAAATCCGCCCCAAGTTATGTCCTTCCTTGGTGGTATCCAAGTGTCCAATAGTGCAACAATACCAAAACTTTCGACCATCTTTATCACATCTTCGTTACTTATTTTATTTTACTTGAATATTCACAAATCCTATCTTCAGATCTAGTTGTAACTTGCCTCCTCTTCCTTCTCCAATACCTTCTTTATTTTTACTCGTAACCATCGAACTCTCCCCTTCTATCTCCATCCCTTCATACTTTGACAATTTCTGACGTTCTTTCCTGTCTTTCTCCTCTGTACCCTTGTTTGCCCCACAGATCTTTTAGACTCCTGCTTCTCCGCTTCATCATAGTGCGTTTCCCATTCTTCTCATTTCTCAACTCACTTCCTCCTTTATTATACCCATATCCTCTGGACTTTGCATTGGGTCTTCCTTGGGCATCACACACCCCTTCCACTTCCTGAACCATTGGCCTTAGCCCCACACTACCTTGCTCCCTTGTCTCTCCGTTGGTTTCAGTTCTTACTTCGGCCTCTTGCTCCTCTTGAACTGCCGCCTGACTTCTCTCTTGCCTTGAAGCCAGGAGCTTCTCTTCCATGGCTTCCAGATCTGCTACTGTCCATAAACGCCTCCACTTCCCCTTGGGAACAAACAGCTGTTGCCCACTTATATACGCGTTCAGCTCCTGAGATCTTGCTCTCCCTTTATATCTCTGCAGTATCTTGAGATTCTCGCTACCTTCTTTCCACATGTCTCTCTTAACACAAATCTTTTTTCCTTGTAGGTTGCTCGAATTTCTTATTATAATATCCGTCATTAGGGTAGATATCAATTGGACATTCATTGATCTGTGACCCTTCACTTTACCTACTCTGACCACGTCGTCATGTTCACCTCACTAAAATTAATTTTCACTTTATTTTGTACTAGCAAGATACCCGTGCTTCGCTACGGTATTATACTGAAATTTATAATTGAATGCTTATTGTTTTAGATATATAATCCGCCGAAATTCGCGGTCTGACTCGTTTTCTACGAGAACCCACCAAAATTCCCGAGCTGACTCGTTTTCTATTAGATTACGGTATGTTTCCTCCCATTTTTCAATCTTCTTTTCCAGCAATCGATTTCGTTCTTCCCGGGCTAGGCTCAGGTATTCCTCCCGGTCAGTTGGGTCCGTAAATCTTTGCCATCTTTTCCTATAATCATTTTTAATATGGATAAAATCCTTCAGGAGATCCGGCGTGGTGTCATATTGGGTGCCTAGAAGGCACTGAACCCGCGGCCGGACTGCATTCTTAGTCATTAAACGTCCAGGAGCCGTTTCCAGCGCGGTCTGCACATTTGACGACGGTCCGGAACATTATTATTATTATTATTATTATTATTATTATTATTATTATTATTATTATTATTATTATTATTATTATTATTATTATGTGTTGCTGGAATGGATGATGACAGGAAAACCGGAGTATCCGGAGAAAAACCTGTCCCGCCTCCGTTTTGTCCAGCACGAATGTCACATGGAGTGAACGGGATTTGAACCACGGAACCCAGCTGTGAGAGGCCGGCGCGCTGCCGAGGATCCTTATAAGTACATTAAGAACAGTAAAATCAATTGGTCTCACCTCCTTCTACACCCCACCGCCGTTAAGTTTATTTACCGGCACCCCCCCCCCAAAATTTTTTTTTTGCTAGGGGCTTTACGTCGCACCGACACAGATAGGTCTTATGGCGACGATGGGATAGGAAAGGTCTTGGAGTGGGAAGGAAGCGGCCGTGGCCTTAATTAAGGTACAGCCCCAGCATTTGCCTGGTGTGAAAATGGGAAACCACGGAAAACCATCTTCGGGACTGCCGATAGTGGGATTCGAACCTACTATCTCCCGGATGCAAGCTCACAGCCGCGCGCCTCTACGCGCACGGCCAACTCGCCCGGTTAAAAAAAAAATTAAAAGAAGGCTTGTTTCTTATGTTTAAAGAAGATTTCAAACACCAATGTTCACGTCTATTACCTTCAGTTTTGAGATATAAGTATCCCCATAAAAATAATTTACTTTCTTCACTTCATTTCACACTACTCCCCTCCCCCCTAAGTGAATTTTCCCGCAAAAAATAATTGTTTCTTTAATAGTAAAGGATCTTCTAAATACCAATTATCACGACTCTAACTTCTTCAGTTTTTGATTCATGTGTCCTCATGAAAGGAATTCAACTCCTTTACACTCCCGCCCTCCAAGATGGTTTCCCCCCAAAACGCGTTTTTCTTTGTTTTTAAAGGAGGTCCAAAAACGAATTTTCACGTCTGTAACAACTTTAGTTTTTATTAGATGTATGTATTCTCATTCAATTAATTTAATTAATTTTTCAATTCTTTCACCCCCCCCCCCCCTCATTGGAGTTTCCGAGAATACGTGTTTCTTTATTTTTAAAGCAGATTGCAAATATCAAATTTAACGTCTGTAACATCTTCACACTTTTACCCCCCCCCCCCCTCCACCCAAGTGGTATTTCCGAAAGCTAAAAATACACGTTTCTTTATGTTTAATAGCGATAAAAAATACCATTTTTCACTTCTGTAACATGTTAAGTTTTTTGAGATAAACTGTAAAAATTCTCATTTTAAAATTTCACCCCTTTTGAGTTCCCCTTAAGTGGAGTTTCCAAACACAAATCACCTATGTTTCTTTAGATTTACAGGAGATACAAACACCCACTTTTTACGTCTGTAACATTTTACGTTTCCAAGAAATTCTGTAGATATAGACTTTCAAAAATTCACCCAATTTGTCACTCCTGTTTAACCGCCATTAATTGGATTTTCCAAAACTAAAAAATACGTGTTTCTTTATTTTTAAAGGAGATCCCATATACAAATTTTCAGTTCTGTAATATCTTTCGTTTCTGAGATATATGTATCCTCATTCAAGGCATTGAACCCATTTTTCACCCTTTTACACCCCTCCTATTGGGATTTACAGGAAACAAAAAATACGTTTTCCTTTATTTTTAGAGGAGATTCTAACTACCAATTTTTACATCTGTAAATTTTAAAGTTTTAAGATGTATACACACTCATTTTAAAAATTTACCCTCCCCCCGTTTTACCCCCCAATATTTGGATTTTCCAAAAACGAAAAAATACGTGTGTTTATTTATTTTTAAAGGAGATTCTATATACCAATTTTCACATATATAACCTTTAAAAATTTTGAGATAGATACACTCATTTTAAAATATTACTCCCTTTTCACACCCCCCTAAATTGGATTTTCCAGAAACAAAAAAATACGTGTTTCTTTATTTTTAACGGAGATCCCAAAACCCAATTTTCAGGTCTGTAATATCTCCAGTTTCTGATATACAAGTAGCCTCATTAAAGGCATTCAACCACTTTTTAGCCCCTTTTCACTCCTCCTATTGCGTCCGAAAACAAAAAAATACGTGTTCCTTTATTTTTAATGAAGGTTCTAAATACCAATTTTTACATCTGCAAACTTTAAAAGTTTGGAGATGTAGATTCCTTCATTTTAAAAATTCACCCCCTTTTCACCCTCCCATTAATTGGATTTTCCAAAAACAAAAAATTACGTGTTCCTTTATTTTTAAAAGAGATCAAAAGTACCAATTTTCAGGTCTGTAATATCTTCAGTTTCTGAGATATAGGTACCGGTATCCTGATTAAAGGCATTCAACCCATTTTTCCCCATTTTCACCCTTTTTCACCCCTCCTATTGGGATTTTCTGAAAACAAAAAAAATACGTGTTTCCTTATTTTTAAAGAAGATTCTAAATACCAATTTTTACATCTGTAAACTTTTAAAGTTTTGAGATATAGAGCAACTCATTTTAAAATTTCACCCCCGTTTTCACCCCCTTAGCGAAGGAATATCCAAAAATCCTCTCTTAGCGAGCACCTACGTTTTAATATGAATATATCCCCAAAATTTCATCTCTTTATGTCCAGTAGTTTTGGCTCGGCGATGATGAATCAGTCAGTCAGTCAGTCAGTCAGTCAGTCAGTCAGGACAAGTTATTTTATATATATATAGATAGACTAGCAAGATACCCGTGCTTCGCTACGGTATTATACTGAAATTTATAATTGAATGCTTATTGTTTTAGATATATAATCCGCCGAAATTCGCGATCTGACTCGTTTTCTGCGAGAATCCACCAACATTCCCGATCTGACTGGTTTTCTATGATTTTACGGCACGTTTCCTCCCTTTTTTAAATCTTCCTTTCCAGCAATCGATTTCGTACTTCCCGGGCTAGACTCAGGTATTCCTCCCGGTCAGTTGGGTTCGTAAATCTTTGCCATCTTTTCCTATAATATTTTTAATATGGATAAAATCCTTCAGGAGATCCGGCGTGGTGTCATATTGGGTGCCTAGAAGGCACTGAACCCGCGGCCGGACTGCATTCTTAGTCATTAAACGTCCAGGAGCCGTTTCCAGCGCGGTCCGCACATTTGACGACGGTCCGGAACATTATTATTATTATTATTATTATTATTATTATTATTATTACTATTATTATTATTATTATTATTATTATTATTATTATTATTATTATTATTATTATTATTATTATGTGTTGCTGGAATGGATGATGACAGGGAAAACCGGAGTATCCGGAGAAAAACCTGTCCCGCCTCCGTTTTGTCCAGCACGGATGCCACATGGAGTGACCGGGATCTGAACCACGGAACCCAGCTGTGAGAGGCCGGCGCGCTGCCGCCTGAGAAACGGAGGATCCTGATAAGTACATTAATAACAGTAAAATCAATTGGTCTCACCTCCTTCTAAACCCCACCCCCCACCCCCACCGCCGTTAAGTTTAATTACCGCCAACCCCCACCCACCAACAAATTTAAAAGAATGCTTGTTTCTTTATGTTTAAGGGAGATTCCAGACACCAATGTTCACGTCTATTACCTTCGGTTTTGAGATGTAAATATCCCCATAAAAATAATTCAATTTCTTTCACTTCCTTTCACACTCATTCCCCCCCCCCTCCCCTAAGTGAATTTTCCCGCAAAAAGTACTTGTTTCTTTAATAGTAAAGGATCTTCTAAATACCAATTATCACGACTCTGACTTCTTCAGTTTTTGATTTATGTGTCCTCATGAAAGGAATTCAACTCCTTTACACTCCCGCCCTCCAAGATGGTTTCCCCACCAAAACGCGTTCTTCTTTGTTTTTAAAGGAGGTCCAAATACGAATTTTCACGTCTGTAACAACTTTAGTTTTTATTAGATGTATGTATTCTCATACAAGTAAGTCAATTAATTTTTCAATTCTTTCACCCCCCCCCCCCTTCTTTGGATTTTCCGAGAATACGTGTTTCTTTACTTTTAAAGCAGATTGCAAATATCAAATTTCACGTCTGTTACATCTTCATTTTTGAGATATTAGTAGCCTAATTAAAAGAATTCATCACCATTTTCAGTCACTTTTACCCCCCCCCCTCCCTCCAACCAAGTGTTATTTCCGAAAACTAAAAGTACACGTTTCTTTATGTTTAATAGGGATAAAAAAAATACCATTTTTCTCTTCTGTAACGTGCTAAGTTTTTTTAGATATACTGTAAAAATTCTCATTTTAAAATTTCACCCCTTTTGAGTTCCCTTTAAGTGGAGTTTCCAAAAACAAATCACCTATATTTTTTTACATTTACAGGAGATTTACACCCACTCTTTATGTCTGTAACATTTTACGTTCCTAAGATATTCTGTAGATAGTCTTTCAAAAAATTCACCCTGTCACTCCTGTTTAACCGCCATTAATTGGCTTTTCCAAAAATTAAAACATACGTGTTTCTTTATTTTTAAAGGAGATCCCATATGCAAATTATCAGTTCTGTAATATCTTTCGTTTATGAGATATGTGTATCCTCATTAAAGGCATTCAACCCATTTTTCACCCTTTTACACCCCTCCTATTAGGATTTACAGGAAACAAAAAAATACGTGTTCCTTTATTTTTAGAGGAGATTCTAACTACCAATTTTTACATCTGTAAATTTTAAAGTTTTAAGTTGTAGACACACTCATTTTAAAAAATTCACCCCCTCTTTTCACCCCCAATATTTGGATTTTCCAAAAACGAAAAAATGCGTGTTTCTTTACCTTTAAAGTAGATCCAAAATACCAATTTTCAGGTCTGTAATATGTTCAGGTTCTGAAATATAAGTAGCCTCATGAAAGGCATTCAACCCATTATTCATCCTTTTAAACCCTTCCTATTGGGATTTTCCGAAAACAAAAGAATACGTGTTTTTTTATTTTTAAAGGAGATTCTAAACACCAATTTTTACATGTATAAACTTAAAAAGTTTTGAGATATAGATACACCCATTTTTAAAAATCACCCCCTCTTCAACCCCCCCCCCCATTAATTATATTTTCCACAGACAAAAATACGTGTTTCTTTATTTTAAAAGGAGATCCCAAACACCAATTTTCAGGTCTGTAATATCTTCAGGTTGTGAAATATAAGTAGACTCATGAAATGCATTCGACCCCTTTTTCAACCTTTACCACCCTTCCTATTACGATTTTCCGAAAGCGAAATATACGCGTTTCTTTATTTTTAATGGAGATTCTAAATACCAATTTTTACATCTATAACTTTTAAAAGTTTTGAGATATAGATAACGTCCACTACCTTATATATAACACCTATCTTTGTCTCTGGACCTTCTTCCTGTACACCGTATATGAAAATATATTTCTTTATCCTATCCTTGCTGATAGTTACTGCCTCTCTCTTCAACATAACCACCTCATTTTCTAGACTATTAACTTTCTCCCTTAACACCTGCACCTCCTTCTCGTGACTTCGTATATTTGTCTCAACCTCTACCGTCAACTTATTCATCCGATCACTCAGATCCTCTCGACCTTCGCTCACAGTCTTATGAAATACTATATCAAAAGGGCATATCTCCTTAACCACTTCTTTCACCACCTTCCGAATCTCCTCCATGTCTTCCCATTCATGTTTCCGCCGGTGTTCGGGCCGGTATTCAATTCCATCCCCACCGCCCGATCACCAGCAACTCTGCTATCACCGCAGCCACCAATAGCACTTCGCCAATCTTCCCCTATGCAACCTTTCTTGCCGTCCGCTCCGTAGTTCTCCTCCACTTCCTCAGCCAGCTCCCGATAGCTTCTCGGTACTGCTCCAATCCCACCATGACTCTCCGCACTCACCACTTCACACGTCTACTCCTGACGCTTGCTAAGGCTAGACTGTGTGTAATATGAACACATCCGCCAAATTTCATTTCTTTATGTCCAGTAGTTTTGGCTCGGGGATGATATATCAGTCAGTCAGTCAGTCAGTCAGTCAGTCAGTCAGTCAGTCAGTCAGTCAGTCAGTCAGCCAGTCAGTCAGTCAGTCAGTCAGTCAGTCAGGACAAGTTATTATATATATATAATTATTCCTGTAGCCAATATAACCTATTAAGGACCTTACAGTGCCAAGGCAAGCGCTGCCCAGTCAGAATGCCAACAGATATTGGAGCACCACATGATCAGGGTGATGACATCCTCAGGTTTATTGCTTGGTTCCTCTAACCCGGTCCGCTACCACTTATATCATTCTTCTTACAATTGGTTTTACTTTCCACTGACACACATAGGTCTTATGGCGACGATGGTAAAGGAAAAGGCCAGGAGTGAGAAGGAAATGGCCGTGGCCTTAATGAAGGTACAACCCTAGCATTTGTCTGGTGTGATACTGATAAAACACGTAAAACAATCATCAGGGTTGACAACAGTGTGGTTCGAACCCACTGAGATCCTACTACAAGCTCACAGATGCTCAGTACTTACCACACGGCCAACTCTCTCGGCAACCACTTTTACCAGGGAGCTCCGTAATTGTACTCATTAGGCTGAGTGAACCTCACTCCAGTTCTAATCACAGGAGATAATAATAATAATAATAATAATAATAATAATAATAATAATAATAATAATAATAATAATAATAATAATAATAATAATAGCAATAATAATAATAATAAGTTCCACGTAGCAGTTTCAGTAACACTGAAGAACAGATTCCCAAAATGGGGACATAAGAAGTCTGAAGTTGTTTGTATTTATTGTATAAATGTATATGTTGTAAGTATTTCTGTTGTAAATATTTGTACATATATGTACCTGTAGTTTCATAATCAAGAGTGTGACTCCTTGCTTAGGCCGAGTCAGCCCATTATGTTACCGGCACAAGCCGAGCCTTCCTAAATTGATACAAATAATAATAATAATAATAATAATAATAATAATAATAATAATAATAATAATAATAGTAGTAGTAGCAATTGTACCAATTTCCCCGGATACTTAAGCTGCTTAAACTGCGCGCCTTTTCTACTGCCACCTGTGACAACTGACTTGAACTTACAAACTTCCAATAAATATCATCTTCTTCTGTTAGATGCCTCTATCATCGATTTATTAGTGCACTCTTATGGACTAGAAACTGACGTAGAGCTTAAGGAAATTTCGTTTTTGTTATTGGTAAACCTTTTTCTGCGGATTGCTTTTGTAAATGTACCCAAGTTTTCAACACTGCAGCTGGATCCTCCTCGATTGTAATCAACCTATCAGATATTCGGAAATATGTTCTGTAGCCAATTAAAACCGCGGGTGTTTACATGAACCAGTCCATCAGTAATGAGTTCTGGAAACTTCTCCTTAGGTTCCTATAAAAGCAGGGAAATTTAGTGCTGTATTGTCTGAATTGCTCCCTTACTTGAAAGTGCGACTTGACCGAAGAGAGGCAGGGGTGAGGCCTGCGTGAGGAAGATCCACCAGCACAAGGTAATGGCAGAATTTACCTAAACATGTGATAGATCCTGAGTGGAAGGTTCAATCTATTTCATTTTAATGTAATTTTGTGAAGGAAGTACGTAATGTAAGGGAACAAAGAGTGATGACCCTCTGTCGTTTCCCATTCAGCCCTGCATTGAGTGAATGAAGTTTTCAAAACTTCAAAATTTCGTTAACCTCGTCTCGGCCTTAAATTTTTCTTCTTTAGTCACACCTTATGGTATTAGTATAGGATTAGCCTCTGTATAATTGGGTCTTAATCCCACTTAGGTTTTTAACAAAAGGACCGCTGGTGTTTAGCCTCCTTCCCTTTTGTTCATGGCCTGTTATGTGCAACCTGTTCTTTTACCATTAAGTACTTAAACTGATTGTGGAACCTTGTAATAATAAGCCCACCATGAGGCAACCGCGTATCGTTGAACACTTTGAAGTGGGGTCATCCTGTGGATCGCTTAATGTAATTAAGTGTGCAAAAGTAACTGATTGAGATTTCGAGGCTAGCCTCTTGTATCTTGGAGCTGAGTATGGCAATTGTGTCCCTGTTTATTTATTTCTGAGTGCAAAGTATTCCTTGTGTTAGTTCCCTTTTAGAACAGTGACAAATTTAACTGATGATCAACAACAGATAAGCCCACACCGGGGCAACTGTGTATGCATACTTTAATGTGAGGTCAGCCGATAGGTTGTCAGGTGGAATTTTCGTGCGCCGTAAGAAACTGATGCCTCTGCGAGGCTAGACTATGTTATTTTGGAGCTCGCACTCCTGAGTAGTGTATTTTTTGCGAGCAAATCGTGCTCTTGTAAAATATTGTATCTGTCAGGAGCCATAAGGCCGTTTACTATGTAAATTAACTACCTGGTAATATCACAAGTTATTACGCCTGATTTCCGGACTTTTAAGTCCCTGATATTGTTAGAGCTGACGAGTTGATTAATAACCTGTTATATTTCTTGGGTGTTCATTCCGATTTTACATCTCTCAATTTTAACAAAAGGAAAGAAGTAAAATTTCCAATTTTTGTGCCAAGTTCTGGTCTAATAATGAATTCCTTGTCCAGCCATTCAACCCAGACCCTTCTTATCCCTCTGTGAACCACGGAAATCACGGAACAATAATAATGATTGTACCAGGGGTACGCCTTCAGTCAGTCAATACTGATCTGCATTTAGGGCAGTCGCCCAGGTGGCAGATTCCCTATCTGTTGCTTTCCTAGCCTTTTCCTAAATGATTTCAAAGAAATTGGAAATTTATTGAACATCTCCCTCGGTAAGTTATTCCAATCCCTAACTCCCCTTCCTATAAATGAATATTTGCCCCAGTTTGTCCTCTTGAATTCCAACTTTATTTTCATATTGTGATCTTTCCTACTTTTATAAACGCCTTTCAAACTTATTCGTCTACTAATGTCATTCCACGCCATCTCTCCGCTGACAGCTCGGAACATACCACTTAGTCGAGCAGCTCTTCTTCTTTCTCTCAATTCTTCCCAACCCAAACATTGCAACATTTTTGTAACGCTACTCTTTTGTCGGAAATCACTCAGAACAAATCGAGCTGCTTTTCTTTGGATTTTTTCCAGTTCTTGAATCAGGTAATCCTGGTGAGGGTCCCATACACTGGAACCATACTCTAGTTGGGGTCTTACCAGAGACTTATATGCCCTCTCCTTTACATCCTTACTACAACCCCTAAACACCCTCATAACCATGTGCAGAGATCAGTACCCTTTATTTACAATCCCATTTATGTGATTACCCCAATGAAGATCTTTCCTTATATTAACACCTAGATACTTACAATGATCCCCAAAAGGAACTTTCACCCCATCAACGCAGTAATTAAAACTGAGAGTACTTTTCCTATTTGTGAAACTCACAACCTGACTTTTAACCCCGTTTATCAACATACCATTGCCTGCTGTCCATCTCACAACATTTTCGAGATCACGTTGCAGTTGCTCACAACCTTGTAACTTATTTATCACTCTATAGAGAATAACATCATCCGCAAAAAGCCTTACCTCCGATTCCACTCCTTTACTCATATCATTTATATATATAAGAAAACATAAAGGTCCGATAGCACTGCCCTGAAGAACTCCCCTCTCAACTATTACAGGGTCAGACAAAACTTCACCTACTCTAACTCTCTGAGATCTATTTTCTAGAAATATAGCAACCCATTCAGTCACTCTTTTGTCTAGTCCAGTTGCACTCATTTTTGCCAGTAGTCTCCCATGATCGACCCTATCAAATGCTTTAGACAGGTCAATCGCGATACAGTCCATTTGACCTCCAGAATCCAAGATATCTGCTATATCTTGCTGGAATTCTACAAGTTGAGCTTCAGTGGAATAACCTTTCCTAAAACCGAATTGTCTTCTATCGAACCAGTTATTAATTTCACAAACATGTCTAATATAATCAGAAAGAATGCCTTCCCAAAGCTTACATACAATGCATGTCAAACTGGCCTGTAATTTTCAGCTTTATGTCTATCACCCTTTCCTTTATACACAGGGGCTACTATAGCAACTCTCCATTCATCTGGTATAGCTCCTCCGACCAAACAATAATCAAATAAGTACTTCAGATATGGTACTATATCCCAACCCATTGTCTTTAGTATATCCCCAGAAATCTGATCAATTCCAGCCGCTTTTCTAGTTTTCAACTTTTGTATCTTATTGTAAATATCATTGTTATCATATGTAAATTTTATTACTTCTTTGGCCTTAGTCTCCTCCTCTATCTCGACATTATCCTTGAAACCAACAACCTTTACATACTGCTGACTGAATACTTCTGCCTTTTGAAGATCTTCACATACACACTCCCCTTGTTCATTATTTATTCCTGGAATGTCCTTCTTGGAACCTGTTTCTGCCTTAAAATACCTATACATACCCTTCCATTTTTCACTAAAATTTGTATGATTGCCAATTATGCTTGCCATCATGTTATCCTTAGCTGCCTTCTTTGCTAGATTCAATTTTCTAGTAAGTTCCTTCAATTTCTCCTTACTTCCACAGCCATTTCTAACTCTATTTCTTTCCAGTCTCCACCTCCCTCTTAGTCTCTTTATTTCTCTATTATAATAAGGTGGGTCTTTACCATTCCTTACCACCCTTAAAGGTACAAACCTGTTTTCGCATTCCTCAACAATTTCTTTAAACCCATCCCGGAGTCTGTTTACATTTTTATTTACCGTTTTCCACCGATCATAGTTACTTTTTAGAAACTGCCTCATTCCTGCTTTATCAGCCATATGGTACTGCCTAACAGTCCTACTTTTAAGACCTTCCTTTCTATCACATTTATTTTTAACTACCACAAAAACAGCTTCATGATCACTAATACCATCTATTACTTCAGTTTCCCTATAGAGCTCATCTGGTTTTATCAGCACCACATCCAGGATATTTTTCCCCCTGGTTGGTTCCATCACTTTATGAATCAGCTGTCCTTCCCATATTAACTTATTTGCCATTTGTTGGTCATGCTTCCTATCGTTCGCATTTCCTTCCCAATTGACATCTGGCAAATTCAGATCTCCCGCTACATTCACATTTCTTTCCATGTCGTTTCCCACATAGCTGACTATCCTATCAAATAATTCCGAATCCGCGTCAGTGCTACCCTTTCCCGATCTGTACACTCCAAATATATCAAGTTGCCTATTATCTTTAGAAATGAGCCTTACACCTAGAATTTCATGTGTCTCATCTTTAACTTTTTCGTAGCTTACAAATTCTTCTTTCACCAGAATGAACACTCCACCTCCCACCATTCCTATCCTATCTCTACGATACACACTCCAGTGCCGTGAGAAAATTTCTGCATCCATTATATAATTTCTCAGCCATGATTCAACTCCTATTACAATATCTGGTAAATATATATCCATTAACTTACTTAATTCTATTCCTTTCTTTACAATACTTCTACAGTTCAACACTAACAATTTTATGTCATCCCTACTTGATTTCCAGTTCCCTGTTCCCTTATCACCGCTCCCTAGGCCATCCCGTTTCCCTGAATGTACCTCCCTATTACCCTTCCAAACAAATTTCATAACTTATATGTACCGCTGCGGTTTAAATGAAGGCCATCTGAGCGCAGATCCCTATCTCCTACCCACCCATTAGGATCTAGAAATTTCACTCCTAGTTTCCCACATACCCACTCCATAGTCTCATTTAAATCCCCAATCACCCTCCAGTCAGTATCCCTCCTACACAGTATTCCACTAATAACAATCTCCGCTTTTTTAAACTTCACCCGTGCTGCATTTACCAGATCCCACACATCTCCAACTATGTTGGGTACTTATATCAGCTTGCCTTACGTTGTTGGTACCAACGTGAAACACTACCACCTTCTCCTTCCCCTCCTCCCTCTCTTCTACTTTCCTCAACATCTGCCTCAACCTAATTACTGGATAACATTCTACCCTGGTTCCTTTTCCTCCACACACTTTCCCCACGTGTCTAACGATGGAATCCCCCATGACCAGAGCCTCAACCCTCCCCACCTCATCTGATCCCCTCCCCTCCTGGTCAGCCCTATCTTCTCTCACTGCTACAGAAGCTACTTCCTCCTCCCTTTTCTCCTTCCCATGACCCTGTTCCACCTGTCTTTTCCTATCCTCTACTCCCGCCTTCCCCGACTATATAAACTGAGCGCCTTCTCCATGGCCATCTATGTGAGTGAATACGAACTTTAAAATAATTCTTCTTCGATGGCGAGATGGCTCTGTCATCTACTTTCTAATGTTATCTGGCGGACTAAAAACAAACCAAAAGCTGTGATTTTTTTTTTGTAATTGGTAAAAAAATTTCTGAGGATTTTCTTTTTAATGTACCGAAGTCGTCAACACTTCAGCTGGTTCCTCCTCTATGGTAATCTACCTATTACATGCTTGTAACTGTGTTCTCTAGCCAATCAAACCTGGGGGTGTGTATGGAAATTTAGCCTATCAGTGCTTTGTATTTTTATTTAATCTGGAACTTTCCCCTACGAAACTATTTAAGGAGGGCACTTTAGGGCCGTCTTGTCTGAATTGCTCCAGTTCTTGAGAGTGCGACTTGACGCAGGCCAGGGAGGGCTAGGGACATGGGTGCGGCCGGTTTGAAGAAGATCCAGCGATACAATGTAGCAGAATATATCCTAAACATGTGATCGTACCTGCAAATAGTTCGAGGGAAAAGTTCCAGCCATTTTCTTAACATCTAACATGTAATCATTTCCTTTTTGGGGTTCGAATGTATTACCTTCTGGTCAGTCTTCGGACTCTATTTGTATTTCCTACTGGGAAAATATTTTATGTATGGGAGCATGAGTTGTGACCTTCGGTTGTCTCCCCTTCATCTTTTGAGTTGGGTGACTAAAAACCTCTGAATGTTGGAAATCTTGTCTCGGCTTTTAAATTCTCCCCCTTTTGTCACCATTTTTAGTATGGGATTGGCCTGTGTGTCATTGGCCCTTAAGCCCACTTAGTTCCTCGTCTTTCCAGAATGTTCTTTAAGGAGTGCTGGTGTTCGCTTCATTGCCTTTTGTTAATGGCCTGTTATGTGTAATTATTTTATTCCTAGGGCCTTGTAGTATGGGTAATTATGCCCCTGTTCATTCTTCGTAATCCTTGGGGTAATTGCCTGAGTTTTGGTTCCCTTTGGGAACAGTACTTACATTGATTGTGGAATCTTGTAATAGATAAGCCCAACATGGGGCAACCGCTTATGGACACTTAATTAAGTGTGTAAAAGCATATGATTGCCTGTTCGAGGCTAGCCTCTTGTATCTTGGTGCTGAGACTTCTATTAATATTATCTGTTCGGAGCAACTTTGCTTTTACATAATATTGTACCTGTCAAGAGCAATTATGCTCTTTCGTATGCAATTTAACAACAGGGAGTTTCTCCCAATCTATTTTGTACCTGATTTAAGACTTCTAAGTCCAAGGCATTGTTAGACCTGACGAGCTCTTTGTTGATATTTTCTACTGTTCTTTGTTATACTATTTAATTTTCTCTCTCTCTCAGTTTTAAGAAAAGGAAGGAATAACATTTTCAAATTCGTTAAAATAAAAATTTGCTCTAGGTAATCCCCTGTCCAGCAATTCAACCCTAGCGCTTTCTATTCCTCTGTGAACCACGGAATAGCCGTAATAATAATAATAATAATAATAATAATAATAATAATAATAATAATAATAATAATAATAATAATAATAATAATAATAATAATAATAATAATAATAATAATAATAATAATAATAATAATGTTAATGTTGTCGGCATTACGTCCCACTAACTACTTTTGCGGTTTTCGTAGACAGTTCCGTGACTGTTCTTTAACGTTCCACTAAATCTATCAACACGAGGCTGACGTGTTTGAGCACCTTCAAATGCCATCGGACTGAGCCAGGATCGAACCTGCCAAGTTGGGGTCCGAAGGAAAACATCTCAACTGTCTGAGCCACTCAGTCCGGTGGAAATGAATAGATCTAAGGATCTCCAGACAGTGCAACTTCCAATTATCATCGTCGAGGTACTATAGAGGCGATAGAAAGTTGACAGTCATGATGACTGAGACTTTATGTGTACAGTAAAATTGGAAACAAAAAATGAGAGGTGGGCTAGTAACCGACTGACATTGTCACTGGCCTTCCACCAATGTGGCGGCGATTCGAATCTCAGCCAATGCGTATGTGATTTTTGAAACGAAAGTTCACCTTCCTGTGGTTCGAATTCCATGTAAAACTCGTGATCGTTTTACTATGTTCACAGTTTTAACCGCTGCGTTATACTGTAAGCTTACATTTAAAAAACAAGTATTCTATTAATTTATTATGAATCCCATTTATAACAAACGCCATAATATTCCATTTGCTGTGTAGTTAATTTGTCAGTTACAAAAAATATATTTATTAATTACCTTCTTAAGAAAACAAAATATAACGCTGTTATAAAACTGTGTCCTATTTATGGTCCTATTAAAGTTAGGTAAAACTTAATAGCACTCATGAGAATTATTTAATCCATGTACTTCTAGTTTTACTGTCCATCATTTAACTACAAAGCTCCACTTTTTGGAGAGAGCAGATTAAAAATTGCTACGCTTACAATAGCTTTATTTGGTGCACTTCATCCCTCATTCTAGAAAAATAAATATTGTTATGTGTTTTACTTTCCACTAACTACTTTTACGGTTTTCAAAGTCATCGGGGTGTCAGAGTATGTCCTACGGGATTTAGTATACGTGCCCGTAAATCTACTGACATGGCTCTGACTTATTTGAGCACTTTCAAGGACTACAATGCTAGGTTGAGCCGGAATTCCTCCTCAGTGCTATTCCCCAGGTAATTCTAAACTTACACATCAGATCCTCAAATGCTCATGGTTTATAGAATATAATTCAGTTTAACTACGTTTATGGGATTAATATCGACGTCTGAAGCTCCTTACATTGAACAAAAACAACAACAACAAGAATATAACAACAAGAGTAACAGCAGTGTACCACGTAATCAATGTCATTTTCGTGTGAATTTATATAAAAACTAAAAATATTGTTTTCTTTGATATGCTTTCTCTATCAGACAGGAATTAGTTAGAAAAACTCAATTGTCTTGGAACACTTACTTCTCAATCCTGGTATGGAATAGAGAGAGTTTCGGTCACCGACACCGCTCCCACAAACACACAAATCATGAGATATTTATTAATAAGGAGTGCATTAGGTTGATGGCCGCAGCCATACCAAGCCCAAAAAATTAATAAATGATAACAACATCAAAGATCCAACAATGGTTAGTATTTCAACTGCCCGTAAAGTGGACTAAAATAAGCTCTTCATTTGATTATATAGGTCATATTAACAACGTTCAGGTTCGTGCGGTACAAAGGCGACTTGGCTGCTTCACAAGCGAGTGATTAAGCACTACACGACCATCTTAATTAGCACGCTAATCTCAATTTCCACTTGGTGTTACTAAGGCAAGATACACTTTAAAGAGAAATTGCGTTAATGTTATCTTGTATTTTGTTTTGGCTTGTGTTGAGGTAAAACAAGGTAACTGTGGGATTTAGAACAATAGAATAACTAAGTGCGGACTGTCACGATAAAGAGCTCGCGGTGTGGGTAAGGGCGTGCGAGCATCCATTGTGTGGAGGCGCTTGCCTATATTAGTTTAGAGCGATCTTACTGCTAGCTTTTCGTCATTTATCACAGGAGGAAACTTGCTAATGACCTCCCAGCCTACCCATGGCTGGTAGATAGGCAATATTATCCAATTTAATGAGATGTTAAGAAATCGCTTCATGATAAACTGCAAAACATGGATTCTAGAAAAGGGACATATATATGACTTCTTATTGGGGTGACATGCTCTCATAAGTTAGTGACTTCAAATGTAGCACTGTGTTGTTCCTTACTGTAGTACATCCGTATGCTCTGGGTAAGATAATTCTGTAAATAACTCAGGAGTGTTTAACTACAGATCTGTACATCCATTCTTAATACCGGTGCAGTATTTCAACAGAAGAAATGGCGAGAGATTCTCAAACTCAGTAAACAGCCCAGATAACTTCAGCTACAAATTTATATATCTTCTTCTTCTTGGGCTTTTTCCAGTTACTTAAGGCCGGGACTTCATATGTATTCATCTGAGATTTAGGACCGGATGCTTTTTTGACACTGAACGTACGATGAGGGATGTATTGACAACTGAATGCTTCTGTGGTGGTTTGTAGATTAATGTGTTGCGTTTAGATGAAGTTATTTGTATGTATTGAGACAAACTCAAACATCCGTCTACGAAACAGAGGAAGTAACTATTCGCTATTAAAATCCTGAACCCGGTCAGAAATTGAACCCGGGGCCTTCTGAGTCGAAGGCCAGTACCCTGACCAAGGAGATAGACCAATTACAGATCTGTATTCTTTGCCTTAATTACTTTTTTTATTATTAACCAACACAATGCGTTTGGGAAATTTCCTATGCCAATGCCTGCCTACAGGGATATAGCTACGAAATTAATTAAAAATGTAAATACAATAATAAACATACTATAAATACTGAGAGCAATTACATGAAAATAAAAATTGCAAGACATTGTACCAAAACAATAAATTCCATGACAAATAAATAATAATAATAATAATAATAATAATAATAATAATAATAATAATAATAATAATAATAATAATAATAATAATAAAAATGAATATATCCAAACCAGAAACAAAATATGCATATAATACATACTAGTAGTGTAACATAAATTAAAAGCAATCGCTTAATCTTGTACTTTAATAAAGGATGTGGCTGGAGACTTAAGAACGTAATACATAACCCGTGAAAATTGTACTACAGTTCAGTAGATACTTTCGTAATCTAGTACTTCAGTATAGGATGTGACAAACATACTACATAACCCACGAAATTTCAACTATAGTTCAGTAGATTTCTAGTACTTTAAGATAGGGTCTAGGGAGAGACTTATCAACCGATTACGTAAGCCACGAAAGTTAGACTACAGATCTGTATATATTTCTTTAATCTTGTTCTTCAGTCGAGGATCTGACGAGAGTGTTACGAACTTACTACATAACGCACTGACGATCGACTACAGATCTTTGTACACTTCTTAATCTTGCAGTTTAGTAGAGGACCTGTTAGAGAGACGTTAAAAGCTCCAACATAACACACGGAGGATAAAATACAAATGCGTACAGTATATCCCTCTCTAAGCCTTTTTCTTTTGTAGAAGACCTAGAGAAAGGCTTAAATACCTACTAAATAACCCACGAAGGCTCAATTTCGCATCTACTGTATATATTCTTTCTTTATCTTGATCTTTAGCAGGGAACCTGGTGAGTGACTTACATACATAATATTACTTAACCACGAATATTCAACTATGGACCTGTACCCTATGTCCTTAATTAATCTCATATTTCACCTGAAGTCCTGGTGGAAGCTCAAAAAACAAGTAAATAAAGTACGTTAATTCAATTTTGGTCTGAATGTCCTTCCTTTACACTGTATTTCAGTAGAACACTGGATGAATACTCATGATCCCAGGAACTCAAGAAACATCACTTAATGTGATAAAATAATAATAATAACATTAATATTAATAATAATAATAAGAAGAAGAATCTATAGCCTCAGCTATTGTGTGCGGATATCTTGATCTGATGCCATTTAGGCTGCTTGGACATCAATTTAAATTTTCCACTTACACAACGAGATGACAGAGGAACCAAAATTCTGTAGGATGAACTTTTGTTGAGCTTGGATATCGATGGCTTACTTCTAAAACCTCGTATCTCCCAATGCACTTCCTAACAATTTTCTTCCTTAGGACTGGTCACGCCTCCCAGCCACATATGGATGTAGAGTCCATCAGAATAATTTTCGTTGTGCTCATTTTCCTATGCTGACGTGTAAAGGAAAATGAACCTTAAATACATTAAACTGTAGGAATGCTTAAATTCGCCATGAAAACAACAGCCCTACAATACGATATGGTAAGGTCCATTTTCCTTTCGACGTCTGCACAGGAAAATGAACACTACGAAAAAGGTTCTGATGGATTGCATATAAATATGTGGCTGGGAGGCGTGACCGGTCTTAAGGAACATGATGGGTAGGAAGAACATTGTAACATACGAGGTTTTAGAAGTAATCCGACGATATATTTGGTAGGGTAAATATTTAATCTGTTACCAGAGATCTTTCATATGACGATATTGTACGTCTTAGAGAGCCGAATGTACGTTTATCGCCCTTAATAACACTTGGGATCAGTGTGGTAAAGTAAGGCCTACCATCAGAATTGGATTCCAGAATATTCGTATACGATATAGCTCTACAGGCATCAGCTGACTCTGAACATGAGTTCCTAAATGGGATTTGATATGATTTAATTCATTTATATGAATAGTTTAAAACAGTGTCTTCATTATTATTGTGTTTGAGAATTGCGCATTCTGTTTAGTGAGGGATGACTACGTTTATGTGTGATATGTGTTTGATGCAAAATAAGATATGAGGGGCAGAGACCCAAAGGGGTACAAGTGCCGAAATGAAAACAAGTTAGTATGCGTCTGTTTAATGGCAAAACAGTGCATGTGCTATCATTGATAGGTTCCGCAGTCCAGTATGTTGTTTGGGAACCACTTCACCAACCTGTTATTTTGTCTGGCGGTAGAGGGAGACAAGTATACTTATACCTCTTTGCCTCCAAACTGCTTACAATAAGCCGGCTGGAGTAAACCTGAGGATTGTGCGTATGCAGTTGCCAAGGCGCACCCAAACTTTAAAGTAGTCAGAATGTCTACTGAAGATTTCCATTCACATGAAAGCAGGACCGAGCCACTAAAACATAATGTTGTGGGAATCACCAAATTTCAATAGATCTGTTTATATATCGATACTCATTCACAATTTACTACAAGTGCTCGCTCAATGAAGATCTGGAATTTGAAACTTTTGACATTAAAAAACATAAGTTCGGGCGCCCAGCAACCAGTGCATTAACTTTAACCGCTTTGTGTAAAGTGCCTCCAGAAATCTTCCCTGTGTACTACTATGATTTAGAGGCTCTTCTGCAATAATTACCGCCGATTCACCATGCATTTTACAAAGCACTTATGCATGTCCGGCAGAAGAAAAAATATCTCTGCCGCAGTGGAGTCTTCTTCGAGGTCGGTAGGTGCAGAGCGGGTCTCGGCCCATATGTGGCCACGGCTCTGCCGGGTCTCTACGCCTCTGCATTCCGGAGACGCTACAGGGCTGGACCTCACGGCTGGCCCCAACAGTCGGATGTCCTGAGAACGGTTTTCCGTGGTTTTCCATTCTCCTGCACTAAAGCGAATGCCGGGAAGGTTCCTATATAGGGCACGGCCACAAAAACCCTCTCACCTTCTCCGAGCATCTACTTCACCTCAACACATCTCCCGTCCTGAGAGACGGCATCGCCGTCTAAAAGGCCCGCCTCCCCCCTTCAGGGGAGGAATGAAAACATATTAGTAGTAGAAGTGTCCGACTCGTTGGCTGAATGATAAGCGTACTGGCCTTCGGTTCAGAGGGTCCCGGGTTCGATTCCCGGCCGGGTCGGGGATTTTAACCTCAATTGGTTAATTCCAATGGCCCGGGGGCTGGGTGTTTGTGCTGTCCCCAACATTCCTGCAATTCACACACCACACTTAACACTATCCTCCACCACAACAACACGCAGTTACCTACACATGGCAGATGCCGCCCACCCTCATCGGAGGGTCTGCCTTACAAGGGCTGCACTCGGCTAGAAATAGCCACACGAAATTATAATTATAGTAGTAGAAGTCTTCTTCGAAAACAATGGAGGACAATGATAATGACGTCATGGAAGACCTCTGGGACTGAGGTTAATAATCATTCATACCTAATATTTAACGTATCGTACTAAACATTATTCATTTTTAATAATAAATGTTATAATTTTGTGACAATAAAATTATTATACATAACAAGTTGCTTTTGATTATCCATAATATTAATTGAAGCCTAAAATTATTTGAAGGTAAAAGCGGTGCAAGTGACTCAGTTGGAAATAAAAGGGTGCAGGTGAATGAGTTGGAAGTAAACGGGTGAGAATGATTGCAGGCTTGAACGAAACATCTTTTGCCAACGAAAATAATCATTGATTTAAGACTTCATAAACAAATGCACAGCGCTAAATAGAACAAATTTATATAGCAATGTTTTGATTAACACCCACCAGAAATTACAATAGGACCCAAACTTGACAGGTATGTTTCTCAGTAACAAGTTTTTGGCATTTATACCCCTTTGTTTTTAACCTCGTCATATAGTGTTCCTTGTTTTGAAAGAAATCTGTAAAAAAATACGTAGGAAAATGTTCACAGTTAGTTATGACATAAGGACGTTTCTTCAGAAATTTGTTCGTCAGTAACGTAAGCGTCCGCCTCTGTGGTGTAGTGGTTAGCGTGATTAGCTGCCACCCCCGGAGGTCCGGGTTCGATTCCCGGCTCTGCCACGAAATTTGAAAAGTGGTACGAGGGCTGGAGCGGGGTTCACTCAGCCTCGGTAGGTCAAGTGAGTAGAGGTGGGTTCGATTCCAACCTCAGCCATTCTGGAAGCGGTTTTCCGTGGTTTCCCACTTCTCCTCCAGGCAAATGCCGGGATGGTCCCTAACTTAAGGCCACGGCCGCTTCCTTCCCCCTCTCTTGCCTGTCCCATCCAGTCTTCCCATCCCTCCACAAGGCCCCTGTTCAGCATAGCAGGTGAGGCCGCCTGGGCGAGGTACTGGTCATCCTTCCCGGTTGTATCCCCCGACCCAGAGTCTGAAGCTCCAGGACACTGCGCTTGAGGCGGTAGAGGTGGGATCCCTCGCTGAGTCCGAGGGAAAAACCGACCCTGGAGGGAAAACAGATTAAGAAGAAGAAGAAGTAACGTAAGCAATATCTCAAATTTTCATGCGCCTAGTTGGGCTAAGTGGTCTTTCGATAATTCACCACGAAATCGAATTCGGTTGCAATTATCAGCAACGTTGTAACCTTAAAAAAGCAAGATGTAAACTGTTTAGTATAAGTTACATGCTACGCAATAAAAACATATTAAACCTCTGCAGACTGCCTCATGATTATTATAAATACGTATGTTATACACACGTAATTCCTACATAACTACTTAATTTAATTTATACGTTAACATGCTCAACTTAATCATGAATATTTATAACCCCCAACAGTCAGTAAACTGGACACCTTTGACATTTTCCGATTATATTTTGCGGCCGTACAAGCTTGGATTTTTTCATTACCTGTACTTCTTTTATTCGAAAAAAGAAGTAGTGAAAAATTAATTTTCGAACCAAGTCTTGAACATGTTCACTGCAGCAACCTAGTTTATGTAAAAAGTACTTAGCTTAAAGATAAACTAACCAGGCATTCCTGAAATATTTCTCTCCATAATGCTCCCAGTACACTCAAATTTCTCACAACATCCCCCACATGTGAAAATATCAGTAACAATTCATTTTACGGGCAAATTAGATAGTTGGATGATTTGTTAGGTTCTTGTAGACTTGTTAGCGCGGAAAACGGACTGATTTCACCCCCCCTCCCCATGAATTGCTTTGAAGAGAACCGACGCATGCAGCGCAGTCGGTCACATTGCTTGCAAGTTTAATGATATATCCACAGATGTAATGTACACTGACTGACAGTGACAATGCAACACCAAGGAGGAGTGGTTCGAAAGGGATGAAAGTTGGGGAAAAAACAGAGACGGCACGGATGAATAATTGATGTTTATTTCAAACCGATATGCAGGTTACACAATGCGCACGGCATCGACTCAGTAGGATGTAGGACCACCGCGAGCGGCGATGCACGCAGAAACACGTCGAGGTACAGAGTCAATAAGAGTGCGGATGGTGTCCTGAGGGATGGTTCTCCATTCTCTGTGAACCATTTGCCACAGTTGGTCGTCCGTACGAGGCTGGGGCAGAGTTTGCAAACGGCGTCCAATGAGATCCCACACGTGTTCGATTGGTGAGAGATCCGGAGAGTACGCTGGCCACGGAAGCATCTGTACACCTCGTAGAGCCTGTTGGGAGATGCGAGCAGTGTGTGGGCGGGCATTATCCTGCTGAAACAGAGCATTGGGCAGCCCCTGAAGGTACGGGAGTGCCACCGGCCGCAGCACATGCTGCACGTAGCGGTGGGCATTTAACGTGCCTTGAATACGCACTAGAGGTGACGTGGAATCATACGCAATAGCGCCCCAAACCATGATGCCGCGTTGTCTAGCGGTAGGGCGCTCCACAGTTACTGCCGGATTTGACCTTTCTCCACGCCGACGCCACACTCGTCTGCGGTGACTATCACTGACAGAACAGAAGCGTGACTCATCGGAGAACACGACGTTCCGCCATTCCCTCATCCAAGTCGCTCTAGCCCGGCACCATGCCAGGCGTGCACGTCTATGCTGTGGAGTCAATGGTAGTCTTCTGAGCGGACGCCGGGAGTGCAGGCCTCCTTCAACCAATCGACGGGACGGGAAATTGTTCTGGTCGATATTGGAACAGCCAGGGTGTCTTGCACATGCTGAAGAATGGCGGTTGACGTGGCGTGCGGGGCTGCCACCGCTTGGCGGCGGATGCGCCGATCCTCGCGTGCTGACGTCACTCGGGCTGCGCCTGGACCCCTCGCACGTGCCACATGTCCCTGCGCCAACCATCTTCGCCACAGGCGCTGCACCGTGGACACATCCCTATGGGTATCGGCTGCGATTTGACGAAGCGACCAACCTGCCCTTCTCAGCCCGATCACCATACCCCTCGTAAAGTCGTCTGTCTGCTGGAAATGCCTCCGTTGACGGCGGCCTGGCATTCTTAGCTATACACGTGTCCTGTGGCACACGACAACACGTTCTACAATGACTGTCGGCTGAGAAATCACGGTACGAAGTGGGCCATTCGCCAACGCCGTGTCCTATTTATCGTTCGCTACGTGCGCAGCACAGCGGCGCATTTCACATCATGAGCATACCTCAGTGACGTCAGTGTACCCTGCAATTGGCATGAAGTTCTGACCACTCCTTCTTGGTGTTGCATTTGCTCTGTCAGTCAGTGTACTTCACTCACTTCTGAATTGCTGAAATAAGCTATTGGTTCATATTCTCAATGGTGGCTGATGAAAGGTAAGCTTGCTGCGAATTTCTTCCTGAGCTGTGCCGATACTTACTATTTTGGCATTTTGGAGAATAGAGTAGGATCTTTTGGGAGTGAAAAGATATTGTCGCTCCTATGCAAAAACCACGAATGTGACAATGCTCTTCATGTCCAAAATTTTCCTCAAGTCTGGTCACGCCTCCCTGCCACATATTGATATGCAGTCCTTCAGAACAATTTTCGTTGAGTTCATTTTACTATTCTGATGAATAAAGGAACATGAATCTTGCTGTACCGTACAGTAGGAATGTATGTTTGCATGGCATATTTACCCACACCTAGGGTATGATTTGCCGGCCCCGTGGTGTAGGGTTAGCGTGCCGGCCTCTTACCCGGAGGCTCCGGCCAGGTCATGGATTTTTACCTGGACCTGAGGGCTGGTTCGAGGTCCACTCAGCCTACGTGATTAGAATTGAGGAGCTATCTGACGGTGAGATAGCGGCCCCGGTCTAGAAAGCCAAGAATAACGGCCGAGAGGATTCGTCGCGCTGACTACACGACACCTCGTAATCTGCAGGCTTCGAGCTGAGCAGCGGTCGCTTGGTAGGCCAAGGTCATTCAAGGAGTGTAGTGCATGGGGTTTGGTTTTTTAGAGTATGATTTATTTAGGTTCGCTTTCCGTTACACACGTGTATGGGAACATGAATTCAACGAAAATTGGTCTGATGGACTGCATATCAATATGTGACTGGGAGGCGCGACCAGTCTTAAGGGATTTAACGAATAGGAACACAATTGTCATATTCGTGGTTTTGGCATTGGAGCGACGATATGTTATTTTTCATTCAACTGTTTATCGTAATCTGACTGAAGCCTGGGATAGAACAATTTGTAAGCATATTTACACCCGGTAGTGATTGAAACATATGCCGAAGTATACGCCCTACTTCTCAAATAATTTTTCTCACTGTTCAGTTCATAAATATTTAACATCAGATATTTAACTCACATACGACTAAGGAAATAGATCGGAAAATGTTTACACACTTACCCTTTAAGCTGACAAAACGCGCACCTACTTGCCTTTAGATCGACAGCAGCGCTGCAAGTGGCGGAGAACATTCACGCCGTGCCTGTGCCTGGTAACATGTGATTCAGAGGGAATTCGGCGGTTCCAGATTGCGTCTCGGCCAACAACTGGCCACGGATGGTCCGTGGTTCGACGGCTATGCACTCCGACCGGCCAGCCGATCAGAGGAGTGGTGGAAAAGGCTCTGAGGTGGGTCTACCCCTCTGCATTTGTGAGTCGGAGAGGGGCTGCTCGCCGTCCTGACTATGCTTTTCCGTGGTTTTCTATTCTCATGCATTAAGGCGAATGCCTGGACAGTTACTGGTTTAGGTGACGGCCGCCATACCCCTCACCTTCACCGAACAACTCTTTCACCTTGTTACACCCCCCTGGCCTGAGAGACGGTGTTACCGTCTAGGAGGCCCGCCGTCCCCTTCAGGGAAGGAATGAAACATTTTCAGTAGTAGTAGTAATTTAGTAGTAGTTCAGAGGGAGTCATCACACTAGTTATATCTATTCGTTCTAGTCCAACTATTCCGTTATGGAAGAAATACTATTTCTGTCAAATTTAGTATACTCTCGTTTCGTTATTAAGTAAGTTACAGTTTAAGTACTCATTACGTGGAATTCTATTTTAATTGTTAAATCTAATATTTTTCAACTGGTGTACTTCCCATGTCTTCCATATCTTTTCACGTTCTTTAAAAAATTCAGTACGAATTAAGTAAATTATTAAAGCTACCTGCTTTGAAGTGCTGAATATTTGGGTTGCAAATTCACGGACGTTTTATTATATCGAACAGTCACTGGGAGAGCTAGTATAAAAATTCTAAAATCGCAGGTGGAATTCTAAAACTCCCCTTACCCGGATGTGCGAGTACGTCACACGGATGGATGAACAGAACTCCATCCACCATCACTTTTCTCAACATGCAATTATGACCTGATATGCGTACATGTCTTATAAGACAAGATCAGGTAATTAAATTCTCAAGAAGTTCTTGCTCTTTTTACAGTATGCGAATGTTTGCAACAAAGGGAAGGTGGTACCGGAAGAACGGCGCACTCTAAAAACAAAGGAATAAATCATACAGAACTTCTCGCAGAAGCCAACTTGATTACAACAACTACAACATTTTTACTAATAGCTTGCATATCATTGTTAAAGATTAATTGTTCAGAAAGAGATATTAATTGTAACATTTACTTGTATTTTTTTTAAATCGTGACACATAAGCTCATTTTGCGCCATGGTTGCCGAGGCAGCTGCAGCCCAGCCAGTTCGATACAATTATTTCAGTACAACATGTTCAGTGTGATGACATCCTCAGCTATATAACTTGGCGTTTGTGACCGTGAACGCTGCCTCTTATTGCGACCAGCTTTTTAGATGTTTACATGTTTTACCGTTCCTTCGGTCAGAGACCTCACGTTGAATTCCAGAAAATTGCTAGCATTTACAGAAAAAAAGAATGAGTACAATCCACGCCTATAGTTACGAATTCGTATTTATTCAACAACTGAAGTGGAAGATATAATCTTTACAGGGGTTATGGGATGAAAATCTTGCTCTGGTACGATTTACCCATATCCACTCGCAGCTAATACTAGGATAACGATCCAGTATCGGATATCGACTGAAATTTAAGGTCCTATAAATTGTGGGTACCTGTACTGGTATGAAATACTCTACAGTTTATTACACAAACGCGCGAGCATCTTACAATGTTGAATGCTCTGTGTAGGACCCCAACTTGATCGATTCATTACTGATTCAGTCCTATATTTTAAAGTGCTAAATTACGCAAGCCTCTTGTTGGTATATTTACCGGCACTAAAAGAAATGTGAGAACAAATTCCGGCAGCTCGGAGTTCCCTAAAACCGTAACAGTAGTCAGTGGGATGTAAAACCAATAACATTATTATTTCTTCCTCTTCTTCTTCGTCTCATCATCATCATCATCATCATCATTGTGTCCAATAACTGGCCTGGTATCCTGTTTTATCATCATCATCATCATCATCATAATCATCATCATCATGTCTAGTATCTGGCCTAGTGGCCTGTTTGATCTCTTGCCACCTCCTCCGGGGTCCCCCAATGGATATTCTGCCTCGTGGTATATAGTGAAAGAAGTGAAGGATCTGCCTTGATAATCCATGGATATTCTGAAGCCAGTTTTTTCTGTAGAGTTTTATATAGTGTAATATGGGAGCTATTTAGCTCTTTGATTATCTGGTCATCAGTTTCTGACCTAATGAACTATAGCCTGAAGTTTTCTTAGACATTTCAGAAATTATTATTACTCACCCAGATGTACCTAATATCTAAGGATATCTTATTTTTTTTGCTAGGGGCTTTACGTCGCACCGACACAGTTAGGTCTTATGGCGACGATGGGATACGAAAGGCCTAGGAGTTGGAAGGAAACGGCCGGGGCCTTAATTAAGGTACAGCCCCAGCATTTGCCTGGTGTGATAATGGGAAGCCACGGAAAACCATTTTCAGGGCTGCCGATAGTGGGATTCGAACCTACTATCTCCCGGATGCAAGCTCACAGCCGCGCGCCTCTACGCGCACGGCCAACTCGCCCGGTTAACGATATCTAGTGTAAAAGAAAGAGTAAATCCCTCTCAGTACAGGCCATGAAGGCCCTGGGAGGGGCGAAGAGTAAGGGCTTACACTATCCGTAACCTCGGAACTTGGTGGAGTAGAGTGGTTAGCTCAATGTCTGGCAACCTTTGCCCCCAGGAATTAACCTGGTACTAACTTTTTGAGAAGGATGAGTGAACCTAAGGCCCATGTGCACCTCTGGTATTGGACACCTCGTTTCTTAAATTTTCCGACTTCTTGACAGGGAAATGAACCCACGTCCTTTCGGGTAAACCGAAAACGCCTTTACCTCCTCGGCCAGACAGGCCCTGGATGTCCAGTATGTCTAGTGGTAAACAACTACAACGAACACGAAGGCAGCAGCGGCGGCAACAACCACAACAACAGCAGCCTTTCTTGGATGGTTCTGGAGGTTTGATATAAACCAGGGCTGCACAACTGGCTGATACCAGGCTTCGTGGCCAGAGCAAGCCCAGCGTAATTTACTTCTCGCTGCTCGTTTGCCTCTACGGCTACGTCATTGCCTTCCCACACAGCAGCCGCAGCCCCTCCCATTCCACCGACGTTGTGCACGATCCACAATACTACGAAGTATCTGGAAAATCCGAGAAAAATATTGCCCATTATGTAAAAATCTTTTCTACTAATACCAAAACTTTCCTAGAGAAGCATTTCGGCTCTTGAAAATACTGGCTGCCAGATTCTTCAGTACTGATACGTTCGTTTACACGAACCTTTGCGAAGAGCTGTAAAAACCAGACCCCTCCTTCCATGCAGGATGTTCACCTCAATAACTGCCTGAGATTGACTAGTGCTGAGAATCTAATTCCGAACTGATTACCACTTGGCGTTTCATTTATCCTTCTGGGCTGTAAAAGATACATTAAATCGTCGCTTCACCGGTAAAAGCTTGTAATCCACAAAGCTCTTCCTATCGATTATTCTCCTTAAGACTGGTCACGCCTCCCAGCCACATATGGTTATGCAGTCCATCAGAACAAATTTTGTTGTGTTCATTTTCCTATGCCCACGTGTAAAGGAAAATTAACCTAACTGTACCGTACTATACGAATGTATGCTTGCATTACGTATTTACGCACTCCTATTGTATAATGCATGTTAGGTTCATTTTCGGTTACTCTACGGCATAGGAAAACGAACACAACGGACATTGTTCTGATGGGCTGCATATCCATATGTGGCTGGGAGGCGTGAGCAGTCTTAAGGAGAATAATCGATAGGAAGAGCTTTGTGGATTACAACCTTTTACCGGTGAAGCGACGAAATTTGTTTTAATGCAGGCTGATGCCTTACTTTTATTTTAAAGATATGCAACCCAACGAACCTCTATTGTTTCAGTACAGCTACGCGGTTGAGTTCATTCTTGAAAATATAGATGAAGTCATAAGTGCCAATGTTATTTCATTGACGTAAATTATGTTACGAAACGCAATTAAAACCGCATGCATACATATGTTTGTTCCCCATGGAAGGATATATTTGGTGTGACGGTTTGATAAATGTAAGGTCGTAGGTTTGACGTCAAAATAGATATAAGGATTCTGGCTTTCCTGCTTTTAACAAAATATGCGAGTATTTTATATAGAGAAGGTGAAGGGTGGGTACCCGCTCAGCTTATACATCCCAGTACTACGGGACATGATGTGATCTTTGTTTAGTCTAAACATGGCGAAATGTTGATATACCGGGTGGTTCACCAGCCCCCTTATTGTTTCGGATATAGTCAATCCAAGTAACGCGTATAACCTGAAGATCCCTTTAATTTAGTTTTATGAACACCAAATAACTTGAAATTTCTTCTTAAGGCTCTCCCTACTGTGTGTCATCACTGTAAATTGATCCATGGACCTAGCAAAGAAAAAACTACTATGCACAATTCCGCGACAAATACTAAGGAACATTCTGCAAACATGATACTTATTGCGCCCTGAAATAACATGGGTACCCGTAATACGATCGAATTAATTAGTTATGCCACCTGATTTCTAATGTAAAGAAGTTAAATGAACACTGTGAATCATCATTGAACACTTTGACACGGATATTAACCTTCGAGGTGAAACGGCCATATTTAAGCACTAAACCTCCAGCAAGCATCATTTATGTTGAATTCGTGGCTGAATCGGTTGAGGGCTGGAGCACAAGGGGTCTGAATGACGGTAATATATTGGTTCGATTACAAGATTAAGCATGTTTTCTAAATTAATTTTTGACCGACAGATAGTGCCCCTTTTTAACGGACGAACAATGATTATGCACATTTGCCAGGTCACATCACAGCATATATTCACTCACTCAGGATGTATTCTAGTGACGAGTACCTTGTTATGTTGCTCATTTATGGGTAAACAAGAAAGAACGCAGTACAGCCGCAACGTCTCTATCACGAGCATTTTCCTGACAGAACACTGTAATATGTTCCTGACTCCTACTCTGAATTTACAAACATATAAAACTGCTTTTATATTGAAAAATCTGAACATCTGCATTTAAAATGGAAATTATGAAAGTTAACATTCATTAAATAAAATACACAATCGTCGAACCCTGGACTCACACTTACTTCTTACCTGCTTACTTACACATACGTTATTTGAAGGGCGCCAGCTACCACTCAGAGCAGCATTAATAGAATGAGAATCTTGACTATCTTAGGGTGTGGGGTAATAAGCTTACTTTTGACAACATACCATATAAGTTCTGGGAAAAGGAGATTGGCGTTCGGTTTCCCCGTTAATTTTGAGGTTAAGATATTTTACTGTCATTGAAATAAAACAATGAATTCGTTTGATAGAACAAAATATATTCTTTAAATAATATATTAAAAATAGTGAGTCTTGTTGCGATAAAACAGATGAGAATATGAAATTATGACATTGCAACTGAAAGAAACTAGGCACGAATTTGAATTCTTCTTGACCGGACATTTAACAATTTATACAAAATATATCCCTCACTGTTTCACTTGACTGTACCTTCAACACTTTGAGTTTAATTACGACGTATTCCTTAAATCTGGTGTTTACTGTAGATGTGTCACGCCTAATTTGGTGATGTATCCATGTGACTGCTTCTTCTCCATATCATATGACTTCATTGTAAGTCTGGATGGTATTACTTCATTGCTAGTGGTATCCTTCGATGACTCCATGGTAAGCCTTTGCGTCCGTATCTTCAACTAGGTGACCGACCAACTTTGGGCTCACTCTCTCAATGACCAAAGACTAATGCTTCACTGAGTCTTCTCCATCTCGTTCCCTTAATGACCAACTGTGGCCTCTGCTTACAGTAGAATTATGACTGTCCACTTATCCATTTGACTTCTTCACTGTTCAGCTTCCCTTTAACTAAAGACTGACGCTACAATATGCAGCCACCTTTTATAGACGTTGCATGGCAGACCTACGTAATCTCCAGAAATAACCATGACCTACTCCCACAACGCGACAGATATTACATGTAATGGTGAAATCCCCTGGGGGTCCCTAAGAAAATCAAAGGAACAGAGCTCAGTGCTAAGTGAGCACGATGACGTAGCCATGACGTGGCGATGATTTGACAGAATCACCAGCAGTATTGCACAATGTAACAATGTCACACTCAACATCTGATATATATATATTCTCGCTGTACATGTCTTGAATGTTATTCTACACATACATATATATGCATACATCTAAGTACAATCCTGCAAGCGACAAGCATTGCAAAATTGAATTGAATAAGAATGATAATTACAATAATAGTAATAATATCACAGATAAAATAATAATAATACTGACATAATAATAATAATAATAATAATAATAATAATAATAATAATAATAATACAGATAAAATAATAAAATAATAAAAT
Organism: Anabrus simplex; assembly: GCF_040414725.1. Classification (NCBI taxonomy): domain Eukaryota; kingdom Metazoa; phylum Arthropoda; class Insecta; order Orthoptera; family Tettigoniidae; genus Anabrus; species Anabrus simplex. The sequence goes on from NC_090266.1 coordinate 523,827,501, forward strand.
AATAAAAATACAGATATCATCTTGTAAGGGGATTTGAACCGTTACAACACTACAGACTACCAATATGTTCCAAAACCTTGAACGAAGATTGCGGTGAACTGGTGCAATTGGAAAGGTACCTTCCGTTAGAGATGCTCCTATAGCGTCTGGTCGAAATGAAGAGGCTGTTTTGGACGCTCTGCAGAATAACCCTCGTATTAGTACTCGGACACTTGCTCAACATCAGCCGATCATCAGTCATGCGTGTACTGCATAACAATAAATTTCACCCATACCATCTGCAGTTACACCAGCAGTTCCACGGATGTGATTTCGATGCTATAGAGTAAAATTTTGTCAATGGGCATTACGCAGTGTAATCAATAATGCAGCCTTTAGAAAAGAGCCCTGTATTCAGACGAATTACGATTTCACTACAATGGCGCCGTGAATCGAAACAATATGCACTATTGCTGGAAAACGTGCGTGTGCGAGAGATTACGACTATGGTTTCAACAGGACGGGGCCCCACCTCACGGATCAGCAGTCCTTCGTAACCATATTAATGCTCATATCCAAATAAAATGGATAGGAATTTAAGGACCCATTCACTGGTCGACAAATCACGGGATCTAACGCCACTTGACTTCTTCCTGTAGGGTCACTTAAAACACGTAGTGTATGCACAGGAGCCTGAAGATCCTGGTCATCTTATCAGCGAGGCATGGGAAGCTGCTACACCTGACATGTTATAACGTGCAAGAATATCTTTAAAACTTCGTGCTGAAATCTGCATAAACCAAGCTAGTCAACATTTTGAACACTTGTTACATTGAACATGCAGGGTACCCTACTTCCCACTTACAGACTATCATGCCGTGGTACAACCTGGCCACGTAACATAGGATAAAATTTGTCCTCTTCAGGGCCAAATAAAAATTCACTCTTGGAATCAGGAAGACATGAGGTCACTGTAAACGTCTTTAATCGAAAAAATGTATCAGCCAGTGAATCGAACCTGCTAAAAGACAGCTTGATTGATACAACAGTTGTACTGCGTGATATGGCCACCTTAGCTACCGCGAGTCGTGGTGCATTGCTAGTACGTTGTAGTCCTTATAGACTGTTCCTTTCTAAACGTAAGATAGTGCTATTCGCAGCTGTGATCGTTTTACACTTTCATTATAGTTTAAGGGTTACATCTCGCATTCGTATCTACGAAATGTCACTGTAAAATTTGTTACAAATGGAATACAATAATTGCTTTCACACAGCTGAAGTCTAAAATCTGCGGTAAATTAAGTAATATTTTATTTTTGGAAAATATTATGTATACTACTTTACTACTTTACAAGTACTTTTGGTGCTACGCTCACAGTACGTATGTCTTTTGTTTGTCTTACACTTTCAACAATTTCGTGTGTGATATCTATGTTCACTGAAGTTCTTCATTTTCGTTTCATAGCTTCAGTTATCAATGACATTTCCTGAATTGTATCACGATATGCAAGACTTAATAGGCGACAAAAAGCTATGGCCAATGTACATAAGAAGAATTCTGTGGACTAGTGATTTATTCGTCCAGGGATCATGCTATTTTCGTTCCAACAATAATAAAAAATATTGATTGGTCCAGGGATCATAATTTTTCTTTCAACAAAAATCATTTTGTGGTACTTACGATATTTCTCTGTAATGTGCAGCACCAAGTTGTTGAATGCGTCCTTAGTTGTTTTTCCGTAGAGTTCCAGCCACATCACTATAACATGGTAATTTGCCTCATTGAAGAACGAAATAACGTTGTGAATGCTGTTGACCTCCATTTTGCTGTCTGAACTGGCCGCTCTAGTCAAATGGACAAAGGTAATGAGAATCCACAGACATGGCACTCCCATTACTCGGTGCTAGCCCTGGACCTCAAGAAATTAACAAAAGACGGCACCAGAAGCGGAATACGACATAAACGAGTCCTGTCTACAGGCCATAAGCATGTATTAATATTTCTCTAATAACGACAGTATTTCTTAATTTACCACAGATTTTTCACTTCATTTAAGTAAAAGCAATTATTATGTTCCATTTGTAACAAATTTTACAGTGACACTTTTTTGACAGGAATGCGCGATGTAACCTAGTTTAAGTAAAAGAAATAAACTGCCAATAATGAGTTGTACCATATTCGCGAGCATTATATAAATGGTATGGTTGTACTAAAGCCATAAATAAGCAGCTACTAACATTTTCCGGATGATTTACGCGTTAGTTGGATAACCTACTTCCGAAAAAAGTGGCTGGTGAACTTCCCGGTATATTTCGCCAGAATATTCACACCATTTCTTCACATTTTAGTATCATGTGTATAAACAAGTCCGCCTCTGTGGTGTAGTGGTTAGTGTGATTAGCTGACACCCACGGAGGCCCGGGTTCGACTACCGGCTCTGCCAAGAAATTTGAAAAGTGGTACGAGGGCTGGAACGGGGTCCACTCAGCCTCGGGAGGTCAACTGAGTAGAGGTGGGTTCGATTCCCAGCTCAGCCATCCTGGAAGTGGTTTTTTGTGGTATCTCATTTCTCCTGCAGACAGATGCCGGGATGGTACCTAACTTAAGAACACCGCCGCCTCCTTCCCTCTTCCTTGCCTATCCCCTCCGAACTTCCCACCCCCCCCCTCAAGGACCCTGCTCAGCATAGCAGGCGAGGCTACCTGGGTGAAGTAGTGGTCATCCTCCCCATTTGAATCCCCAACCCAGAGTCTGAAGCTCCAGGACACTGCCCTTGAGGCAGTAGAGGTGGGAACCACCACTGAGTCCGAGGGAAAACCCAACCGTGGAGGGTAAATAGATAAAAAAGAAGATTTATAAACAATCCCTCTTTACGCCAGGATTTCACAACGATATTGAGGAAACGAGAACGCTTCAACAGTTGAAACTTCCACTAGAAATAACATGTTACCCCTCCTTAGAAGGAAAATACAATGAAAATCTCAAGTTCACAAATTTTTAAACTTTAAATGTAAAAATACATTTCTTTCAGCAAAAAAGTTGTATCATCTCCGCCATGTTGAAGCACTCAGCTCTGCATAATTCCAACTATCAGTATGAGTTCGAACTACTTATTTCTGAGCACGGCCAGCTGAATCTACGCTGAGTTAACTAGATTGACACATTAAATCTTCCGCACTCTGAGCCGTTTCGCCTTCCATAGTCATACTAAGAATAGGAGAACATTAAGAAGGCGCAAAATATATGTTACCAGAACGATGCAATGATGACAAACGCCTTCACCATTTTGGCGTGTGGAACGACATTACCTCCATCTGAGAGAGAGCTCTTGACTCATAGTTTGTAGAGTGACATACAGCAAACTAGCAAGATACCCGTGCTTCCCTACGGTGTTATAGTGAAGTTTATAATTAAATGCTTAACGTGTGATATATAATCCGCTGAAATTCCCGATCTGACTCGTTTCTGAGAGAATTCGACAAAATTCGCGATATGACTCGTTTTCTGAGAGATTATGGAACATTTCCTCCCATTTTCAATCTTTGTTTCCAGCAATCGATTTCGTACTTCCCGGGCAAGGTCCAGATATTCCGATCGGTCAGTTGGGTTCCCTAAATTTTTACCATCTTTTCCTATAAGCAATTTTTATGTGGATGAAATCCTGGAGGAGATCCGGCGTGGTGTCGTCTTGGGTGCCTTAGCGGTACTGAACCCGCGGCCGGACTGCATTCGTAGTCATTACCCGGCCAGGACCCGTTTCCAGCGCGGTCCGCACATTTTGAAGACGGTTCAGAACGTTATTAACGTTATTATTATTATTATTATTATTATTATTATTATTATTATTATTATTATTATTATTATTATTATTATTACTGATAATTCTGGACCCCGCAGCAAGATGAAGGACTCTAATTGGCGGTAAATTACATCTGCTGCCATTGTCATTGCTGACATTGTGACTTGCAACATTGTCACTTGTCACGCGTAGGCAAGTGTGCGGGATTTCTGCAAATACTTTAATATGACAATACCGGACAGTTTGCTGTTTTCAGTGAGAAAGTCGATAGTGCTGCTACCTACATGGCTTGGTGTGACCAAATCTTCAATAACATATTGCCAACTGTATGATTCTTGGCGCACTGTCGAGTTGTTTGTAATTTATCTGTGTATGTCACTAAATAATCTTACATTGCAGTTATATTCGAAGGAAAGTGTTATCCGCTGAACATATTACCCAGCAAGATAATGGGCACGGGAACGGATAAGGACCGCAGGTATTGAAAAAATTATTGACCTCGCATCTGTGTTGAGGTTACATTCTATGCTCCTTATATTAAGAAATATTAGTAGGACGCAAAACCAATAATATTAACAAATATGGAACTCTGGTATACTTAAACTTGAGGGTCCACACTGTTAAATAGTGCCATAAATTTCACAATCGAAAACTTGTGAGCCTGCGGCGTAATGGTTATCGCGCTAGTCTTGAAACTGAAAATTGAAGGCCATGAGTTTCGAATCCAGTCACCTTTTCTTTTACTGTAAGAAAGTATAATAATAATAATAATAATAATAATAATAATAATAATAATAATAATAATAATAATAATACCGGGCGAGTTGGCCGTATGGTCAGGAGCACGCGGCTGTGAGCTTGCATCCGGGAGATAGTGGGCTCGAATCCAACTGTCGGCAGCCCTGAAAATGGTTGTCCGTTTTTTCCCCATTTTCACACCAGGCGAATGCTGGGGCCATGCCTTAATTAAGGCCACGGCCGCTTCCTTCCAACTCCTAGGCCTTTCCTATCCCACCGTCGCCATAAGACATATCTGTGTCGGTGCGACGTAATGCAACTAGCAAAAAATAATAATAATTTTCTTTACGTCCCACTAAGTACTTTTACAGTTTTCGGAGACGCCGAAGTGCCAGAATATAGTGCCGCAGGAATTCTTTTACATGCCAGTAAATCTACCTACACGAGGCTGACGTATTTGAGCACCTTCAAATACCACCGGACTGAGCCAGGGTCGAACCTGCCAAATTTGGATCAGAAGGCCATCGCATCAACCGTCTGAGCCACTCAGCCCGGCGTAAGAAAATCATTTCAGTGTATTATTGGCATAGGCTTGAGCACCAGTCCAACTAATTTAATACATGTGTATGGTAATTGTTCATGCATAAATTTGTGAAAGTGACTAGGAAATTCTGAACACTTCTTCCATGTCAGGAACATCGTAAAATGGGCCGAAAATGGGCTCAATTTAGAAAACAGGCTCCTGCTGTATAAATCTTTAACTCGGCCAATCCTCTAATATGCCAATCCCGTCTGGGGGATCGCAGCCAACACGCACCTCAATAAAGTTCAGCGTCTGCAAAATCGTGCACTCTGCATGATTACCGGTGCGCAATTGTACGAATGGAATCGCGACATACATAATGACCTACACATAGACATCAGCCAAAAAATTCTACTCAAATCTCAACTCCAATCCAAACCCTCTCATTTCAGGTCTGGGTAACTATGAAACTGACGGCCTTCGCTGCAAAAGGCCTAAGTCCCTCTTAATTTAATCCACCCTCAGGGGTGCAGGTTACATCCTGACCAGCACGATTCCGTTCTCAAAGTACCACCATACCCAACATCAATGCAGTTCAGCTATATCACCCATCGAAAGTTGCACTCAAGGCTCTAAGGCCGAAGGGCATAAATTGCTCACCGGATCTGTGTCACCCACATATCCTCCGAGACGCGTGGTCTACCTTTTCACTTCCTTTCATACCCCTTAAGTGAATTATTAAAAAAATGTTTCTTTATTAGTAAAAGATCTTCTAAATATCAATTATGACGACTATAACATCTTCAGTTTTTGAGATATGTATCCTCATAAAAGGTATTCAACCCCTTTTCATCCCCGCCCCCAAGATGATTTTCCTCCAAAAATGAGTTTTTCTTTGTTTATAAAGGAGATCCAAATACAAATTTTCACGCCTCTAAAAACATTAGTTTTTATTACTTCATACAATTATTAATTCAATTAATTTTTCAATTCTATCGACCCCCCACCTTTCATTTTCCGAAATCAGAGGAATACGTGTTCCTTTACTCTTAAGGCAGATTACAAATACCAATTTTTAAGTCTGCAACATATTTCGTTTTTGAGCTAATAACATCTTCATACAAACAATTCAAACAATTTTTCATTATTCAGTTTTATTATTAACTTAGTAATGTATTTAAATTTGTTATAACTTCTATTAATTTTTTGTTTGGTTTTAATTATTTTAAATACCTCAGTATTTTATTTATGATTTTGATTAGTACGTGGTTAAGTGGAAGAGAGTGCCTCGAGCCCTAACTTCGCCACTGAAAAATTCATAAATAAATAAATAAATAAATAAATAAATAAATAAATAAATAAATAAATAAATAAAATAAATAAATAAATAAATAAATTCTCCCCCACCTTTAAATGGATTTACGAAAACAAAAAATGCGTATTTCTTTATTTTTAAAGGAGATTCCAAATACCAATTTTCATGTCTGTAACATCTTCACTTTTTGAGGTATCAGTATCCTAATAAAAATAATTCAACCCCATTTTCAGTCATTCTTAACCCTAATCCAAGTGGTTTTCACAAAAATTAAAAATGTATGTTCTTTATTTTTAATAGAGATAAAAAGTACCACTTTTCACTTCTGTAACGTGTTAAGTTTTTGAGATATACCGTAGACATGCTCGTTTTAAAATTTCACTCCCTTTTTACTTCCCATTTATTAGAGTTTCCGAAAACAAATCATCTATGTTTCTTTACCTTTACGGGATATTCAAAATACCAATTTTTGCGCCTGTAACGTTTAGCGTTTCTAAGATATACTGTAGATATAGTCTTTCTAAAAATTCACCCCATTTGTCACTCCTGTTTAACCCCCATTAATTGAATTTTCCAAAAAAATAAAAATAAATACGTGTTCCGTTATTTTTAAAGGAGATTTCAAACACCAATTTTCAAGTCTGTAATGCATTGAGTTTCTGAGATATTAGTGTCCTCATTAAAGGTATTCAACCCCTTTTTCATCCCACCTAGTGGGATTTTCCGAAAACAAAATTACTCGTTTCTTAATTTTAAAGGAGATTCTAAATACCAATTTTTATATCTGACAACTTTTAAGGTTTTGAGATATAGATACACTCAATTAAAACATTCCTATTAATTGACCCCATTTGTCACTCCTGTTTAACTCCCATTAATTGGATTTTCCAAAAACAAATACGTGTTTCTTTATTTTTAAAAGAGATTCCAAATACCAATTTTCAGGTCTGTACTATCTTCATTTCCTGAGATATGTATCCTCATTAAAGGCATTCAACCCCTTTCTCAACCTTTTTTACCCCTCCTAGTGGGATTTTCCGAAAACGAAAAAGGTATTTCTTTATTTTTAAAGGAGATTCTATGTACCAATTTTCACATCTATAAACGTTTAAAGTTTTGATATATAGAAACATTCATTTTAAAGAATTCACCACTCTTTTCGCACCCTTAGCAATAGAATTACCAAATATCCTCCCTTAGCGAGCACCTACATTGTAATATAAAGGTATCCTCAAAATTTCATTCCTTTATGTCCAGTAGTTTTGGCTCGGCAATGATGAGTCAGTCAGTCAGTCAGTCAGTCAGTCAGTCAGTCAGTCAGTCAGTCAAGACATGTTATTTTATATGTATAGATTTAATCATGGATGTCTCGTTGTAGGCCTACGTATTCCTGGTAGAGATGATTCGGACAAGGTGAAATTTCGCATCAATAAAATGTTTCTCATTCAATGAGGTGAGATTGTAATTTGGACGTAATTATGACTATCGACCGTATGTAAGTTTTATTCAAAAGATACATTAACATGTTCAATTCAAATTTTAAATGACGTAATAATTTGGTCCTCCCTAAGAACCATGTGACCTTGCCGCGGTGGGGAGGCTTGCGTGTCCCAATGAAGCAGATAGCCGAGCAGCAGGTGCAACCAAATCGGATGGGTATCTGTTGAGAGACCAGACTATCGAATGGTACATCGAAAGGGGGGTAGCAACCTTTCGGAAGATCCAAGGGCGGCAGTATGATTGACTACTATGGCCTTGTAATAATACTCAACACGGCTTAGCTCTGTTGATACAGCCAGACTGCAGAAAGCAACGGGAAACTACAGCCGTAACTAACTCCCAAGGACATGCAGCTCCCTCTGTATGAATGATGTACTGATGATGGCTTCCTCCCGGGTAAAATATTCTGGAGGTAAACTACTCCCCCATTCGGATCTTCGGGTGGGGACTACACGAGAGGGGGCGATCATCAGGAACATGGATAGACCCTACTGACATTCTGCGAGTCGGAGCGTAGAATGTTAGAAGTCTAAATCGTTGTGGTAGGTTAGAGAATCTGAAAAGGGAGATGGATGGACTAATGTTACAGTAGATGTAGTTGGTGTAAGTGAAGTACGTTGGCAGGAAGAGCAGGATTTTTGGTCAGGCGACTACAGAATTATCAACACAAAATCAAACGGGGGAAATACAGGAGTTGGTTTAATAATGAATAAGAAAATAGGGCAGCGGGTAAGTTACTACGACCAGCATAGTGAAAGAATTATTGTCCTCGAGATAGACACCAAGTCAATTCCCACCACAATAGTGCAGATCTAAATGCCTACTAACTCATCCGATGATGAGGAAATCGAAAGAATATATGAAGAGATAGAAGACTTAATACAGTATGTAACAGGTGACGAGAATCTAATCGTGATGGGAGACCGGAATAGAGTGGTAGGCCAAGGAAGATTCTGATTGGGACAAAGGAACGAAAGAGGAAGTCGGCTGATTGAATTCTGCACTTATCATAATTTAGTCCTTGCCAATACCTGGTTCAAACAACACAAACGACGGCTGTATACGTGCAAAAGACCTGGAGATACTGGAACATATTAAATACACTTCATTATGATTAGGCAGAGATTCAGAATCGAGGTGCTGGATTGCAAAACTCTCCCAGGAGCAGACGTGGACTCTGACCACAACTTGTTGGTCATGAAATGCCATCTGAAGTTGAAGAAATTGAAGAAAGGAAGGAATACAATGAGATGGGATATAGACAAGTTGAATGAAAGGAGGTTGTGTTATTGTTTCAAGGAACATGTTGCACAAGTACTAAATGAAAAGTCTGAAGGATACACAATAGGGGAAAAGTGCATAGTCATGAAAAATGACGTCAGTACTACACCCTACCGGGCTTCGAATGGATGACCCACGCATAAAAATGCCTCCACGTAACGGGGTAAACACCCACGGATGAGATTTGGATTGAAGAGCGGGTCGAATTGCTTAACGAGCTTCGAACCGCTCCCCTTCCTACTTTCTGTGCCGGCCCGGCAGCCTGAGCACTTGGGGAAGTGGTACGTTCAAAGAAAAACAAAACAACAAATCCTTAAGATGGAGCCTTATGTCTATAATATGAAAGTAGGATCTCTGGGTTCGAATGCCTACTGGATACTGCTTACCACTGCTACCAATGACAAGAACCATAAAATAGGGGTTACGAATGCAAATTTATTCAAAAATAACAATTTAAAAAGGTTGATACAGCTCTATACAATGACTCTCCACCTATGGGATGAAAAGAAAATAATAATCATTTTAAAATACGAATCGCCCATGGGCGTCGTCTGCATAACGGTATGATTGAGGTTTTGCGACTTGCTATCGTTCATTTTTCCTCATTAATTCATACCGTTCATGAAATTTGTACATTATTCTGTCGATCACACCGTGAGATGACTTGATGTCCCGATACACAAATATCACTAGCTGTTCTAAGCACGAACATAACCGGGGCCTACGCTACATAATATCATATTAAAAGACACATTTGCATAATGCACAAACAAACACAAATACCATTTTTGCTAAACCCCGGACTTCTCATCTGTCACCAAGACCACACGTCGTGCACATAGGTTCTGTTTGAACTCAAAAATATGTGCACATCATTACGAAACATACACAAAACATATGGATATATACACTTCATGCACACCGGAGAACCCTTCCTAGAAAAGAAAACAGCATGGTTATCACAGTCTCCGGCCCAAAGCGCAAGCTTGGAATCAGCTCGCTCAAGGGCGCCGTCATCATCCGGCGTCGAACTGGCAGACTCCCGACCGAGAGGTACTGTGGGTTTCTGTAGATACCGAGAATAGCTACAATCTCATCTCGCCGGATATCTGGGGGAATCCCTACTCATTTATTAAATACCCTTTTAAAAGAAGTTACCGTGATATTATCATTATACAAGTATTCTTAGCTGAACCATTTAAACCAACCGAGGGGAGCGCGAGGTTGACCCAGGGCTCCAAGTTAGTCTTAACACAATGGTTTAAAGGGATCCCTCTGTCGCGAGGGCGAGAGCCAGTCATTCACAACAGAAGGAAGGCCGGCCATTCACTTCGCACGGCCGTTCTGATTCTTCTCTCGCTCACACGTCTACCCTCTCATCTCGGGGACACACATATCCACAGCCCGCTTCATTTGTTTATTCATATCATTATGGAATTCCCATGAAATACTCTTTTTATTCACTCCCTTCTCATTATTATCACTGAGACTGTGGGCACGATCACTTCTCAATCATCTCATCGTAAGTTCCTATTCGGCCCTTCCACTACGCCTCATGCCGCGTATCTTCTTCCCTTGGGCCTATGGCTCTCATGGCTCCTCGTCCATACCACATAACTACACTTATATTTAAACCTTCTGGCCAAAGATTAGGGACTCATGCCCCTGGGTCTTACCCCGGCTATAGATAAAAAAATACACTCCAAACCATTATGGCCCATTAATCAAAAATCACGGGAGACTTGCACATGGTCCCTCACACCTATCTAGATCACACAGTATGTACCTCTCCCGGTCGGGATTTTCTTCATTCTTGATGTACATGCACGGATTATATCTGTAAGCTAGGCATGCATTATCTGACTGACCCATGAGTTTCCCTGGCATATCCGACAACCACGTGGGACAGTGACTACCAACATTTCGACATATTTCCCTGCTTGCCAGCACTATGTTTCCAACCGCCCCTACGGGAAACTCAAATATTCTCCTAACCTTGTTCCCATATTTGCTAGGACATTCTACATTAAAAATATAACCCTCACGATAAGCTAACCATTAAGAAAGAAATATGAGTCGTCCGGGAATTTAGCTCCCTTAAATTTTACTTCAACATTATAAAATCAATAAAATTTCCATATAGGACATGCATTAACTTACAACATTTTGATATTTACAAAAGAACGCTAATCCTATCCCCGGGTTATGTCATGCTTAGAAATTAAATTTGGACATCACTCATCTGTTTGGTGGCCGTTGTTTCTTCCGCCACGGGAGACCCATGGTGAAGTTCTTAGTACTCCATGACCACTCGGTAGGTGGCGGGCGTGCAGTCCTTCATCCCTGGTCCATACAAGTCCGACATCATGGGGAACTCGTCACAGCTGAAATCTTACAGTAATCCAAGTGGGTAACACTTTTACACTCGTCACACGTCCTCTATTTCAGAGTTTACACCCGCGTTCACAGTAAGAATCGGGTGGCTCACGAGATTCGAGCCCCTGATTCAAAGTAACACGTTGGGTGATACCAAATTATGAATTTGACTGACTCATTAAAGCCGGCACTGTCTCAGCCGAATTCCAATACTTGTTTGCAAATTATGCTCGCGGGTTTTTACTAGTTTGACACGCAGCACAGGAACAATACCTAGGCTCGTTTGGCCTCCCGTTCACTTCACAAAGCGTGCTGGACACAATGGCGCTTTCAATACACGGTCAAGGGTTTCTGACTTAAACTGGGGCACCGCGGGATATAGTGTCCTCCTCACCGACCCGTAAAAGAACAACTGTCTCTACAATGGCCTGCCCGGCTTATATTATCTTACCCGCCGGAAGCTCGGGGGCGTCAACGTTCACGGTTCATTAAGAACAAGAGCTCCTTTCGTACCAAGAATTGACGATATTTGAATAGTGCATCTTGTAGCCCTCTGTCTCCTCTTTCATTTGAGCCTGGCGTGCTGGACCGACGATCAGCAGTTTTTATGTAATTTGCTTCCCGCCTTTGATTAATTCATAGCGTCCTCTGGGGGGTGGAGCTATCTCCTAAGCGCGATTCTTGGCGTGGGTGACGCCGCTGTATCCACATGTGTTAGCGATATGTTACATCTTGACAGCTGGTGACCTCATTTCTTCCCCTGCATAAGTTATTACATATTTTTAGTCTGGAGAACGCAGAAAATTCCGCTCTATTCAATGGTGTGTCTCGCATAATTTTCCTATGTCTGGATTAAAATATCATTCTATTGTTTACGCGCCAAAATCCGACGTTGGCACCCGTGACACGTGCATAAAAAACCGGAAGTTCCTTATGTTCGTTTGGAACTCGGGGAGGCTAGGCTCCACCTCGGGGCGTATCTGACTATTCCAGCATCGCGTCCCCTTCTATCTCTCTCTGCAAGTTGAGAGCGTGTTTCCGCGAGGGCTTGGCTGTTGCTTTGTCTTTCCATTGTTCGCAGGCGCTCTTTTCGCGGGTTCCGTTCTGGCCGGACGCCGCTCGATCCCCTTCGCCCATACTGCTACCAATGACGCGACCTTTAGGAGTAATTTTAATGGAGTATAGAGGCCCATATCATTCCCATGGAGCTGTACAGGACACTGTACGGTTTCAGTACAGATGCTGAAGAAATGTTAGGAAGGAAGAAAAATCAGCTAAGAATCAGTGGATAACTCAGGAGATACTAGACCTAATCGATGAAAGACGAAAATACAAGAATGCTAGAAATGGAGAGGGCAGAAAATAATACAGGCGATTAAAAAATGAAGTGGATAGGTGTAACGTTCCAGACGTCACAGTGTAATTATGTTAATTTTATTATGTGTAATTAATTCAGGAATTTAACGTCATGATATTTATCTTGGTATGTAATTGTATTATAATTCATGGTTGATCATTTGCTCACTATCATTTCATTACTTTGTAACTACGACTTGTAAACGAGGGCTGAATATCCTAATATTCACTTAGATTCTTGCGACATTCGTTTAAATTTAACTTGCAGTAGATTTCCTCTATCTTGCCACATCACCGAGGAAGAAGGAAGGACAAATTTAGACATCAAATTCTGGGAAAAGCGAGCACGTGTTCAAGCGTTATAACTACAGCTACCGTATTTCGACCAGAATAATTCAAACTGATCACCGCCTATATTTTCAAAGGAGCGTCATGTTGCCATTGATACTGAGTGAAAGGGCTAATAGAAGAACAGTTGATATCATGGTTAAGACCCATCAACTCTAATATCTGGAGTGGGGAGAGACGTGTCAACTGATTGGACCACGTGTAGCGACCTGTAATTAGAGCCAGAGAAGGTTATAAAAGGGCGTGTTGGAGCTCTTGGCTTCATTCTTCTGGATTCTTCTTGATTCTGCATTCATTATTATTATTCTTCTGGATTCTTGATTCTTCGATCTTGTATATCGCTGTAGGTCTGTGAACTTGTCTTGTGGTTGTTGTACCATAGTGGACTAGTGTGATAGTTTATCACTTCTACATTAATTACTTCATTACCACGACGTGGTACTTAGGAATTTCTGAATGACGGGTGTATAGCCACTCTCATCGGGAAGTACGTACAGCTCGGCTACTAGACCGGTTTGTACCAGTCTAAGACAATAGGTAGTATTAAACTAGATAGAAATGAAACTTCAGGGCACATTTTCAGTAAAGTTGGAAGGATTATTAATTGTGTATCCTCTCCACATAACCCAAGGAGGTTTTTCTAACTATGACTTAGGGCTCATCTCCAATATATGGGATAGAGCATAATAGGGAGTGTTAGTGTTGAAGCCATCTTCCAATTAGTGGGTGGTGCACTTAGCAAGGCAGGAATGGTATTTAGCTGCAGATGAAGAGATCTCAAAGACGACCGGTGATGTTCCAGCTACAAGGATGGAAGCTTTCCAAGGACCAGCAGAACAAGACTACATGGTGAGCAAGCGAGTTAAAAATATTGCAAGTTTTCGCGAAGTAGAGTCATTCAACTTTTTGTTAAATTCATTTCCTATTTTAAATTCAGTTCTCGTTAAACCGTCGTCATTTATATTCAATATAATAAATAGTATTTTCCTAGTTCACTTTAATCAATCTGCCTTAATTAGCCTTTCGATTTCTAATTCTCCTGCTTAATGATTAGTGCACTATCACCCCACCCCTGTGATAAGAGTCCGTCCACGCTTGATTATAAATTTTTATCTTTAAGTCATCAACTTAAAGATTGGCGCCCTTAGCTTGCATGGTTGCATTTCTCGTTCAATGATTGTTCTCCGAGAAGGGAAGTCACATAGGAAGTGCAAGGTAGTTTACGAAGAATGGCTGAAGGAGAAGTGTAAGGATGTCGAAGGTTGTATTGTCCTACGAAAGGTAGATTCTGCAAACAGGAAAATCAAGGGAACCTTAAGAGAACGGAAATCTGGGCATGTGGATATTAAGAACTCAGATGGGTAGCAACTTCTAGAGAAGGAAGACAAAGCAGAAAGATGGCAGGAACATATCCAACAGTTGTATCAAGGTAGAGATGTAGATGATTTAGTTCTGGAACAAGAAGAGGCTGTTGATGCTGATGAAATGGGGGACTCAGTTTTGATTTCAGAGTATGACAGAGCTGTGAGAGCCCAAAATTGGAACAAGGCACCTGGAATTGATGACGCTCCCTCTGAATTACTGACTGCCTCAGGTGAAACCAGCTTGGCAAGGTTATTCCATTTAGTGTGTAAGATGTATGAGACGGGAGAATTGCCATCGGGGTTTAGGCAGAATGTTGTTATACCTATTCCCAAGAAAGCCGGTGATGACAAGTGTGAAAATTACCACACCATTAGTTTAGAATCACACCCATGCAAAATTTTAACACGTATTATTTAGAGAAGAATGGAAAGACAAGTTGAAGCTGAGTTGGGAGAAGATCAATTTGGCTTCAGAAGAAATGTAGGAATACGTGATGCAATCCTGACTTTGGTCTGATCTTAGAGGATCGAATTAAGAAGGACAAGCCCACGTACATGGCGTTCGTAGATCTAGAAAAGGCATTCGATAATGTTGATTGTACGAAGCTATTCAAGAATCTGAAGGTGATTGGGATAATATACCGAGAACGAAGAATTATCTACAATCTGTATAAAGATCAGTCTGGAGTGATAAGAATCGAGGGCTTTGAAAATGAAGCAGCAATCCAGAAGGATGATATATATGTTGATTCCCATAGGGAATCTGAAATATTTGGTCCGAATGAGTAAATTCATAATACCAATATATATGGTCCGTTATTGGACATTATAAATTTTCCAGCTAACTCATTCCTGGTTGCCAGCGTTTCGCCCCCGTGTGCTAGGCTGGGCTCATCAGTTGGTACCTAGCACACCTACCAATACGCTGGCCAATGCATACCGTGGAGGCCACTGCGTAGGCTAATTGTAGCCACCAGGAATGAGTTAGCTGGAAAATTTATAATGTCCAATAACGGACCATATATATTGGTATTATGAATTTACTCATTCGGACCAAATATTTCAGATTCCCTATGGGAATCAACATATATATCATCTGATGGCCAAGCAGGCATTAATTTTGGTAATGAGACAAAATCTATCATAGTGCATTGGCACTGCTGGTGGTTACAATTAGCCTACGCAGTGGCCTCCACGGTATGCACTGGCCAGCGTATTGGTAGGTGTGCTAGGTACCAACTGATGAGCCCAGCCTAGCACACGGGGGCGAAACGCTGGCAACCAGGAGTGAGTTAGCTGGAAAATTTATAATGTCCAATAACGGACCATATATATTGGTATTATGAATTTATGAATTATGAATTTACTCATTCGGACCAAATATTTCAGATTCCCTATGGGAATCAACATATATATCATCTGATGGCCAAGCAGGCATTAATTTTGATAATGAGACAAAGTCTCTCATAGTGCATTGGCACTGCTGGTGGCTACAATTAGCCTACGCAGTGGCCTCCACAGTATGCACTGGCCAGCGTATTGGTAGGTGTGCTAGGTACCAACTGATGAGCCCAGCCTAGCACACGGGGGCGAAACGCTGGCAACCAGGAATAAGTTAGCTGTAAAATTTATAATGTCCAATAACGGACCATATATATTGGTATTATGAATTTACTCATTCGGACAAAATATTTCAGATTCCCTATGGGAATCAACATATATATCATCTGATGGCCAAGCAGGCATTAATTTTGATAATGAGACAAAGTCTCTCATAGTGCATTGGCACTGCTGGTGGCTACAATTAGCCTACGCAGTGGCCTCCACGGTATGCACTGG
This sequence comes from Anabrus simplex, assembly GCF_040414725.1. NCBI lineage: Eukaryota > Metazoa > Arthropoda > Insecta > Orthoptera > Tettigoniidae > Anabrus > Anabrus simplex. Next base: position 523,843,920 of record NC_090266.1, read on the forward strand.
CCAGCGTATTGGTAGGTGTGCTAGGTACCAACTGATGAGCCCAGCCTAGCACACGGGGGCGAAACGCTGGCAACCAGGAATGAGTTAGCTGGAAAATTTATAATGTCCAATAACGGACCATATATATTGGTATTATAATCCAGAAGGAGTTAGGCAAGGTTGCAATTTGTCCCCCTCCTTTTCAATGTTTACAAAACAGGAAATAAAGGAAATCAAAGAGGAATATGGAAAGGGAATCACAATCCTAGGAGAGAAATTTAAGACCTTGAGATTTGCCGATGATATTGTTATTTTATCAGAGACTGCAGAAGATCTCGAGAAGTTGCTGAATGGTATGGACGAAGTCTTGGGTAAGGAGTACAAGATGAAAATAAATAAGTCCAAAACAAAAGTAATGTAGTGCAGTCGAACGAAGGCAGACGATGCAGGAAATATTAGATTAGGAAATTAAGTCTTAAAGGAAGTAGATGAATATTGTTACTTGGGTAGTAACATAACTAACGATGGCAGAAGTTAAGAGGATATAAAATGCAGTCTAGCACAAGCTAGGAAGAGCTTTCTTAAGAAAATAAATTTTCTCACTTCAGACATTGATACCGTATAGGAATTAGAAAGATGTTTCTGAAGACTTTTGAGCTTTCGAAATATGGTGTTACAGAAGAATGTTGAAGGTGAGATGGACAGATCGAATCACGTATGAAGAGATACTGAATCGACTTATTGAGAGGAGATCGATTTGGCTAAATTTGACGAGAAGAAAAGATAGAAGGATAGGACACATCTTAAGACATCCAGTACTTGTTCGGTTGGTTTTTGAAGGATGTGTAGGCGTTAAGAATGGTAGGGGTAGACCAAGGTATGAATATGACAAGCAGATAAGAGCAGATGCAGGATGTAATAGTTACGTAGAAATGAAAAGTTTAGCACAGGATAGGTTGGCATGGAGAGTTGCATCAAACCAGTCTATGGACTGATGACTCAGACTCAACACATACAATCATTTCGTCTGTCGAAGAGAGGCTTAATTGCTGGGTGTTTCATAAACAAGTCCGCATTTGATATGCCTTTTAGTGCAACTTCGTTATAGACGAAGGGATGAATTGTGGCAAGAGGCTTATCTCTTTTGAGCTTGTTCTGGGGTTGGGTAAATAATTGACCAAAGTGTTAGTTGACAGCTTGGACGATTCTCTCCTCGTACCCGTTATTCCCTTCCTTCCTCTTCTCTCAATAATCAATATTTTATAAGATGTTAATGGATATTCCCTTTGTTAACCTTCATTGTGTTACGAGCTCTAGAAATTTACAAATTCCAGCAGTTGTATTACCAGTCTGGCTTGTATTTTGTAGTCCCTTTATGTGTGCTCGTATATTTCGTATCAGAGAACTTAATAAACTACCATGAAAATAAACTCCCTTGAGTTTCCCGAGTAAACACCTCAGACGCAGTGGCGATAGCGTATCAGACTAAGCAATAATGCAACCTACGAACTGTAATTAGAAACTGCGTTGGTGTTGTGATTACAACATTTAGACGAAACTTCCATATCCGGAGAAAATTTGATTCCTTTCAACAGATTGGAGAAGTTGGTCTTATTGTGAGACAGCACGGGGTCGTTTTTTAGTCCGTCTAATCTCAGTTTCTGCCTATGTGATATCTCTTTGCCTAGTTATTGTCTTGTCCAAACTCAGAGAATATCTTAATTGTACTTTCAAACAGATAATCTTACCGACAGGTCATACCTACGGTTAAGGAGTTGCGTGTCTGCTTCTTACCTGCTGGCTGGTTCGAATCATGGCTCGTACATGGATGTTAATCCTAGACTGAGAGCTGGTCATCTCCGACCCAATGTCTCACGCTCCAGGACACTGCCCTTGAGGCGGTAGAGGTGGGATCCCTCGCTGAGTCCGAGAGAGAAAAACAACCCTGGAGGGTAAACAGATTAAGAAACATATAAATAAATAAATAAATAAATAAATAAATAAATAACTAATAAATTAATAAATAAATCATCGGTAATGTTCCTTCTTCGACATAAAATAGCTGTTCTTTGGACCGGAACAATATCTAGCCTTCATTGTCGTCATTTGTTGGTTCCTTCCTCGGACAGAGACCCATAAGGAAATATTTTTTTTGTTGGTATAATACTCAAACATCACTTGAATCGAACCTTTATCGAAGGTGATAATTTTCCTTCCGAGTGAGGTTGATCGATGCCTAGTGAAGTAGTTTTATGATCCCAGAGAATTACATCTTTCAGAGAGGTGTGGTTAAAACCGCCGGCCCCGCAGTATAGGGGTAGAGAGCCTGCCTCTTACCCGGAAGCCCCTGGTTCGATTCCCGGCCAGCTCGGGATTTTTACCTGGATCTGAAGTCTGGTTCGGGATCCACTCAGCCTAGGTGTTTACAATTAAGGAGTTATCTGACGGTCAGATGGCGGCCCCGGTCTAGGAAGCCAAGAATAATGGCCGAGAGGATTAGTCGTTTTGACACACGATACACAACACCTCAAAATCTGTAGGCATTCTGGCTGAGCAGCAGTCGCTTGGTAAGTCATGGCCCTACGGGCTGTTGCGCCGTGGGTTTTTTATTTTGGTTGCTGGTCAAATTCGATGACCGACCAAGTCGTTTAGTCGACCTCTTTCGTTGCACATCCTTCCGATAATCCGTATGGTTCGAATAGCTGGGTGGGTCATTGTAGAACTTCAGCAAAAGGCTAGTTGACAGCGCAAATTGGATATCGTGTGCGTAGATTTACCCTCACGAACGTCCTCAGAAATCCTAATAGGTTTCTCTAGGAAAACAAGACCAACAGTATGGTTTTCCAAGATGACATACTGTACACTGATTGCTTTGATTCATATGTATACAGCCAGTATTTTCGTAGAACCAATAACAGTGATTTCTAAAGCATTTTTCTTCTCATACATCTCACAAACTAAGTATACCGGGATATTGAACACAATATCGTAACAAAAACGACAGAAACGACTATTTCTTCTGAAATTCTCCAGAAGCTAAGACAAGAGCGAGACAAGCTGCTGACTCAGCTCTTCCATCAACTTACTCACTCACGTGACTACCTGATCGACCTGATTCCGGGAGGTGCACCCGAACAACCGTTGCTAATTTACTACCATGTCGTCACTCTTGGCTTGTCTTTCGTTGTAAATTCAACATGGGTTCCTTCGTCTTATAGACTGCCTTCACCACACGGAGGAACTACTACCATAAACCGTCAGACCAGACAGTTGTTATACTAATAGGTTTTTTTCATATGAGTTGTTTAATAATCTTTAAGTACCTTCTCCCACTTTCTTGGCAGAGTGATGGTGAGTAGTCAAGTTTAACCATATAAACTTTCTTTATGTATTCCCAGTTATTTCTGGGGTTGCTCGAACTACTCTGGCTAAGTTTGGGTTTTAGCTACAGGAGTAAAGCAGAATTCCATTCAGGTAAAAATTCCACCCGAATATCCACAGGGATTCGAATATAAGACGTCTGAATGGAAAGCCAGCAGCCAAACAACTGTGCTTAGGATGGTTGTAGCCTACTTCGTCTGCATATGATCAGAAAAGGAACAATAAGAAATAATAATTGACAGCCTTCCCTCTGTGGTACACCTCCATTATCCTCCTCTTCCGCTCTGCACAACACTTATAGCTCACTCTGTTCAGCAAATGGTGAAGTACGGAAGTACCCTTACTCCCCTGAGTGTCGTTGGATATCAGTACGTTAAAGGAATCGTGAAGGACATTATTCTGACAATGGGGCCTCTTTTACAACTTACAACAATTGAAACGATGATTGCTGAAAGGACCTGAGTCACTTCAATATAGTACTGAGTTATTGACAACAACTATTTAAAATAGATAATGCTATTTTTTAGTGGTTTTAGTTAATTTCTCTAGAAAAATACCTCAAAACACACATTTTTACTGTATTGTCAAAACAAATTCCTTCAATACAGAATTGTGATTGCAATTCAAAATTGATGGATCAAGGTCCTTTCTGCAATCAACGCGACCATAATATAAAATGTAACAATAAATCACCTCATATCAAAATGAATATTGTTAGAAACAATCTCAAGCAATTCCACACTACTGCTATTACATACTGTAGATATATTAATATTTGTATTATTCCACAATTCAAAGCTTTTCATTAATGTTAATTGTTGTCATTGTTACTAATCCCTGCTAAGATTTCTCACATTTCGACACAGGCGAAAAAATTTACATTAAAAAACATTATCCGTAAAAGAATAGGCCTATTTGGTAGCTACTCCCCAATGTCCAGATCTTCCAATTGCCGGGCTGAGTGGCTCAGACGGTTAAGGCGCTGGCCTTCGAACCCCAACTTGGCAGGATCGATCCTGGCTCAGTCCGGTGGTATTTGAAGGTGCTCAAATACGACAGCCTCGTGTCGGTAGATTTACTGGCAGGTGAAAGAACTTCTGCGGGACTAAATTCCGGCACCCCGGCGTCTCCGAAGACCTTAAACGTAGTTAGTGGGATGTAAAAGCAAATAGCATTATTAGATCTTCCAATTGTCATGTGACAGTTTGTCAGCAGAAGACACAATTCAAGAAATGTTCGTCTTCAGCTGTTTCTGACTCATAGGAAGCCTATTTCTTCATAACAAAAATTTTCAATGATAGGAACTGCATGAACTTCATTGTCTGGATATGCCAGGCCCACAGGCAGAGCAATATTGTGGTTTTGCGATGTAGAAAGTTGAAATGAGCTGAAGTTCAGGCATTTGACGCGCTGATAGGCAGAAACCAGCCTTGTGTTTTCACTGTCGCAGACAAACTGGTTAATATCGGCACACAGAACGATGAGACTTTTGTACGGAAATGCAGTGGGGATGTCCAAGAAATTAGTCAATATACCTAACTGGTCGTTCTGACAAATTTCTTGAAAGCATTTCAATGGAAATATTGCACGGTGGTCCAGTTACTCTCGCCCGTACGTCATTCCCATCATAGTTGATACCCTGTTTTCCTTTCACTTTCGCTACCTTTATTTTGTTCTTTCTTTCTTTCTTAATCTGTTTACCCGCCAGGGTTGGTTTCTCCCTCGGACTCAGCGAGGTATCCCACCTCTACCGTCTCAAGGGCAGTGTCCTGGAGCTTCAGACTCTGGGTCGAGGGATACAACTGGGGAGAATTACCAGTACCTCGCCCAGGCGGCTTCACCTGCTAATCGGAACAGGGGCCTTGGTGGGCGATGGGAAGATTGGAAGGGATAGATAAGGAAGTGGGAAGGAAGCGGCCGTGGCCTTAAGTTAGGTACCATCCCGGCATTTGCCTGGAGGAGTAGTGGGAAACCACGGAAAACCACTTTCAGGATTGCTGAGGTGGGAATCGAACCCACCTCTACTCAGTTGACCTCCCGAGGATGAGTGGACCCCGTTCCAGCCCTCGTACCACTTTTCAAATTTCGTGGCAGAGCCGGGAATCGAACCCGAGCCTCCGGGGGTGGCAGCTAATCACACTAACCACTACACCACAGAGGCGGACACCTTTATTTTGTAACGTTTGTAATCAGCGCTATTTACGACTCCTCTTTTGCGTCTATTTCGTTTTTGGCTACATAGTCCATGACCTGATTTCATTCCGACATTTACAAATACAATCCTCGATCAGAAAACAAAATATACATTTATCACTCTGCAGCACGTTGTAAAACGGAAGACGCCGAGGAGTGGGAAACATTTAAGAGAGCAACCCACCAGTTGAGCGCAGAAGGCACCTCAGTCCTAGACCACTGACGTTTCTGCACTCAACGAATGGGCTGGGAAAACTTGGGAGTAAGGAGATTATTTTTCTAGTGGCTTTACGTCGCACCGACAGCTGATAGGTCTTATGGCGACTATGGGAGAGGAAAGGCCTAGGTTTTGGAAGTAAATGTCCGTGGCTTTTTTAAGGTACAGCCCCAGCATTTGCCTGGTATGGAAATGGGAAACCACGGAAAACCATATTCAGGGTTGCCGACAGTGGGATTCGAACCCACTATCTTCCGGATGCAAGGTCACAGCCGCGCGCTCCTAACCGCACGCCCAACTCGCCCGGTGTGAGCAGGGAGAGGTGCTCGACTATGTGGTATGTTTCGAGCTGTGAGTGGAGAGTTGGTACAGGAATGACATCATCATCATCATCATCTGTTTACCCTCCAGGGTCGGCTTTTCCCTCGGACACAGCGAGGGATCCCACCTCTACCGCCTCAAGGCAGTGTCCTGGAGCTTCAGACTCTTGGTCGGGGATACAACTGGGGAGAATGACCAGTACCTCGCCCAGGCGGCCTCACCTGCTATGCTGAACAGGGGCCTTGTGGAGGGATGGGAAGATTGGAAGGGATAGGCAAGGAAGAGGGAAGGAAGCACGTATTACATATTTGTTAGCAATTTCATATGTGTGAATATACGTGTGTAAATCATATTCGGACAACTTTAGTAACTTCTCGATGCAATAAAACCGCAGAAGTTCCACATAGATGCTCCCTGTGTAATGCAATCTAATTATAATGTGTATATCGCAACTCTGGAGGCGTGAAATATAAGAAAGTCCACTTCGGCTACGTTCAGCTTTGTACAGTTAGCTGCATGAGTTTTTCAACAGGGGCGGTAGTTTTAACTCATTGTGTCAATTATTCTCACTCTACCCTTTCCCCTCTCTCTTCCTCGTGAACTGCACTTGGTACAGCACTATGCCATTATCAGCACACTGCACGCTACCACGTAGCTTAATGTGTGAGTTGTAGGCTACAAAATGTACGCATACCACAATAGTTACGGTTCGAATCCTAGAATGACTGCTTTCGTTTTTCTTTTGCCCCCGACTGAATACCTGAAAACGTCAGCCAACATACGGACCAAGTTTAACCAAGCTAACTTCGATGCTAAATGCTTCACTCTATTTTGATATTGCACATTATTCACATGTGTCAAGAGAGCAAGTACTGGCTCTAGTCAACACGACAATTTTAGCATTCGTGAGGCAGCGATTCGGTGTGGCGTTTCTCCTAGGGCTGCCCAGAGGTGGACACAGCAGTGGCAGGTGTCATGGGACATTGGACTTCTACCGGGTACTGGTTTAAAGCGGGTTCCTACTATGGAAGAAGATAACAGGTTAGTTGAAACTTCACAGGAGAACCTGTTCTTAAACTCGGTGAAGTTCATGCAGGCGACCAATTTTCCTGGATGTTCAAACATGGTCCATAAACGACTAAGAGAAGCCGGACTCCATTGCAGAAAAACTACCACCAAAGGGTCCCACTCCGATGAACGGGCAGTCGATCGGTGCGCATTTGCCGAGATGGAGTTAAATCGTAATTGGGATTATGTGATCTTCTCTGACGAGACTTCTATGAATTCGGCGGAGGTCGGGCCGGATCATGTTTATAGGCTGGGGGTGCCCGATACGACAAAAGGTACTGTATATAGCCGAGTTTTCCCACAAAGGCCGCATACCTGTGTCGTGTTGGGGGTGGATATGGTCTGGTGGGACTGAAGTGCTTCATCGGATAGATGACCGGCTCATACTGGACTAATATTTGGACATTATGCAGAATATATTGGTTCCGAGATAGAGAGAGAGAGAGAGCTATCCAGACGAGGTACTACAGTTCGTGCAAGACAGTTTCCCAATCCAAAGGGCTGGTTTTCTGGGCAGGACTGCATTGAACTGCTCAATTAGGTCCCTTGAGCCCCAGATTTAAACCGCTCTCAACAAATTTGGACAAGGTGGAACCGCATATCTTCGTGGGGCATTATGTTGGACACATGGGAGAAGATCGCCCTCGACGAGGAATAATTTTGGCAGCTTGTTGAGTTAATGCCATGTGGCTCCGACAAGTTGTTGAAGCCGATGAATACTGGATTAGGTATTAAGTCATGTCTGAAGCAGACTTTTTTTAGGATTAACGTAATTGAAACCACAATGCCAGATTTCACATTGAATGAAATACACACGTATTTGGTTAACGCAAACCTCTAAAAGTTTAATAAGATCAATTCGCAGATTAGGACTCAAACACTCGGAACTAACTGGCACTCGCACGAAGGTGCTTAGTATTGTAAGGCTATTCCCTGCCGTGCATGGCCCGTAGCATATTTTCACCTATGTAACAGTCCTTCGATGGACCAGCGGTCCTAAACTACGCGTTCATTGCAAGAATTTTTAGTGGAAATTCAAAGAATATTAGTATGATGCAGTTACATAATGAAGTAAAGGAATCCAGTAAAAAATAAAGAAAAAAATCACTGCAAATACCAGTACTCGAACATCGGACTTTTTTGTTGATAAAAATGATCTTTCCCCTACACTGCTGCTGAAACGCCGGGAGGAGCATCGAACTTCACGTGCTAAGTTTGTCACAATGAAGTGGGGGACATACTCAGTTAAACAATCAACTATTGTATGACAAATGATTTCAGAATACCGTTGAAATGAAATGTCGTATGGCTTTTAGTGCCGGGATATCCCAGGACGGATTCGGCTCGCCAGGTGCAGGTCTTTCTATTTGACGCCTTTAGGCGACCTGCGCGTCGTGATGAGGATGAAATGATGATGACGACAACACATACACCCAGACCCCGTGCCTTTGGAATTAACCAATTAAGGTTAAAATCCCAGACCCGGCCGGGAATCGTACCCGGGACCCTCTGAACCGAAGGCCAGTACGCTGACCGTTCAGGCAACGAGTCGGACAGAATAGCGTTAAAGAATGTCTTGAGCACCTTTATTATTAAAATATTTAGCACGTCGCTTTAGTTGTCTTTACAGTTTCCGGAAACATCGAGATGCTGGAATTTTGTCCCTTAGGACCTCATGTACGTGTCGGTAAATGGACCGTCACGAGACTGACTTATATGAGCACCTGCTATCTGAGCCACACAACTCGACACTCAATAAAGAAGTACTACTGTAACGGGTCCTGAATATCCTTATACCGAGTCAACTCACTTATAATGAGAACTTTTAGAATAAACGTGTTTCAGGAGAACATATTAGGAGAAATAGCCAAAGACTGCATTTAGCCACGGGAAGCTATATTTACCCGCATCTAGAGTCTAGCTGGCAGTGAAACGTCAATAGTTAGGCACTAGTCTCCTGTACTCAAGATTGCAGGTGACAGGTGTGGTCTTTTGACTTAAAAGCCCTTGTCTATATCAGACTAACTTGCACATAAGTCATTCCTCAGGACAGACGTGGAAGTCCTGTTTCTTAACTTTCTTTGATGCGAGGCAGGAAATGAAATATCCGTCCTTATTGCTGAACCAATTGCGCCTACGCCAGGCAACCTCGTATATAAAATAAAATGCTGGAATATAAAATTAAATTTTCTCAAATTTTTCCGATTGCCAGTTCTATATTTCTTTCCTAATCCATTTACCCTCCAGGGTTGGTTTTTCCCTCGGGCTCAGCGAGGTATCCCACCTCAACCTGCAGGGCTTTGTATTGGAGCATGAGACTTTGGGTCGGGGGATACATTTGCGGAGAAGGACCACTACCTCGCCCAGGTGGCCTCACCTCTATGCTGAACAGGGGCCTTGTTGGGGGGGATGGGTTGACTAGAATGGAGAGACAAGAAAGAGGAAGGAAGTGGCCTTGGCCTTAAATTAGGTACCGTACCATCCCGGTCTTTGCCTGGAGGAGAACTGGGAAACCACAGAAAACACTTCGAGGATGGCTGAGGTGGGAATGGAACCCCCTCTACTCAACTGACCTCCCGGAACTGAGTGGACCCCGTTCGAGCCCACATACCACATTTAAAATGTCGTGGCAGAGCCGGTAATCGAATCCGGGCCTCCGGGGGGGGGCAGCAAATCACACTAACCACTACACCACAAATGCGGAACAGTTCTAAATTAATTATTTAAAACAAAATGTTCGTGCGGTTATTGCTAGCTTGGTGCAGCCCTTGTAAGTCAAACCCTCCGACGAGGGTGGGCGGCACCTGCCGTGTGGGGGGAACTGTATGTTATTGTAGCAGAGGATAGTAGCGAGCGTGGTATATGAGTCACAGGGAAGTTGGGACCGTACATACACCCAGTCACCGAGACAATGGAATTAATCATTATTGATTAAAATCCCCGATCCGGCCGGGAATTGAAACCATGACTTATCGGAACCAAAGGCGACGACCCTCGCAATTCATCCAAGGAGCGGACATGGATTTAAAATGACAATAATCATCGTTCGTCTCTGTGGTGTAGTAGCATGGCAGGGGAGGCCATTTAACCGAGGTACTGGTCCTCTCCCCAGTTTTGTTCCCCGACCGAAAAGTCTCACGCTCCAGGACACTGCTCTTGAGGTTGTAAAGTTGGGGTCCTTCACTGAGTCCGAGGGAAAAACCAATCCTGGAGGGTAAAGGGATTAAGAAAGAAAGAAAGAAATAAAGAAAGAAAGAAAGGAAGAAAGAAAGAAAGAAAGAAAGAAAGACAATAATCATTATCGGTTAAATACTGCTAGTGTTACTACTTTTTTACTACTTGTTTTAACGCCTCACTAACACATCAATGGTTTTCGGCAGCAGATGGATGGGAAAGGGCTAGGATTGGGAAGATAGTGGTCGTAGCCTTGATTAAGGTGCAACCCCAGCGTTTGCCCGGTGTAACAATGCGAAAGCGTGGAAAACCATCTTCAGCGCAGCCGATGGTGGGATTTGAACCCAATATTCCCCGAATGCAAGCTCACAGCTGCGCGGTCAACTCGCTCGGTGTTACTAATTTTCCTGGGTTGAAATTTAAGAAGACTCTTCTAGGGAAGGTACAGGGGTGGTGCGGGGTAGCCGTGGTGGCGAGAATGGACTTAATTCACTCAGAAGTACTTGGGTTCGATTCCTCGTCTCAATTCTTTAAGAAACCGGGCAAGTTGGCCGTGCGCGTAGAGGCGCGCGGCTGTGAGCTTGCATCCGGGAGATAGTAGGTTCGAATCCCACTATCGGCAGCCCTGAAAATGGTTTTCCGTGGTTTCCCATTTTCACACCAGGCAAATGCTGGGGCTGTACCTTAATTAAGGCCACGGCCGCTTCCTTCCAACTCCTAGGCCTTTCCTACCCCATCGTCGCCATAAGACCTATCTGTGTCGGCGCGACGTAAAGCCCCTAGCAAAAAAAAAAAAATTCTTTAAGAAATGTGACCTCCACTATGGAGCGGCATTTGGCGATGAGGTCCAATCGGCCTACACCTAAAATGAATGCGAGGTTAATTCCCGGGCCAAAGACGGCCACTTAGTGCCAAAGTTATGCATAGTGGGAGCTTTTATTTTCCCATCCTCCAAGGACCTTTATGGCTTGGATGGAAATTGTTTTGCTTGGCCTTTGTGCTGTACGGGTGGCTAACGGAAGAAATAAGGACACCTTAGAAGTATTGTTTTCGTGTCGTTACAGTCAGTAAGTCAAATATATATATATATATATATATATATATATATATATATATATATATATATATTTTTTTTGGTTTTTGCTAGTTGTTTTACGTCGCACCGACGCAGTTAGGTCTTATGGCGACGATGGGACAGGAAAGGGCTAGGAGTGGGAAGGAAGCGGCCGTGGCCTTAATTAAGGTACAGCCCCAGCATTTGCTTGGTGTGAAAATAGGAAACCACGGAAAACCATTTTCAGGGCTGCCGACAGTGGGGTTCGAACCTACTATCTCCCGAATACTGGACACTGGCCGCACTTAAGCGACAGCAGCTATCGAGCTTGGTACTCAAATATAATCATTAATTAGTCTAATTTCTCTTAAGATATCATGTTTCTTGCGGAACCTCTCACAGTAGCAGTAGATTCCTGCGCGCCGCAGTGCCGGTAGCACCGGACGGCACCGCAGACTCAGCCTGGTACATGGACGTGCGGGGAGAAAGAGGTCAGTGCAAGCACGTCGTGGCCGAACCCGGGGCTTTCAAATCCTTCTGCATCACATCGCTCTGTCGTGATTCACGCGTTTCAAGGGCGTGAAAATTAGTGAAGCATTCAACACGGTCGTTCGTTTGGTCGTTCGATGGGCAGAACAAAACCTTGCGGAGCAGCAGTTCGTATCGCCCCGTGCTGGCTAACGGGATGGAGCTGTGCAGGAATGTGCGGCGCCCTCCATTTCCATTCATATACAACTTCCGTATAAATAGAAATTAAGAAAAACTCTTCCCGGGCCACTGACGATACTCCATTCCCTCGTAATATATTTTCACTCAGCTTTTTGTGCAAATGGTAGTACAATTTGAATAGTGACTTCTGGTGTAACACGAAAGTAATGTTATTGTTGCTTCATGTAGGAAGCATGGGACATCATGATCAATAGACCTACACACTCATTGAGAGTGAATTTCGACTCGTATCCTGTGCGGCTAGAGTTTTTCTTTCTTCTTTTTCTTCTTCTTCTATTTCTGCTTTCTTAATCCATTTACGGTCAAGGGTTCGCTTTTCCCTCTACCATCTCAAGGGCAGTGTCCTGGAGCGTGACACTTTGGGTGGGGATACAACTGGGAGGTGTACCATTACTCCGCCAAGGCGGCCTTACCTGCTATGCTGAACATGGTCCTTGTGGGAGGATGTGAAGATGGGAGGAAGCGTCCGCGGCCTTATTCTAGGTAACATCGCGGCATTTACGTGGAGGAGAAGTGGAAGACAACGGAAAACCACTCGAGGATGGCTGAGTTGGGAATCGAATCCCTTCTACACAGTTGACCTCCCAAGGCTGAGTGGACCGCGTTCCAGTCCCCGCTCCACGTTTCAAATTTCGTGACTGAGCCGCAAATCGAGCCAAGTCGAACCCGGGCCTCCGGGGATGGCAGCTAATCACGCTAACCATTACACCACAGAGGCGGGCTATAGCTTGTACACCGATGTATTTCTGACGAATATTCTGCGAATTGAGAAGGATGCGACTGTGACATTGACGTTAGGTAGCTTCCAACACTTTTCCGGAATTGAAGCAGGGAAACCTCAGGAGGCCTGTTTCAGGATGACTGAGAGGCATTTAACACATCAGCTGTGTTACCTTCAGTTAAGCAACACTCTCCAGTTGCGGTAGATGTAGAAATAGGGCAACGTTTAAATTGTTAAGGATATACCAGATTCTGTTGTATTGAGGTGGAATCGATAATGCAAAACTCAGAATAGAAAATACAACGAAAACTTTTTGGTAACTTTGAACCCAGTGAGAAAGGAATACAATAAGTATGTGACTAAACCAAACAAATTCAGGAATTTCTTCAGTTAGAACATCAAAAATTAAATACAGTTTTCAATACAGTCATTTAGTCAATAACGAGGTGGTGCTCCACGAAACCTGATGTACTTTTCAATGAGACGGGTCATGCTCAGTACCAAATCATTGAGCATTTCTTGAGGCAAGCGGTTCCGCTACGCGATGGCAAAATCCTTTTGGGCTTGAACCGTTATTGGTAGATGTTGACGTCTGGAAAGTTCTCTTTTAAGAAAGGTTTACGCAAGCTCTGCAGGAAGAAGCTGCCAGTCTCTTCTACAGTAGCGTGTACTGAACCCCATCAACTTGGTATTAACATTTTCCAATTATTCATTAGATAGCTTTCTATAATGTTTAACAAATTGCGAACATCTAAGCCAAGCCAAGTACCGCTGTCTCGATAATCCGCTCGCACTACCGCAGTTCAGCTTCTCCAGCGAGCTGGGTTTCCTTGCCGGAGCAAAAGAAATCTACCCCAGCGAAATTTAAGGTCGCTTGGGTGACGCATGCACTTCATTGTCCTGGTAGCGGGGCGGAGCTGTATGCCCTCTCCCGACAGCAATTTACGGCGTCAGGCCAGCTAGCTTAGGTAAGGGGTGTTAGTTTTAATACTTGACACTCGTAGTCTTCAGCGCCACACACTGGAGACTGCAAGAAAGAATATCAACATCTTAACAGTATAGCTACTTGCACATCGTCTTGCTAATAAAAATAGAAGAATATAGAAGAAAATATTTTTGTCCTGGGTTTCGGCATGTATACAGTTTTTTCGAGCAATTCATTGATGGCACGTGTAGAGTATGCGTTCCGATAGTCGCAGAAAAATATTTAGGTTGCCCAGCATGAACACAGAGTTAAGCGCGAATGGTTGTCTGTGATGGTGGTATATAGTGAATTTTTGTAGTGTCCCTCTTGGATTATAGGTGAAAGTTTCGCGAGTTCTGTGCCGTTCTTATGAATATATCGTGTGTTATACCCCGTGACAAATATCTTCCCTCGTTTGTTGTTGATGCACGTACACTCAATATGCGAGTGAAACTATAAAACTTCAACGACGGCAAAATACCAGTTAAATTTTGCTGACTAGTTTGGATTAGGCTTTCTATGTAAAAAACAAATAGTTTGTTCCAGTTATTTTTGTGAAAACCATGACTGTACTATCACCAAGCGTCACCGGATGAAACTGTAAGTACCTACATTGTTTAAAATCTGCTTTGGATTAAGTTATGATGGTCTCGTCACTGCGTGAATATCAATTTGGAAGTATGTGCGAGCGTGTGGTTGAAAATATTCTTGAATGACCTTTCTCAGGTAGATCTTTCCACGAAAAATGCAGCCTTATGAAATGGTAATGTTTACTTTGGAGAGTGTAGTAGGGCTACGATTGTTTATATTTAAAATACTTTTTTGCAGCTGGCGTAATGAATATCTCCACCGCACGCCACTGCTGTTCTGCGGATGCCTCGGCTCTCCAAGCATCCATTCAAAGCTGATGCAAGATTTGCTTTTTTTATTTTTTTATTATTGCTAGTGGCTATACGTGTCACCGACACAGATAGGTCTTATGGCGGGGATAGGTAAGGCCTAGGAGTTGGAGGGAACCGATCGTGGCCTTAATTAAGGTACAGAACCAGCATTTGCCTGGTGTGAAAATGGGAAACCACGGAAAACCATCTTCAGGGCTGCCGACAGTTGGATTCGAACCCACTATCCCCCGGATGCAAGCTGACAGCCGAACGCCCCTAACCGCACGGCCAACTCACCTGGTATGCAAGATTTGGACGACTTCTGTAAATCACATCTCCTACAGTCTCTGCAAAACCAGTTACAAGCCGGAAAATGTTGTGTTCGTACACTGTGGCCGTCAAGTTTCCTTGAATATGAACTAGTGGTGTGCGGCGGTCAAACATGTTACGTGCCCAGAATAGAGTTGGACTTGCAAGCTGTTGGTAGAAGTTCTACTGTGAATGGTTCATTGTAACGTTTCACTCTTTCCTTCCATATGCTCAGAGAGTTGTCATCATGGTGTAAAACAATTCGCTCTTCATCAGTGAACAACATTCTGGACCATTGATCTCGTATCCAAGTCTAATGAGCTCTAGTCCTGTGATGTCGATCTGCTACTGAACAGGTGTCTTGAAACTTTTCCCAAAAGTTTGGTTCAGTGAACAATGATGTATGTATGTATGTATGTATGTATGTATGTATGTATGTATGTATGTACCGAGCTCGATAGCTGCAGTCGCTTAAGTGCGGCCAGTATCCAGTATTCGGGAGATAGTAGGTTCGAACCCCACCTTCGGCAGTCCTGAAAATGGTTTTCCGTGGTTTCCCATTTTCACACCAGGCAAATGCTGGGGCTGTACCTTAATTAAGGCCACGGCCGCTTCCTTTCCACTCCTAGCCCTTCCCTGTCCCATCGTCGCTATAAGACCTATCTTTGTCGGTGCGACGTAAAGCAATTCGCAATGTATGTATGTACCAAGCCTCCGTGGCTCAGGTGGCAACGCGCCGGCTTCACACCGCTGTATACCGTGGTTCAAATCCCGGTCACTCCATGTAAGATTTGTGCTGGACAAAGAGGAGGCGGGACAGGTTTTTCTCCGGGTACTCCGGTTTTCTCTGTCATCTATCATTCCAGCAACACTCTCCATTAACATTTCATCTACCAGCCATTTTTCATTGCCCCAGGGGAGTGCGACAGGCTTCGGCAGCCGGCGCATTTCCTCTCCTCGCCGCTAGATGGAGGCTTCACTCATTCCATTCCTGACTCAGTCGAATGACTGGAAACAGGCTGTGGATTTTCATATTGAAATTATAAGACACTAAACAAACTCATCGATAGGAAGAAAAGTCACGCACGAAGAAGGAATTGCCGTTTTTCTGTAGAACTCGTCATGCAGTTTCATCTGAAGTAGATAATCAAATGATTAGCTCGATGATGCGATTAGTTTAGTGGTCTAGTTATCAGGTGTCGTAAAGATGCTACCACGCGTTGCCTATATAAAGGCTAGCAAAGGCTTCTCGTACGTAGTCCGATTTTACATGTAGGCTGTTTCTCTTTTGTGCCTATGTGGTTTTTCCCTGACCCCTCAATACCATACTTTAACACTATCCAACCAATACAAACCTTGCCTGGTAGCGTGTCTGACATGGAAACAGGCAGATACTCATTGTACCACTTTCCACCCTTCCCTGCTATCTCTTTCTTCTTAGAAATAATAGCATGTCGGAGGCCATGTAGATTGAGTCGATAGTCACGCGGGGGGGAATGGGCATCGCCACCCCCCCCGAAAAAATTCTCGTACGTAAAGGACGAGCCAACTGTTGTAGCGGAAGGACGTACGTGCCGCTCGCTCTGCTTTCTCTCTCCTTGCCAGGCGCTCAGTACTTCTCAAGTGCTAACCAGGCTGCTGTACTTATTAGTACATCTTCGAAAGAGCATTGTCAGGGCCGAGCACTTTTCAGTGCTCGCTATTTCTCTTTCAGGAGCTTTAATTTCAGGAGGACCAGGATGGAGAAGCTAACCATTGCAAAGATGCCGAACAACTACGACTACAAGTGAGCTCTGGAGGGAGCACTAGTTGCGCTCAGATCAGTAGCTGCCCCCGACGTTGGACTTCCGGCGCTAGTGGTGTTCAACCGGTGGGGGAAGCACACCCACCTAGAGACGCTCTGCATACTCGAAATCCTCGAGAACATTGCGGAGTCCATCGGAGAGACGGCCTACGAGATCATCGGCGAAGTGATCCCTTTCTGGGCGATCATCATCCGCCCTAAGGACGCAAACCGCCTCAAGGTCTATGGGGAGCAGACGTCCCAACATTTCCAGGTTGCCCGGCTACCAGGACTCAGGGAGCACCTGGACGTCTCAGGCTACCAGGAGGCATCCACGCAGACGGAGCCGAGGACCAAGGACGACGGCGGCACTCGCGAGCGCCGCGACGGCGCGACCCCAGTTGTACCGCTGTACTTTACGAAGTACACGCAGACAAACAAGGCTGCCAACCAGGATCGTCGACCACCTACCAGGATGAAGTGGACGCAGACGCCGCCTACCAGGAAGGGCCTTTTACCCGGGCCCAAACCAGGAAAGCGCCCGTGATGGGGGAGAACAGCACAGCAGTGGAGAAGGACGCCCCCTTGCGTTATGAGGCTGCTGCCCAGGCACAGCCTGCCTGCATGTCTGTCGAGCTGCAGACCTCGATGTGCGTCCCACAGGGCAGGGAACGCAGTCGAGTGTTAGCACCGACAGACGCCACCGCCACCAGCCAGGAGAAGGAAGAAGACGGCGACGCAGTGGAGCCACCAGCTACCCCGGGGTCACCAGGCCGGGAGGAGGGCCACCAGGACGAGGCCACCTCCCCTGCCAAGAAGCAACCCCAGGGAAGGAGAAGAAGACGACGCCGGACCAGGAAGCAGAAGGTGACGCCGGCCCATCAGGAGAGGGCCGCCTAACTGCAACCCAGGACTGCTCCCAGGACAGCAGTCTACCGAGGAGCCAATCAGGAGAGAACCTCAGCAGGTAGCGGTAGCGGCAGTCAGGTGAGATTGAAATGACCCTCTCAGCAGCTCTTGCAGTGTTTCCGCTGTCTGAGGTGGGGCCACCGTCAGGTCAGCTGTGGGCTCTAAGTGTGGTGCAACCGCTGTGGTGGTGACCACCACTACACGGCCTGCGCAACACTTAAGGAGGCGTCGGTGTGCGCCAAATGCGCGGGGGGCCACCCGCCCTCCCATCGCAGTTGCCCAGTCTGCCGGGCCGTGGCGCGGGCAGAGAGGAAGGAGGCCCGGCGTCATGACCCACCCCCTTCCAGGAGGCCCCCGCCTCGGCGGGCTTGGCCTCATTCTCCGGGATCGAAGGCTGGGTACGTGGTACCCCAAGGAGGTGGCGCCGTGCGGCAGGCCCTAGTGGTACTCGACGCATGGCTCCGCAGCCGGCAAGGACCGCGCTAGTCACAGCCGTGCCCAGACGGACTGATCTCCTGGCAGATGGAACGGCGAGGAATGGGTTTATGACTTGTGCATGATACCTGCTCCCAACTAACACTACCACTGGACTTTTCCAGCCCACATCCTTGCATTTTCTATCACAAGATGTCACATTTTACATGTAGGCAATTTCCCTTTCCTGCCTATGTGGTTTTTACCTAACCCTTCAATACCACACATGAACACTATCCAACCAATGCAACCTCGCCTGGTAGCGTCTGACATGGAAACAGGCAGATACTCCTTATATCATTTCCCACTCTTCCCTGCTATCTCTTTCTTCCTAGAAATGAGTAGCATGTCGGAGGCCATGTAGATTGAGTCGATGGTCACGCGGGGGAGCGGCTTTCGCCTCCCCCCCCCCGAAAAATATCTCGTGCGTAGTGGAACACTGCTTGCAGGTGTGGAGAGCTCGACGAGCACTTGACATGTCTCCTCGTCGCTATCGAAATGAGTTCGAGCAGTTATCAGGGTTTGAGACACGGCACTATATTGGAATACGTGAGACTGAATGGTCGTATCGACGAATCGTCCGTCACCTGGGCTGTTCTGATCAGACTGTTAGGGTGTTTTGGGACCAGTGGATACGTGAAAGCACGCAAAAATGACAATTGAGCTCTTGATGCCCTCGATCGACTACCAGGACAGAGGATATTCCGATCCTCCGACAAGCGCGATCAGATCCAACTGTTACAGTGTCTGCCGTCTTGGCACATTTGGTACTATTGTTACAGGTCCCTGTGTCGAACCGAACCATTTCCAGGCGATTGGCAGAAGGAAATTTAGTCTCACGGCGTTCATTACGTGTTTTGCCATTTTACCCATCCAGCGTCATCTCCGTAAACAGTGGTTTCGTGAACGGCAAACCTGAACTGTTACAGAGCGGATCGAGGATGCCTTTATTGACAAATCCAGGTTCTCCTTGTGCACTGACGACGGCAGTGTTTGCATTATGACGCCTCGTGGTTAGCAAATTAATTCTACCTTTGCTGTGGAGCGACATACAGCCTCGTCTGCTGGTGTGTTGATGTGGGGGCCATTGCATACGGCAACTGATCACAAGAATTAGTGGTTGGATGGACGCTGACAACACAGTGATATGTACACGGCATCTGCAGTCGAATGTGTTGCCCTTCATCACGAGTTTTCCAAGGAGCATTTTCCAGCAGTTTAAAGCTCGACCGCGCGTATTCCATGAATGCTTGTCATACTCCATCTGAAAAACACAATTTCCGGCGCTCACACTTCATTGTTCATTCCTTCTTTCCTTCCTTACTTCCTTCCTTCCTTCCTTCCTTCCCTCCTTCCTTCCTTCGTATTCTTACTTCTGAAGAAAAACTGGCTCTCGATATCTGACGTGTGGGCCTATCTGTCTGAATAATAATAATAATAATAATAATAATAATAATAATAATAATAATAATAATAATAATAATAATAATAATAATAATAATAATAATAATAATCCGTTTCTGTGTTGTTGTGGTTAGTGTGATTAGCTGTCGATTCTCGGCTCTTCCACGAAAGTTGAAAAGTGGTCCGAGGGCTGGAACGGGATCGACTCAGCCTCGGGAGGTCAAATGAGTAGAGGGGGATTCGATTCTTACTTCATCCATCCTCGAAGTTTTTTTCCTGCGGTCTCCTATTTCTCCACCAGACATATGCCGTATGGTACATAACTTAAGGCCATGGCCGCTTTCTTGCCGGTTCCTTTCCTCTTCCTTTTCTATTCCTTCCAATCTTCTCATCCCCCAAAAGGCCTGTGTTCAGCATAGCAGATGAGGCCTCCTGCGCAAGCTACTGGTCCTCCTCCCAAGTCTCACGCCCTTGAGGCTGTAGAGGTGAGATCCCTTGCTGAGTCCGAGGGAGAAACCAACCCTAGTGGGAAAAGGGATTTCGAAAGAAAGGAGGAGAATAACAAGAATAATTGAAAGAATATATGTTTATGAGTGATAATAAAATAAAATGGTGCTCGACATAAAATTAAATTCAGAACGTTCATTTACCTTAAAAATAAATACTATCTTTAACACATTTCTACAATTATGCAAAATGGTCCTGTATTTGTTTTGCTCAAATGTTCTGAAGATTTAATATTACAACTAAGTCGGAAATATGAGTAGTAACTTGCTAAGTACACTGCTCGTAACTTTCACAAGCTGTAAGCTGTCGTTGGCTAAAATCTTCAAGCACTGTAGTCATTACTGGTTACTTACAAGATGTTGGCAAAAACGTTTCAGTAGTAATCTTGATATTTGGACACTATGGCTTTTGTTTTACATTTAATTTCACTAGGGAAAGTGGAAGCAGATGTAGAATGTGATCGTACTTCGACTAATTTCGCATCTTGTTCTTTATTTATTTGGTATATTCAAGGGAGAGTAGGCACTCAACGAATCACTTTCATGGTATTGCTACTTACCACTCTGAATTGCCCACTTATCCACAGTTTCGACGAGGGTTAACTACTGTCCTCAGTTCGCACAATAATCCACTTGCACTGTATTCTGTTCACTGCCCTTGTACTGATTGCCAGGCTGAGGAAGAGAACTTCCTGCCTGTTCACAAAATAGATGAAATTTGTTATACAGTATAATACGAACTTTCGATCACAGCTACGCCCCTTTATATTACTGTCTGTGCCCACATGGGAGTGGGAAGAATGACCCTCACCTACAACTTCACAGACCATGATCTAGAGGACAAATTGAAGCATATCCCGCATAATACAAAACGAAACTGCCCCCTCGTATCACATCTTGTATTCAAACTACTGACGGACCCACCGGGTACAATAGAATCCCTTCAAGTGTTCAGTTTTCCACAATAAACTATATTTTTTTCTGATAATGCTTACATCAACGTACAATCACGTTTATGGAGTTTAATGTGACTCCGTAAAATCCACCTTTCCGCGTGATAATTTGACCATGACTGAATTTCATTTTCACACAATCATGCCAATTTCTCTAAGGTAATGTGACGGGAAGGAAACCAGTCACAATATTCAAAATTTTCCTTGGAAGTAAATGTTTTTAAAAAATTCATGATCTGCACTGAATTTACGGGGACAGTCTATTAGTCGATGACCTTGTGTTTGTGACACAGAGGATTCAATCTCGGCTGACGACTGTGACATCTTTAAATACAACCACGAGTCGTCATCTTCCAGCAAGTTTAATAACTTCTAAACGACGACAAAATTCCAACAATGTGACGTCTCTTAACGGCGTTACCAATTAGAAGGGAAGTTAAATAAATAAATAAATAAATAAATAAATAAATAAATAAATAAATAAATAAATAAATAAATAAATAAATAAATAAATAAATAAATAAATAAATAAATAAGTAAATAAAATAAATAAATACACATTATTATAATTATTACTATTTCCACTCACGGAAGCATAGGTCATTGCAATACTCAAGATCATTTCACTTTGTAATACTTTTCTGTCAATGTACGATAATACTTTAGGCATAGATATTAGAAGATGTTTCTGAAGTAGTTTAAGTGAAGCGTGGATTTGTATTAAACTAAATAACTAGCGTGGAATAAATAAATAAATAAATAAATAAATAAATAAATAAATAAATAAATAAATAAATAAATAAATAAATAAATAAAAAAGTAAGAAAGGTGAGTTTACTGAAGAATTTTGAGGGTGAGATAGGTAATCATATCAAAAATGAGGGAATAGGCTTACTGAATAATGTCCGTGGGTTGAGAAGTACTGAGTAACATTTAACCAACCGAAGAGACAGATTGATGGCATACGTTCTGAGACATCAGGACGTGAGGAGTTGATAGGTAAGAATGGTTAGAGTAGGCCAAGACATGCGTATGATGTACCGTTTTGAATTTTTTCTTTTACATTTTGCTTCACGTCGCACCGATACAGATAGGTCTTATGGCAATGATGGGACAGGGGAGGGCTAGGAGTGGGACAGATGCAGCCGTGGCGTTAAATTTGTACAACTCCAGCATTTTCCTGGTATGAAAATAAGAAACCACGGAAAGCCATCTTCAGTGGTGCAGACTGTGAAGTTCGAACCCACTATATTCCGTTTATATTTAATGTGGGATGTAATAGTTAATGAGAGATGAAGAGGGAAGCTCATAGTAGGTGGCATGTCAGGTTACTAGTACAAAACAAATGAAGAACAACAACGAGAACAACATTTTTATTTTTTCTGATTATAAATTACTCTTAGAACATCATTACCAAGTCTGGTATATAAACTTTGAACCTCTAAATGGTATAACTTGCTAATCAGATGTCCCTATGATCCAAGCAATAAAACAGTGTTCGACGACAAAGCAGAAAATAAAAATAAAAATTCTGATGGTGATAAACGTATATTATATTCGGCTCTTGAAGCTGTGCATGTCGTTATACTGACTCATATCACACTGTGAAGGCCTCGAATGAAAACTATCCATTGGTACAACCATCTCATCCCATGATTAATACTGCTAAATTTGTAATTAACCAAGATAATTCAGTTTAAAATGCCTTGTTTTATATTTATTGAAATTTTGCTGTCTATTTCTTTTTATTTAGGATTTAATGAAATCCACTTATGACCTTATTTATCGAATACTACGATATATAAGCTTGCCAGTGCGATCATTTTGGTGTTCAGGAAGTACCTGAACACGGTATTTGTACTCAAGAAGACCAGTCAGAGAAAGTCTGAACAATTCAAGCAGTAAAACTAACATGTCTCGCTTCGTGATGCAGTTAGAAAGTCGAGGGGACGTTGGTATAGGTCAGTGCCGAGTCAGGTTTCATTCACAGAAATACTTTGATGTGTATCAAAAGCACCAAATGGATACTAGGATCAGTGAAATATTTAGGAAAATTTGCTGTAATTCGCAAAGCTACACATTCCTTAAGTTCGTATACGACACTATATTTATATATTTAGTTCTATAAATAACACAGAGGAAGAAAGAGACGTATCGTTTGGATTTCTCTTTTTTACTATTTGCTTTACATCACACAGACACAGACAGGCCTTGAAAAATCAGACAACAGACACGTGACTGAGTTCAAGGTAAAATCAGGTATCAAACAATTATTGAACGTAAAATATATTTTTCCAGTGGAGGGATGTCGATGTCATGATCCTTGTAGGTAGACACTTAAATAATTACTCTACCTTCCCTAATGGACATATGAAATCCATAGAATAAATGCAAACAAGCTGGCAACTTTAGGTGACTGTGATCATACCTTTGGGACTTCGTGCTTTACGAGGCATTCACGTCACAGGGATATAATGCTTCATTAGTCCGGCTCCATGGCTAAATGGTTAGCGTGCTGGCCTTTGTTCACAGAGGTCCAGAGTTCGATTCCAAGCAGGTAGCGAATTTAAACCATCATTGGTTAATTTCGCTGGCACGGGGCTGGGGGTATGTGTCGTCTTAATTATCATTACATCCTCATCACGACGCGCAGGTCGCCTACAGGCTTCAAACCAACGACCTGCTCCTGACGAGCCGAACATGTCCTCGGACACTACCGGCACGCAGTTTCATTTCAATGCTTCATTATTTTAATTCTACGTGCACTAGCTGTTGTTAGAGCCTCAAATGCCCTGACGAGAAGGTAGTTATGATACTACTCGAACCGAATAAATTGTTCAAAATGACTGGGTCCCTTCCTTCTGAGAATTTATTTAAGTAGACATTGTACCTATAAATTATTTTATAGGGGCAAGTACTCGCGGTGAACTCCACCCTATACACATACATGCTTGACTTATTGCAACATGGCTATCAGAAAGAGGTAAGAAGGTGGCAAAGCACTGATGTCTCGGGTCAAATACCACAGAGTTTAGGTAAGACTGGGAGTTCGTCCAACTAAGATAAAAATTGAGCCCCATTGCACCAACCATATAAACCGCATAGTGATAATATTATGGTTTTTCTGACATCTTTTTAATTGGTATTGATTTTAAGAAAGGTAGGGCGTCAGAATTTTGTCCTGTGGGAGTTCTTCTATGCGTCGGAAACCAACAACATGGATTTATTCCATTTGAACATTTTCGAATGGCTTCCACCACGGCCAGGATTGAACTCACAATCTTGTAAAGAAAGAGATAGCGACTATCCGACTGCACCATTGAAATGGATCTCGTAGAACATAAGTAGGTAAAGGTGAAAGAAAATCGTGCAAATATCAGGCTGACCATGCCGAGAAATTGAATGTACAATGACACTGCGTGAATGCTACTCATTCTATGGTCAATGATACCATGAAACCATGAATATCTACAACTAGTGAAACGACAACGACGACAATAATAATAATAATAATAATAATAATAATAATAATAATAATAATAATAATAATAATAATAATAATAATAATAATAATAATTGCATTCTGGATATAGTGGGTTTGAACCCCCACTTTCGGCATCCCTGAAGATGGTTTCCCTTGGTGTCCCATTTTCGTACCAGGCAAATGCTCTTGCTGTACCTTAATCAAGGCCACGGTCGATCCTCCCCACTTCTAGCCTTTCCCTGACCCATCGTCGCCATAAGAACTATCTGTGTTGGTGAGACGCAATGGAAATCGAGAATAATAATAATAATAATAATAATAATAATAATAATAATAATAATAATAATAAGCCCTTAATACAGGAAGGTCATTAAGGCTCTGGCCTGCCAACATGGCTGCTGCCCAAACAACAAAGTGAAGAGTCGCGCGAAAAGTGTTACAACATCCTCAGCAATTTTGGTTGCCATTCGCGACCAGGTCTGCTGGTTTTCATCTCAGACTTCTCTCAGTTGGTCTTACGAGTCTGAGTAGGTCCCGTTCCAGGTCTCAATCCAGAATTAAAATCCTTTCGACTGGGCGGAAATCGAGCCTAGGTATCCAGGTAAGAGTAGTGTACTCTACCATTACACTGCCAATAATAATAATAATAATAATAATAATAATAATAATAATAATAATAATAATAATAATAATAATAATAATAATAATAATAATAATAATGTCCGCCTCTGTGGTGTAGTGGTTAGTGTGAATAGCTGCCACCCCCGGAGGCCCGGGTTCGATTCCCGGCTCTGCCACGAAATTTGAAAAGTGGTACGAGGGCTGGAACGGGGTCCACTCAGCCTCGGGAGGTCAAATGAGTAGAGGTGGGTTCGATTCCCTCCTCAGCCATCCTCGAAGTGGTTTTCCGTGGCTTCCCACTTCTCCTCCAGGCGAATGCCGGGATGGTACCTAACATAAGGCCACGGCCGCTTCCTTCCCTCTTGCTTGCCTATCCCTTCCAATCTTCCCCATCCCTCCACAAGGCCCCTGTTCAGCATAGCAGGTGAGGCCGCCTGGGCGAGGTACTGGTCATTCTCCCCAGTTGTATCCCCGACCAAGAGTCTGAAGCTCCAGGACACTGCCCTTGATGCGGTAGAGGTGGGATCCCTCGCTGTGTCCGAGGGAAAAGCCGACCCTGGAGGGTAAACAGATGATAATAATAATAATAATAATAATAATAATAATAATAATAATAATAATAATAATAATAATAATAATAATGGCATATGAAGATGGTTTTACCTGGCAAGTTGGCCGTGAGGTTACGGGCGCGCAGTTGTAAGCTTGCATCCGGGAGATAGTGGGTTCGAACCCCACTGTCGGCAGCCATTAAGATTGTTTTCCGTGGTTTACCATTTCCACACCAGACAAATGCTGGGGCTGTTCCTTAATTAAGTCCACGGCAGCTTTCTTCCCATTCCTAGCCCTTTTCTATCCCATCGTCGCCAAAAGACCTATTTGTGTCGGTGCAACATAAAGCAAATAGCAAAAATGAAGATGGTTTTCCGTGGTTTCATATTTTTACACAAGGCGAATGCTGGGGCTGTACCTTCATTAAGGCCACGGCCGCTTCCTTCCCACCCCTAGCCCTTTCCTGCCCCATCGTCGTAAACCAACTCGTAAAAATTAATAATGGCGTATGGCCTCCGGAGAGGCTTGGTGGGGGTCTTTTTCTCGTAGACGGCCTATTAGGCGACCTGCGGGTCTGTGAAGTTGAGGGCCCTACCTAGGATGATTCTAATGCTGAATACGCCACACATATCCAGTCCCCGAGCCCCTGGAATTAACCAATTAAGATTAAAATCCCCGACACGGCCGGGAATCGAACCCGGGACCCTCTAGACCAAAGGCCAGCACGCTAACCATTTAGCCACGGAGCCGGGAATAATAATAATAATAATAATAATACTAATAATAACGCCGAAGAGAACAATCAACCACTAAGCAATGAACTGCGAAGTGTGACTCCGACAACCAACAGTAGATAAAAAGAAGCAAAATCACAGCCTGTCCATCATATCAATGTGTATTCAAAAGATCTGGAGTCAGGAGAAAGTACACTAAGTGATGGGTTGATGGAGTGCTATATACTAAGGATCAAGTCAAATTGTGGACAGGTTGAGTATGTTGTCATTAGAAATGATGTGTAAGTATGACATGTAAGTTTGCCTTAACAAAATCTAAACCTCTTTCAGCATCTCACTGATTCTTGCATAAGGGTCCTGAAGTAACGATTTATGTCTATTATGAGTCGATGTCTAGTAAGTATGGAGAAACTGATGCTTGTGATGCTGGTGTTTTAAAGGGGCCTAATATCTAGGTCATCAGCCAATGGAGAGACTTAGGTGAGAAAAATTAGGTTTCATAACACGCATAAAGCCACGCGTCCCGCAGAGCACGTGATCAACCGGCAATATGATACCAAGTTGGACTTCGTAGTGAGGAAAAAACGGTTCACCGTCAGTGGTTCTGAATATGATGCATGCTTCATTTAAGTGGAGTGGGAGTCGAACCGCTCAGGAAATCCGATATCACGTCCTGTTTGAGCGAAGTGGCTGAAAAAATTCTTCATTTAATGGCCTTATATTAGATTGGCCAAATAGCTGGCTTTAGAGTAGCGAAACCTACTTCCTGTGTGAACAGGGGAGCCATTACGTAATACGGAAATATGTGGCAGTGTAGTCAAACCAGGTAATTAGGAATATGCTTCACTAAATTCTAAGAAATCGTTGACACTTTGACTAATAATTACTTCAAGTAAAAGTTTAATGAACAAATAAGGTGCGTGATAGTCGAGTGGCATGGTCACTCCCTGGATCGATTCCTGGTCAGTGCATGCGGGATTTTTGAAATTAACGTCCTTGTGGTTCGGATTCCACGTAAAACTAGAGATACCTTGGCACTGATCACAGTATGAACAGTCACGTAATACTACAACTATAATCTTGCTTACATACTTAAATATCGATGGCTTACTTCTAAAACCTCGTATCTCCCAATGCCCTTCCTATCCATTATTTTCCTTAAGAGTGATCACTTCTCCCAACCACATACAGATATGCGGTCCATCACTTTAAATACATTATACTGTGTGAGTGTGAAAATTCGCCATTCAAACAGTATCCCTACAAAAGACATAACCATAGGAAAATGAACACAACGAAAGTTATTCTGATGGACTGCCTTTACGGACAAATTTCTCTGCTTCCCATTGATCGGTTCGCTTCATAATTAGAACAACAGACCGTATCTATAATGCAAAATTCGTCTAATTCCCTAAAATCTGCCTGATTGTATGGGACATAAAGCTCTATACTCTGAGTGGTAAAATTCTCTACAATCTAGGAAATCAGAACCCGAATTCTACGTGTGCAACTAATGTTCTTCACGCTTGCTTTGTCTCGCTGACCTCTCTTTACTACTCGGTGACTTCCACCGTTACCGAGCGAGTTGGCCGTGCGGTTATGGGCAGCAGCCGAGACCTTCCATTCTGAAGATAGTGGGTTTGAATCCCACTGTCAGTAGTCCTGAGGATGGTTTTCCATGGACTCCCATTTTCACACCAGGCAAGTGCCGGGGCTGTACCTTAATTAAGGCCACGGCCGCTTCCTTCCCACTCATAGCCTTTTCCTATCCCGTCGTCGCCATAAGGCCTGTCTGTGTCAGTGCAACGAAAAGCCAATTAAAAGAAACTTCCACCGTTTGAGGATTTGCATCAAACAACGCATTAATTATACCACAAAGGTTTACTTGATTATATGTTCTATACACCTTGTATACTAGATCCACAACATAAGCGTCTGATTAAACTATAGATTTCTGTATTAGGAAACAACGTAAGCTTGAATGTTTACACGACTACTGATATCGTGATTTTAGACATGGGAACTCTAATTTTAAGTGTTACCCGAACCTCAGGAAAGTGATTTGCATCTCAGAAATTCAAAGTATCATGCTCATGTTGCGCATCGATGTGACATACAATTGAGAGAAATAAATTAATGATTCCACCTAATCGATACTATATATTTGCCTTTGAGAAACTAAAAATTGTAGTACATGTTTCGTCTGGTGACTAGACATCATCAGGTGCGTCTTGTTTAGGTTCAATATTTCAAATAAGTAAGGACACATTCATCTCTTCTTAATCCTGAAAAGGCATTTGAAAGCCTTAAAAATAATTAACTTAGTTCAATCTAAAGGAATGTGTTATGGTAAGAGGGAGAGGGGCGGAAGGATGGGCGAAACTATCAAATTATGGTTTAAATAATTTTTAACAGTTAAAATGGCTTATAGCTAAAAATATTTTTGACGTCATATTCAATGTAGTTTTAAAAGTTAAGTAGTCCTTATTGTACCCTAATGACACGTGGAAAAATAAATCAAGATGGGCGGGTACAGAGATGGGCAACTTAAAGTACGTATCGTTCCTATCCTTTCTTCACCTGGCTAGGTCGTCGGAGAGCATGTGTTTGGTTCGGTGTCTAGATTAAGTATAACTAAAGAGGGTCTTAAAGATCTAACAGGACAGGAAACGTTGTTGTGTGTGTAAATGAAGAACGAGATAAAATAAACTAGATTTAAGGAAAGAAATCATGAACTAAAAGTGTAAAAAGAAATCACAGATAACACAAGTACGTACAATTCATAATTACAAAATTTAAGTCGTTGACCATGAGGTGGCAACGAAACAATAAAAATTTACGAAGTCCGCGTGGTAATTGCTTTAGCATTGAATTGAACTGGCGATAAGTTTGAACAGGTTTTCTCACGAAAAACATCTAGACACAACGTTTTAACTTATGATATTAGGAACAGAAATACTTCGCAGATTTGTAAAATAAACCTAGCATCAATTCCCTCACATACGGGATATAACTACACATAAATATCACTTCAGGACAATTGGTTTCCCCCAAAATAACACAGAAGTTAAGTATGAGCCCGAAACTCATTGGTACGGATGGGACGTGCACACAAGACCCCTAGGTAGCGTACGTACTACTGCACATTCTAACAAAAACACATGACAAGTCAGCAAGTAAGAACAACACAAAGTTAGCACGCAATAAAACAACAAACTCTGCAGCACCTGGAAATAATTACAAGGCAAAGGATGTAAAACACTCATGTTGCAGCCTTCATAAGGGATGGATCTCTCCCATTGCTCTGCTGGGCTGTGGCAATGACCGCTCGTGGTGAAGAGGGTGAGGCAATGTCGTCTAGTATTCCGGCCATACAAAACAACATCAACAGACACTTTCTTAGCTCGGTCTGGGTGACACACAACTGGCAACTGTCTCAAGATAATGGGATCTTTTACATTTCGTTTCCCTCAAAGCGGGCATTCTTTCGGCTCTCTGGGCCTCTTCATAATACACATAGGGATCATTCCTTTCTGATTCACATTACGGCATACGTGCCAGACCTCATATCAGGTTAATTTCATCCATTGGGAACTCTTCCGTATATCATATCTCTATCAAAATCTACGGAGTATCATCCGTACATTATATCACTTTGTCCCTTACTACCCGGTTCAAATCGAGTGCACAATCATGGTAAAGCTCCGCCGGCGAAATTTGATAACCCTCGTTGTTTCGACGTTGATGGCATACTGTATGCTCCTTCCTGTGAAATTCATGCGCACAGATAATCATGCAAACCCTGACTTTAAGTAGTCCAATACATCATAATGAGTTCACACTCAACACTATAAGGCAGAAAATCCTAATGTTTTAAAGATTTTAGCTTTACAACTAGCTACGTAATCAAACACAAAGGAATAAAATAAATATTTACATGACAAAAAACCTAGATTAGACCTATATCCCTCGTTACCAATAACAGAACAAAGCTAAAACCTTGGCTATACATGCATTAGTCCTGATATTTACACTTGGTTGCCAAAAGGGCTTACATTAAGATTTAATTAAATTGAAAGAAAATTATCTGCGAAAATTGCTGTCCCTGACGAATGCCAAAGTACCTGTTTAACTTATCTTAATGCTGTAAAACTCGCGATCCATCCATGGCGGGGTCGGTAGTGTATCTAGCCCATCATCAGGCTGTCGTCATTCTGGATTGAGAGTCCTGGTCTCAGCACCTGGAATGACCTCATCGTGATGTCGTCTTCTTGAATGTGAGTGTTGGAAAGTCTCGTGATATTGGCAACTTTTGTCGTAGTTTCCACGGTACTCACTGCAATCAAACACCCAGGCAATCGTCTGCGATGCACTCCGGACCCTTCTACTCTTTCTTAATTACGTTAGGGCAAACATTTGCGATGTACCAAGCCAAATGTACTTATTGAATGCCTAATGCTCAACCGCACGCGAACTCATGTTATAAATCTGACTTTTACGTCTAGGTAAAAATTGCGGCCTAGCTAGCTGAAATGTACATAGCAAAAGTTTCGTGCTCAACCGCACACGAATTCTTGTTAGAAGTCTGACTTTACGTTCAGGCAAAGATTGTGGCCTAGCTAGCCGAAATGTACATAATTAATGCCTCGTGCCCCACCGCACACGAACTTTCATTAGAGGTCTCTAATTCTTCCCGTTCTAGTTAATGCTCTAGGTACACTCCTATCTTGAATTGCACATTGTTCACCTATTCTGCTTCTACGGCGAAGTCTTTGTTCGATGGTAGGTTCACGGGGCAGTTATCAGCCGGACTGACACACTCGCGACCGCACTGAAGAAAACGTTAGAATGGAATGAAGCCTCTTCACACATATCTTTCTCTTTATAATGGTCAGTGGGTGACGCCTATCCGGGGATTTCACCAGTATACACACTTCAGATCTGTGTGAAGTGAGTCGCTAAGTTCCCACGGTGTTCGCGCGAATGTTGTATTGCGAAAAACACTGCTTATTAGCATCTCAAGACACATCATGTCATTCAGTAAATTACGAGGAATACAACTGTGGTTTTAATTTCTCTAATATCCTTCCAGGAGAGTAGATATGGCCTGATTTCCAAAAGAGTCAAGCCTGATTCCTGCCGTTTTAATTCCTAGTAAGGGGGTAGATGTAATTCCCCAAACAGAATCCAAGTATCGCCGTCCTTTATCTGCTATTCTTTCTCGCTCACTCCCTGTGCCACGCCTGTCGCTGCAGGCTTCACCCACCAAAAATACTCAGCTCGCCAATTTGACTTCAATCCTCTGACGCTACATTACTGCCGCGTTAAATATCAGTTTCTCTAACCATGAACGATACGGTTCATTATGATAGCGTATCAGATTTTCTGGGAATGTGATGAGTTTCTGTTATCTTCTAATGACACTGGATCTTGTTAGAATTTTTTTTTAATTTTTGAAAGGTTATATTATGCGTGCCTTGACGAATTTATAACCGCACTGGAGTTGGCATTCTACTGGAGAGTCTTAAGGGTTGTTTGGCATTACACTGTATTTATAAGTCGGCTGGTGGTTTGCAACTCGTTCCCTCAACATCCAGAGTGTCATTTTTTTAAAATATATTTTTGGGGACTAGTCTCCCAGCTGTTGCCTCAGTCTTTTGTCTTTAGAGCTTTTTATGCTCTACAATTCGTACGCTTACACCTTGGGTCTATGTTTGACGGTTCAGGCAGCGTAAAGGAAGAAAGCGCCCGGTCGCGACTTTTTGCCTAATCTCTTCTCAGTTACTTTCTTTGTTGTGTTAAATCCACCATCACGTAGTTCACCCGTGTGGTTTACATCACCCTGGAGTGGTTATCTTAATTTACGGTACTACTTAACATCGTCATATAGGTCGCACCCGCACGCGGTCTGCACAGTTTGGTCGAAGCGGCCGGCCGGACGCTGGCGCTGTGGAGGCCATTTTGCGAACTGCCGGACCCCCATAGTACCCTGAAACACACGCCACCCGATACGCTGAGAGTGACAGGCTCCCTGCCCACGACTGCAATGCTGCGAGCCTCTACACACCCAGTGTCCATCCTCATATGCGGCGCTCAGTAATGTTTTTTTTTCTTTGCTAGGGGCTTTACGTCGTACCGACACAGATAGGTCTTATGGCGACGAAGTAATATTGGTAACCGCTCGCCCTTACTCGGGCGTGAGAATGTTGTGTCGTATGCCTCTCGTACGGTCCTGCCGGCCTCGGCAGCGGACGAAGTGGAGATGTGACGATGGATGGTGAAGGGACTCGTTCCCTATGGAAGGCACGCCGGCCGGGTGAGAGGCCGTGTTTGGCAGCCTATGAAATTTTAATTGGCTGCCTCTTAGCCGGCCAACGGAGCAAAGCAACTCTGTGTCCCGCCGGCCGCACTCGTCGGAGATGGGCTACGATCCTCGGTTTCGGCTCTCGAGCCAGCCACCTCCCTGGTTGATCCTGCCGGTAGTCATATGCTTGTCACAGAGAATAAGCCATGTATGTCTCAGTGCAAACCAAATTAAGATGAAACAGCGAATGGCTCATTAAATCAGTTGTGGTTCTTTAGATCGTACGTGGATAACTGTGGTAATTCTAGAGCTAATACATGCAAACAGTGTCCCGACCAGAAGTGGAAGGGACGCTTTTATTAGATCAAAATCCATCGGTCGGCTATTCCGGTCAGTTTGTCTTGGTGACTCTGAATAAATTTGGGCTGATCGCACGGTCCTTGTACCGGCGACGCATCTTTTAAATGTCTGCCTTATCAACTGTCGATGGTCGGTTCTGCGCCTACCTTGGTTGTAACGGGTAACGCGGAATCAAGTTTCGATTCCGGAGAGGGAGCCTGAGAAACGGCTACCACATTCAAGGAAGACAGCAGGCGCGCAAATTATCCACTCCCGGCACGGGGTGGAAGTGACGAAAAATAACTACACTGGACTCATCCGAGGCCCCGTAATCGGAATGAGCACACTTTAAATCCTTTAACGAGTATCCATAGGAGGGCAAGTCTGGTGCCAGCAGCCGCAGTAATTCCATCTCCAATAGCGTATATTAAAGTTGTTGCGGTTAAAAAGCTCGTAGTTGGATTTATGTCCCACGCTGTCGGTTCATCGCTCGTTGGTGTCTAACTGGCATGGTTCGTGGGACGTCCTGCCGGTGGTGGCGAGTCGAAAGCGCGTGGCCGTCGTGCTTAATCCACGCGTGGTTCCTGCGCGCCGTAGGCGGACACCGATGAAATCCTACCGCGGTGCTCTTCATCGAATGTCGAGGTGGGCCGGCACGTTTACTTTGAACAAATTAGAGTGCTTAAAGCAGGCCGGATGCGCCTGAATACTGTGTGCATGGAATAATGGAATAGGAATTCGGCTCTATTTTGTTGATTTTTGGAACCCGAGGTAATGATTAATAGGGACAGGTGGGGGCATTCGTATTGGGACGTTAGAGGTGAAATTCTTTGATCCTCGCAAGACGGACCGAAGCGAAAGCATTTGCCAAATATGTTTTCATTATTCAAAGATATGAGTTTCAATGTTGTTTCCGCATTGAACTGAGATCACAGAGTTGAGTTATTTATAAGGTTCAACCTATTCAATACTAATTACGTGTTGTATAGATGTTATTCACAATATTTATTTAACATGGTACCGGTTTCGACATTTAAATGTCATCATCAGCCATAAAACAAATCACAAACAAATTAGCAACGGCATATTAATTAAAAATGGTGTAGTTACACATTGAAATATGTACATTAAAAGTCTTTATACGTCAGTTCACATCTTGTGTCAAACAAACCGTCAAAACAAAAGAGCAACGGCATAATAAAGCTGGCGCAGTGACACATTGAAGTATGTATACAGCCTCTCACTATTCCAAGGTTCCTTGATATCAATTATCCCCATGAACGAGGAATTCCCTGTAAGCGCGAGTCATAAGCTCTCGTTGATTACGTCCCTGCCCTTTGTACACACCGCCGATCGCTACTACCGATTGAATGATTTAGTGAGGTCTTCGTACTGGTGCGCGGGATCTGCATCACGCAGTTTCCGATGTATCTGGAAAGATGACTAAACTTGAAATCAAGGAACCTTCTTTTAATTAATATATCCTTGCTCACTTGTTTGTGATTGTTTCATGGCTGATGATGATATTTAAGTGTCGAAACCGGTCCCATGTTAAATAAATGTTGTGAGTAACATCTATACAACACGTAATTGGTATTGAATAGGTTGAACCTTATAAATAACTCATCTCTGTGAAATATGTTTTCATTAGTCAAGAACGAAAGTTAGAGGTTCGAAGGCGGCCTAGTTCTAACCATAAACGATGCCAGCTAGCGATCCGCCGAATTTCCTACGATGACTCGGCGGGCAGTTACCGGGAAAGCAAAGATTTTGGGTTCCAGGGAAAGTATGGTTGCAAAGCTGTAACTTAGGCAATTAACGTAAGGGCACCACCAGGAGTGAAGCCTGCAGCTTAAGTTGACTCAACACGGGAAACCTCACCAGGCCGGGACATCGGAATGATTGACAGATTGAGAGCTCTTTCTTGATTCGGTGGATGGTGGTGCATGGCCGTTCTTAGTTGGTGGAGCGATTTGTCTGGTTAATTCCGATAACGAACGAGACTAGCCTGCTAAATAGTCGCATCCGGTATCCGTTCATGCTACCGGCGACAACACAGCTTCTTAGAGGGACAGGCGGCTTCTAGCCGCACGAGATTGAGGAATAACAGGTCTGTGATGCCGTTAGATGTTCTGGGCCGCACGCGCGCTACACTGAAGGAATCAGTGTGTCCTCCTAGTATGACAGGACGGGGCAACCCGTTGAACCTCCATCGTGCTAGGGATTGGGGCTTGCAATTTGTTCCCCATGAACGAGGAATTCACAGTAAGCGCGAGTCATATGCTCGCGTTGATTACGTCCCTGCCCGTTGTACACACCGCCCGTCGCTACTACCGATTGAATGATTTAGTGAAGTCTTCGGATCGGTGCGCGTGATCTGCTTCGCGCAGTTTCCGATGCATCTGGAAAGATGACCAAACTTGATTATTTAGAGGAAGTAAAGGTCGTAACAAGGTTTCCGTAGATGAACCTGCGGAAGGATCATTACCGAAATTGTTTTACTAAAACACATTTCGAGAAGTAGGAGTCGGATTGCCTCGCGCGGTCCTCTCCTTCGGCGGGGCTCCCTCGAGGAGCGAGACTCTTGCCGAGCCCGCTGTTGCGAGCTCAGGTGAGTCCCGTACGTACTCAGTAAGCGGCGGTTCCGTCCGTCGGCAACAGCGGGAATGTCGCCGTCAGCGTGGCCGCGTCAACTTCGATGCAGACCTTCACCGTTGGGTACCTTTTTTACCTCGCTCAGTGGAGCGGGGATAACACGAGGGGATCCGTCGTGGTTTCGGCCCGGCGGGCAGGTTTTAAATGAACGCAACGCCCATGCTCGAAACAGTTCCTAGCTCTGAGACGAGAAACCCATGTAAATGATTGTTTCTCCTCCACTCACCGTGGAAAGAATGATCGAAATATGAAAGAAAACAACCCTGAACGGCGGATCACTCGGTTTGTGGGTCGATGAAGAACGCAGCAAGTTGCACGTCGACATGTGAACTGCCGGATACATGAACATCGATATTTCAAACGCACATTGCGGTCCATGGATTCCGTTCCCGGACCACGCCTGGCTGAGGGTCGGTTGCTAAAACTGAACGCGGCGTTGAGTTCGAAGGGAGGGGGAGCGTCGCTGTTTGTGCGGCCACGGCTGCCGCCGCGTCTCCAAAAAAGAGCTTCACCTCGGTGGAGCTGGACCGGTCGACACCACCACTGATATTGCAGCGTTTTACAGCGGGGTGGACTCCGAATGCTGAAGAGTCGCTTCATAATGTAGGGTGAAGTAAATGCCCCTAGGAGACATTTATTTCTAGACAAAACTTGAACTTGGTATCCTCAGGGCTGTCTCAGAATTCAACATGGGGCATTAAAAATTATGGAAACCCTTCACTCCATCAGAATTAGGACCATCCCTATGACCTAAGTTTCTTTATGCAGATACAAGATGTTCGACGTATTGTTCGGGCACAGAAGACAGGCCGTGATCAGGAGAAAATTACTAGAAGGCATGTAAAATGGCAGAAGATATCCACGGAAGAAAACACAACGAGATGTGAGGGGGAAACATACGGGGTAAGGCAGTTCTGAGTGAGTATATATTAAATTGCGTTTTTCTCGCATTGCTCTTTTTCAATTGCTGTCTACAAAATGCTCCTTGCGATGCAATTCTTATCAGATATTGTTGTAACTTGGTAAGATTGTTGCTAAGGGTGTAGTTGTGTACACTAGTTCTGGGTTTTGAACTGATTTGATTATTAATATGGATTTTGATACGTAGATTCAAACTTTGTATCCTGATGATTCAAAAATTTATAAAATGAGAGTTTAAATATTTCTGGAAAGAACAGCATCCATCTAACACAAAAACCCGTTAAAATTATTATTGTGTCTATACATTTTAAATATATGCGTTTTAAAAATCAGCTTGATCAAACAAAATCTTTGTCGCAAGGGACTTCTTTATGCCACCACTTTTAACACAAAAAGGGAAGTAACTCAAAAACTAAATAAATGAAAAAATAGAACATTAGATGCCATCAACAGTCTATGCAGGTGGTTAAAATTTGGTAATTATATGATGAAAACCGTGGAAGTTAAAAAATTCAGTCATACCTCCCCTTTCAAGAGATGAATATGTCCTTACTTCTTGTAAATATTACACTTAAACAAGACGTAGCTGTTGTTGTCTAGTCACTGGACAAAATTCCTCCTCCAAGGCTAAATGGTTAGAGTGCAGGCTTTTGGTCACAGCCACCCGCGTTCGATTCCAAGCTGGGTCGGGATTATTAGCCATCGTTGGTTAATTTCGCAGACTCGGGGGCTGGGTGTATGTATTGTTTTCATCATCATTTGATCCTCATCACGACACGCAGGTCACCTACGGGAATCAAATTAAAAGACCCGCACCAGGCCTCCCGGAAGCCATACACCATCGATCGACCAACCTCAACCTGGATCGAACCCACAAATCTGCATCTAGGTATATTGATATTGTAGTAATCGATATTGTTGTCAGGCTGGGGAACACTGTAGTTGTCAGTCGTGTGTACTTACTCCCTGTGTGTGTGTTCTTCCTATTTTGTGAGAATATGAAGCATTTTTTCATGATTTGTGTTTACTTCAGTCGAGACGGAAGAGACAGCGAAATTTATCGTTTCATCAATTGCTGACAGTTTGTATGAAAAACCACTTGAAGCGTAACCGACATTGATTCAATCTCACCTGTCTCCTAGTAATTGATTTCCCCCCGCCCCAGATAGCAAACGCAGAACTACCTCAGTTTATAGTAGTTAATCACCACGTATCTGTGTAATACAGATAACTTCCAGAGGTTTCCAACTTTCGTTATGATAACCCACCGTTGCAGTAGGTGCTAGACGATATTTCTTTGGCTTGGTGGTTCAGAGAATATCTTAAGATCAGACATGACAGAAGTCAACGATAAAGTAGAGGTTAACTTCGTGGCGAGTGTTCTAGTTGGTGCCCCGTGCCCTGTCCCGTAGAACGAGTGTTTCAATCAGCCTTGCATCCCGCGGCGACACTGCGAGAACTGAGTAGCCGCATGTTAAAGAGTGGGCTTGTACGGTCAGACCGTTTGAAAAGTTGAAACAAATGGACGGCCATGTTTCTGTCTGTCGTGACAAATCTT
This sequence comes from Anabrus simplex, assembly GCF_040414725.1. Taxonomy (NCBI): domain Eukaryota; kingdom Metazoa; phylum Arthropoda; class Insecta; order Orthoptera; family Tettigoniidae; genus Anabrus; species Anabrus simplex. The sequence goes on from NC_090266.1 coordinate 523,882,108, forward strand.
GGGGTCGGTGTTACATCGACATGAGCGCGGTCCTACGTAAATCAAGTGGAGCGTGCAGCCTGGCCTGCTCGGCTATATGCCACTCTGTGACCACGCACTGCAACAGCCCCAAAGTCTTCGGTTCGTGTACTAATGGCACATGTGTGTACAAATATTCCACCAACAACTAAAATAGGATATAAAACTTCTCTATTCATAACAGAGACAAATGGAGTTTAATTTGTCAATAATTGCAAAGGATTTTCAGAGAACCAATGTTCTCGGATTATTATTTTTTCTAATGATTTAACGTCGTAGTAAGGTTTACGGTGAAGGTGAGATAATAAAGGGCTAAGACGGGGAAGGAAATGAAATGGCGTATGGCTTTTAGTGCCGGGAGTGTCCGAGGACATGTTCGGCTCGCCAGATGCAGGTCTTTTGATTTGACACCCGTAGGTGACCTGCGCGTCGTAATGAGGATGAAATGATGATGAAGACGACACATACACCCAGCCCCCGTGCCAGCGAAATTAACCAATTAAGGTTAAAATTCCCGACCCTGCCGGGAATCGAACCCGGGACCCCTGTGAACGAAGGCCAGCACGCTAACCATTTAGCCATGGAGCCGGACACGGGGAAGGAAACAGACGTTTACTAAATTAAAGTACACCATTTGACTGCTGTAAAAATGGGGCAACAATGCAAAGCCATCTTGAGTGATGCTGACGATGGAATTCGAACACACCATCACCCGAAAGGAAGCTTACATCTACAATGCCCGTACCACACAGGCAACTCGTTTGCTTCCTAGAGTTTTGTTCTGCTACGTCAGCCTCCATAAATATATAAGTTAGTAGACTATGGTAGACTAACCGATGACTGACCTCGTTGAGCAGGAAATGAAATGTAATGTCGTATGGCTTTTAGTGCCGGGATATCCCAGGATGGGTTCGGCTCGCCAGTTGCAGGTCTATTTGACTCCCGTAGGCGACCTGCGTATCGTGATGAGGATGAAATGATGATGAAGACAACACATACACACAGCCCCCGTGCCGTAGGAATTAACCAATTAAATATAAAATCCCTGACCCGGCCGGGAATCGAACCCGTGACCCTCTGAACCGAAAGCCAGTACGCTGATCGTTTAGCCAACGAGTCGGACGTTGAGCAGGAGTGAATATCGCACAGTAAAACTCGGAGGTTTCCGACAAAGTTGATTTCCGAGATCGAAGTGAATTCGTATCCTGTCAGATAGTTTCTCATCTGCCCTACGATGCTGAGGGAACTGTGATTCAACTCTCTGGACGTAGGTGAAGATGCTTGGGCCTAAGTTTCAAAATATAATTCTCCAGCAAAAAGAGCGCTTAACATTCATCTATTCATATATATATAATAAGTGTTTTGTCTGTACATTGCTCAGAACTTGAAAAAAGTGGTATTTCTGTATCGGTCACGTTCGTAATAAAAAGGAAATGCAATTTTTACTTTTCCGTAAGTTCTGTCTTTCTGTCTGTCTGTCTGTCTGTCCGTCTGTCCGCATGTATGGACACGCATCACGAGAAAACGGCTGAAGAGAATTTAATGAAAATTGCTATGTGAAGTCGGGGGATGAGCCACTACAATCTAGGCTATAAATAATGTTACCCACGCCGAGTGAAATGGTAGTTTAGGGGAAGGCATAAAGTTTAATTCTCAAATATTTATATTATTAATGGTCCCATCGATAAATACCTCATAACGAAAGTTATATAGAATTAAATTTCCGGTCATTTATATCATACATTGTTACCGTACCGGCTTTGATAACACATATATTCATGAATTTGTACTTTTGTTGCCAAGTACATATCAACGCCGAGCCACGAGAAAATGGATTAACAGAATTTAATGAAAGTCGGTATACAGAGTCGGAGAATAAGAAACTACAGTCTAAGTTATAAACAATTTTATTCACACTGGATGAAATTGTAATTTAGGGGAAAGCGCTTAAAATTTAATTTTTAAATACCTATGTTATTGGTCCTATCGAAAAGTACTAGATAACAAATGTTATAGAGAATACAATTTCCGACCATTTATGTTTTATTCAGTTTTACCGTACCGACTATAATAAGAGTGGCATTTCAGAGTCGGAAGAAAACTAAATGTGAAGGCCAACAATATTGAAAGCACATAACATTGTTCAACAATAATATTACATTGACCATTGATTGTTGTTATGTTCTTTGTCTCTTATGCTGTCGCTCAACTCAGATAGATGGGATTTACTGCTGCGTACCTAATATAACAGCCTGACTGAATAGTGGCAGGAAATAGCGGAGAAGTTGGAAAACCTTCTTCTTTAACGTGCCATTCCTCGGGTTCATACATTTTCTGATACTGCCGGTACGTAACTAACCGGTTCATCATAGTATTCCAGCTATTCGATCCCTACTCTGACGCGCTGGGTTGAATGAGCAGTGTGCATACTTAAGGCAGAGGTTCACTGAGTAGTAGTAGTAGTAGTAGTAGTAGCAGTAGTAGTTGTAGTAGTAGTAGTAGTAGTAGTAGTAGTAGTAGGACTTGGTCTAGAATAACAATTTAGGCCTATTCCAAATTATAGCACCACAATTCACTAAATAACTCAAAACTCAACCCTGAAAAGAGTTGTTTCTTAAGAAAAGCTTCTTCCTCTTTAATGAGAGGGGGTTTCTCCTCTCGCTTGGAGGAAACATTTACCCTCAAGTCAGATAGATTCTTCCGCCGCCTGTATAGTGAACTGAAATTTTCCGACTCATCGGGTACTCCTAGGAAACAGATTAGTAAAAGAGCATAGGTTTTGCCCTGGTAGTCTCCATTATTCGACACCCCCACCCAACCGAAATAAGACGAAGTGTGTTCACGGATCACGGCTGTCTGCGGCTTTGTCATTCCAGCTCTGGAATTTTGGACTGTTAGATCGACAGCGTAGTACTGTTCGTTAAAAGTGAGAAAATGTGTGGTTTTTCATTTAATCGATTATTTCATATGGAAACATTCCTTTCAATCGCACCATTCCTACTGACGTCGTTGTAATGACCTATGTTCATTTCAGTTGGGAAACTACTAAGACAGTCTTCCTGAGGATGTAAAAGGGCAGGTGGAGAGTGAGTGCCTGCCATTATAATGCAATTCCCCAACCTGATTGTGACTGATGGTAGGCAAGGGGGCCTACCATTACAATGAAAATTTCCTAACCCAGTCTTCATATCGATGGCTTTCTTTTAAAATCTTGTATGTCCAAATGTTCTTCCTATCCATTATATTCCTTAAGACTGGTCACGCCTCCCGGTCATATATTTGTATGCAGTCCATCAGAATAATTTTCGCTGTGTTCATTTTTTTTTGCTAATGTCTAAAGGAAAATGGACCTTGCCGTACCGTATTGTAGGGATGTTGATTGCATGGCAAATTTACATACTCCTACAGTATAATGTATTTAAGGTTCATTTTCCTTTACAGTGTGCCAGAGGAAAATGACCATAACGAAAATTATTCTTTTGGACTGCATATAAATATGAGACTGGGAGGCGTGACCAGTCTTAAGGAATATAATGGATAGGAAGAGTATTCGGACTTACGAGGTTTTTAAAGAAAGCCATCGATATGAGAAAAGAAGTTTGGTGACTTTCCCCATCGCGTTTCTAGGGTAACGTTAAGTGCTATGCAATTTAATACAATCTTGCTCACAACGTGTACACGACTAAACCTAGAATTTCGTATACAGTGTAGAATTCCGTAGCGAAGCACGGGTATATCAGCTAGTACACAACAAATCAGAGATTTCAATGTGAAGGTACTTGATACATAACAATGGCATATGACGGAATAGAACATTTTGACTATCGCCTGCGAGATACAAGAAAACTGATTTCCGGGATCGGAGTCAGTTCACTTCACATCATATCAGGTAGCTTCTCACCTCCCCTCACTTTACTGAGTGAAATGAGAGATTACAAAAGAAAAAATAACTAAATGCAAATAAGTATTTCGCTCTACTAATTTTATTGCCAAAGCAGGGAAGATAGCATTAGTGAACTTGAATAGATTCCCCCAGTGGAAAACTATAACAATGTACAGATTTTTTTGTTCACAAATATATATATATATATATTTAATCCATTTACCCTACAGGGTTGGTTCCCCCACGGAGATATTTGGTCGGGGATACACCTGGGGAGGAGGACTAATACGTCACTCAGGCGTCTTCACTTGCTATGTTGAACAGAGGCTTGTGGAATATAGGAAGATTGGAACGGATAACCAAGGAAGAGGGAAGGAAGCGACTGAGGCTTTAAGTTAGGCACCATCTCGACATTTGCCTGGAGAGGTAGTGGGAAAACACGAAAAACTACTTCGAGGATGGCTGAGGTGGGAATCGAACACCCTCTACTTAGCTGACCTCCCGAGGGTGAGTGAACCCCATTCTAGTCATCGTACCAGGTTTCAAATTTCTTGGCAGAGCGGGGAATCGAACCCGCGCCCCGATGGTGGCAGCTAATCACACTAACCACCACACCACTATACACTATACATAAATTAACTTGATAATATTGAGTTAGTCCAAAATCTTCTGAATATTAAGTTCTAGGCAATGAGTAAAAATACATTATTGAAGTCCTCTATTAATACGCTAATAAATTAATGCCAATGCTGACCGTGAAATTAACATAAATAGACATGTGTTTGTTTTACTCAATCAAAATGACGTATGTTAGTGGGATGTGAAACCAATATTTTGTTTTCGATTTGCTTTACGTCGCACCGACACAGACAGGCGTTACGGCAACAAAGGGATAAGAAAAGACTAGGACTAAGGAGAAAGCGACCGTGGCCTTAATTAAGGTACAGCCCCAGCATTTGCCTGGTGTGGAAATGGGAAACCACATTATTATTATTATTATTATTATTATTATTATTATTATTATTATTATTATTATTATTATTATTATTATTATTATTTCAAATGGTGTATTTCTTCTACTAGAGCATTTTCTATTTGTTGATATCTTCTGAAAGAAGTGCTAGGAGTTGCGAATTTTACTATATCGTCGGCTTACTTCTAAAACCTCGTATGTTGCAATGTTCTTCCTACCCATTATATTCCTTAACACTGGTCATGCCTCCCAGACACATATTTATATGCATACCATCAGAACCTTTTTCGTAGTGTTCATTTTTGTGCGCAAACGTGTTAAGAAAAATGGAGCTTACCATACAGTATTGTAGGGATGTTGTTTTCATGGCGAATTTAAGCACTCTTCCAGTTTAACGTATTTAAGGTTCATTTTCCATTACACATCACCATAGGAAAATGAACAGAACAAAAATTGTTCTGATGGACTGTACATCCATATGTGGCTGAAGGGTGTGACCGGTCTTAAGGAAGAAAATGGATAGGAAGTGGATAGGGAGATACGAGGTTTTAGAAGTAAGACATCGATATGATGAAGCAAAGTACAAAATGCTATTTCTTGTCATAATCATCTAAAAATAAGTAGAACTGGACTTTACCACTTTTACCAGAATGCAGGAGAATGTCTCAATAACTACCAAAGGAAATTCATAGACATTATTCTTTAAGAACTGTCTTAGTAAATCTGTCTTAGTAAGTCTATAGTAGACTATGGTAGACTGACCTATGGCTATCTGCTTTAAAACAGGAGTGAATATCACACAGCCAAACTTGACGGGCTCTGTTAAAATGAATATCCGAGTTCGGAGTCAGTTTTCGTATCAGAGAGATTCTCACGTTACTTATACAACTGCGTGTGATTCATAAATTTATCTTATGGAACAACTCCTGAAATAACCGGTGATTCAAGTTCTAAAACATGGTAAAAACCTGACTAAATTTGCTGATCCATATGTATTATAATATGCAGTATACCAAGAGAAGTAACGCATTTTGTAAGGCGTATTGAATGAAATAATATACGACGGGAAGTCGATAAATAACATTCATATTGCCTCTCAAATTATTTGCAAAAACAGAAATGACTATACAGGTGTATTATGGTAGTATAAAGAGTGTGTACACTAATTAGTCATCCTCGATGAAATTAGTTGACTAAAACACTTAGTGTTTTATTCATAACTCTAAATAAATAAATAAATAAATAAATAAATAAATAAATAAATAAATAAATAAATAAATAAATACACAAATTGTTAAACATGAATACAACAGGTAAGATCATCAAAGTCTACTAACTTATTCACACATTTCTTTTAATCTGCCTTGCATTACAGGAGCGAATCCCTGTGTTTCATCCAGTCCACCTTATTCAAAGAAGAAAGTTGAAATATGGGGAGCTGAATTGTTCGTATGCAGATAAAATCGTTGAAATGATATTGTCAGGTAAATGGACACTGATAAATAACTTTTACAACGTAATCTAAGGTGTACTGTTCTGTTGATTTCAACAATCAATTGCAATAGTGAAGCTATCATTTAAAATCAAACATTACGTCCGGTGGATTATGCGCAAGTTAATTTGATATACCTACCTAAATGTAATTCTAGTATCTACAAAAATGTTGGCTCCCATTTCAACGGTTGTCGAAAGGCAGGAACCTAGAAGCATCATTGGCATGATTTAAAGTTTTCCCTGTATGGTTCATTTCTAAATATAAAATTGAAGTGTTTTTTCAGTTTGAAAGTCCTAAAGACCACTGTGTGGTTTCAGTTATGAAAAAATAAAAGTAAGAACGCATTTGCTTGCAAGTCATAACCTAGATTTTAAAGTCTATCAAGACGGGTCTATTTCACGATATTTCCACTTCACTTCTGATATAAGTGGTGGTGATTTAAGATGTGGAGGAGGTGAGGGGATTGGCAGCTGATGACTTTAAAATGATCTGTCCTGGCATTCGCCTTGGTGCAGGAGAAGGGAAAACCACAGAAAATTATTATCAGGATAGCCGACAGTAGGGAGCAGTCCCAATCCGTCTCCAGAATGCAGAGGTGCAGAGCAATGGCAGAGCCATATCCACCCCTCTTCCGCTCGGTTGGCTGATCGGAGTGCAGAGCTGTCAGACCCTGGACTCTTCAGGGTGGGGAATTAAAACAATAAAAGAAGTAGCTTTCGCGGTTGGCGGATGCAGAGTGGGTCTCGGCGCACAAGTGGCCACGGCTGGTGCGTGGTCCGACAGCTCTGATGTTAATCAGGCACTAGATATATGTTATTCTAAATTTTATTCTGTTATAAATTCCTGTGTTTCGGCAACCGCCAGGAAAAAGAAACGATACCCTTGTTGGTTTACGCAAGAGAGAATACAAAATATTAGGCGGAAAGCATACCATCACAGGAAAATGCGCGAAGGGCAGGAAAATCAGACTTCCCATTTCTTGAAATTCGAAGAATTGGAACGGATAACCAAGGAAGAGGGAAGGAAGCGACTGAGGCTTTAAGTTAGGCACCATCTCGACATTTGCCTGGAGAGGTAGTGGGAAAACACGAAAAACTACTTCGAGGATGGCTGAGGTGGGAATCGAACACCCTCTACTTAGCTGACTTCCCGAGGGTGAGTGAACCCCATTCTAGTCATCGTACCAGGTTTCAAATTTCTTGGCAGAGCGGGGAATCGAACCCGCGCCCCGATGGTGGCAGCTAATCACACTAACCACCACACCACTATACACTATACATAAATTAACTTGATAATATTGAGTTAGTCCAAAATCTTCTGAATATTAAGTTCTAGGCAATGAGTAAAAATACATTATTGAAGTCCTCTATTAATACGCTAATAAATTAATGCCAATGCTGACCGTGAAATTAACATAAATAGACATGTGTTTGTTTTACTCAATCAAAATGACGTATGTTAGTGGGATGTGAAACCAATATTTTGTTTTCGATTTGCTTTACGTCGCACCGACACAGACAGGCGTTACGGCAACAAAGGGATAAGAAAAGACTAGGACTAAGGAGAAAGCGACCGTGGCCTTAATTAAGGTACAGCCCCAGCATTTGCCTGGTGTGGAAATGGGAAACCACATTATTATTATTATTATTATTATTATTATTATTATTATTATTATTATTATTATTTCAAATGGTGTATTTCTTCTACTAGAGCATTTTCTATTTGTTGATATCTTCTGAAAGAAGTGCTAGGAGTTGCGAATTTTACTATATCGTCGGCTTACTTCTAAAACCTCGTATGTTGCAATGTTCTTCCTACCCATTATATTCCTTAACACTGGTCATGCCTCCCAGACACATATTTATATGCATACCATCAGAACCTTTTTCGTAGTGTTCATTTTTGTGCGCAAACGTGTTAAGAAAAATGGAGCTTACCATACAGTATTGTAGGGATGTTGTTTTCATGGCGAATTTAAGCACTCTTCCAGTTTAACGTATTTAAGGTTCATTTTCCATTACACATCACCATAGGAAAATGAACAGAACAAAAATTGTTCTGATGGACTGTACATCCATATGTGGCTGAAGGGTGTGACCGGTCTTAAGGAAGAAAATGGATAGGAAGTGGATAGGGAGATACGAGGTTTTAGAAGTAAGACATCGATATGATGAAGCAAAGTACAAAATGCTATTTCTTGTCATAATCATCTAAAAATAAGTAGAACTGGACTTTACCACTTTTACCAGAATGCAGGAGAATGTCTCAATAACTACCAAAGGAAATTCATAGACATTATTCTTTAAGAACTGTCTTAGTAAATCTGTCTTAGTAAGTCTATAGTAGACTATGGTAGACTGACCTATGGCTATCTGCTTTAAAACAGGAGTGAATATCACACAGCCAAACTTGACGGGCTCTGTTAAAATGAATATCCGAGTTCGGAGTCAGTTTTCGTATCAGAGAGATTCTCACGTTACTTATACAACTGCGTGTGATTCATAAATTTATCTTATGGAACAACTCCTGAAATAACCGGTGATTCAAGTTCTAAAACATGGTAAAAACCTGACTAAATTTGCTGATCCATATGTATTATAATATGCAGTATACCAAGAGAAGTAACGCATTTTGTAAGGCGTATTGAATGAAATAATATACGACGGGAAGTCGATAAATAACATTCATATTGCCTCTCAAATTATTTGCAAAAACAGAAATGACTATACAGGTGTATTATGGTAGTATAAAGAGTGTGTACACTAATTAGTCATCCTCGATGAAATTAGTTGACTAAAACACTTAGTGTTTTATTCATAACTCTAAATAAATAAATAAATAAATAAATAAATAAATAAATAAATAAATAAATAAATAAATAAATACACAAATTGTTAAACATGAATACAACAGGTAAGATCATCAAAGTCTACTAACTTATTCACACATTTCTTTTAATCTGCCTTGCATTACAGGAGCGAATCCCTGTGTTTCATCCAGTCCACCTTATTCAAAGAAGAAAGTTGAAATATGGGGAGCTGAATTGTTCGTATGCAGATAAAATCGTTGAAATGATATTGTCAGGTAAATGGACACTGATAAATAACTTTTACAACGTAATCTAAGGTGTACTGTTCTGTTGATTTCAACAATCAATTGCAATAGTGAAGCTATCATTTAAAATCAAACATTACGTCCGGTGGATTATGCGCAAGTTAATTTGATATACCTACCTAAATGTAATTCTAGTATCTACAAAATTGTTGGCTCCCATTTCAACGGTTGTCGAAAGGCAGGAACCTAGAAGCATCATTGGCATGATTTAAAGTTTTCCCTGTATGGTTCATTTCTAAATATAAAATTGAAGTGTTTTTTCAGTTTGAAAGTCCTAAAGACCACTGTGTGGTTTCAGTTATGAAAAAATAAAAGTAAGAACGCATTTGCTTGCAAGTCATAACCTAGATTTTAAAGTCTATCAAGACGGGTCTATTTCACGATATTTCCACTTCACTTCTGATATAAGTGGTGGTGATTTAAGATGTGGAGGAGGTGAGGGGATTGGCAGCTGATGACTTTAAAATGATCTGTCCTGGCATTCGCCTTGGTGCAGGAGAAGGGAAAACCACAGAAAATTATTATCAGGATAGCCGACAGTAGGGAGCAGTCCCAATCCGTCTCCAGAATGCAGAGGTGCAGAGCAATGGCAGAGCCATATCCACCCCTCTTCCGCTCGGTTGGCTGATCGGAGTGCAGAGCTGTCAGACCCTGGACTCTTCAGGGTGGGGAATTAAAACAATAAAAGAAGTAGCTTTCGCGGTTGGCGGATGCAGAGTGGGTCTCGGCGCACAAGTGGCCACGGCTGGTCCGTGGTCCGACAGCTCTACACTTCGACCGGCCAACCGAGCAGAGGTGTGGCCACGGCTCCAGCGTTGCTTTACGCCTCTGTATTCGGGAGACGGAGAGGGGCTGGTTCCTACAGTTGGCTGTCCTGAGAATGGTTTTCCGTGATTTTCCATTGTCCCCTGCACTAAGGTGAATGCCGGGACGGTTCCCAGTAGCCCATACGTGACGGCCTCAACCCTCTAATCTTCTTCGTACATATCCTTCTCCGACACAAATCTCCTCGCCTGAGAGACGGTTTCACTGTCTAGGAGGCCCGCCTCCCACTTCAGGGGAGGAGTGAACACATTTAGTAGTAGTAGTAGTGTCGCTACCGGCGTGCCAGCGGGCCAGTGTCTTGGAAATATGGGGTATCAAACTGAGCCCATGCCGTACAGTGGCTCAACACTGGTAATTTTACGATTGAGTTTCCTGAAATTTATTTATTTATATGAACGCAGATTGTACAACACTTATGCATAGCTTGTTTAGGAAACTACATAAATAGCGAATTATTTCAAGTTATCGAAATAATCTTATATGTATAATGAAGAGATCATCGCACTAAATAATTTTTGAACACAACATTATTGTTGAAAGTTGATTGTGTTTTGTTGGAGATAACCGTGAGCTTCTTGTCCTTCTTAATCATACTTTGTTTTTATTTCCTGTTTAGTAAGATGATTCATTTTTCATTCTATTGTTTTAGTTAGTGCACTTACATTAATGTATTGAATTACCCGGTCAACAATTTAATTAAAAGTTCAGAAGTGTTCATCGAGTTATGTGTTGACGTTATTCTGAATATTAACGAGATAACTGTTGATTATACGACCTTTAGACAGCCCTTAAGAGTATATTCCTTACTATGAACAGAATATTCTGTTAGAAAATTCTTCCGTGGGGTAGTCCAGCTTTGCTTTATCAGTAAATAATACGTGAACGCATTTTTTTTTTTGCTATTTGTTTTACGTCGCACCGACACAGACATGTCTTATGGCGACGAAACGCTATTTTTAGAAAACATCTACATTGATAAAATGGCATCGTAGGCAATCACTCTCTGGACAGTATAACAATTGTCTTCCGAATATGAAATGTAATTGGAAACTTACAAACATATGTTAATAAGAGAGGTAGATGTCAACATAGGTCAAAGACGTTATGGCTCGCCTAAAAGTATACCCATTTGTTGTGATCCCCCACTAAACTTGGAATATGAAATGAAGGAGTAAATTAGCTCCCGACCTCACAGCGCTGGGCTCACGCGCGCTCACAAAGTTATCAATTACCTGCCAGTCGGACGTGGAGTGAATCCAAACGAGAGAGGGATAGTAACTAGGAGGATGTAGACATCGTTCAAATCACTTCAACGTGCGATCGCTCGGCTGGGCCTAACATTTGTCAGAGTCATTCTCTAACTCCCAAACCGCAGAGTTGTAAAAATTTCCTTCGTGCCCTGTCTTTGTCATATTAAACTACCACATGACCGAAATTGTTCAAAATTTAATCAATAATACTTAGTACTTATTGTACCGGGGGTACACCTCCGGTCAGTTAAAATGCGCACCTGTTACAAGGCCGTCTATGTAATCTAACTTGAGCTGATGTTTTACAAGATACTATGGTTTTCAAATGTTAGATGCCCTATCATCGGTTAAAGTGCCCCCTCCGGAGGGATCGACGATAATTAGTTCTGAAAAGAAAGTTAATTTTTACAGTTGGCAAACCTTAGGTTTTGAAGATTGTTTTGTTCATGTATCAAAGTTGTCAACACTTCTGCAGGTTCCTTCTTAATTAGCAATCAACCTATCAGAATTTAGTAAATATTTTCTCTATCCAATTAAAATTGGGGGTGTGTACATGAATCCAGCCTATCAGTAAATTGTTCTGGAAGCTTCTCATAAAAAATCCCATAAAAGCTGGCCGCTTTAGGGCCGTATTGCGTTCATTGCTCCAGTTATTTGAGTACGGCCTGTCCTAAGGAGGCAGGGGCCGCGGGGGGCGTTCAGAAGGCCCAGCAATTCAAGATAACAAGATAACATCACAACAAGGTGGCGGCAGAATACGAGTGGTGTGATGATCGGGTCCTGAACATTGTGTAATATCGTATGTAACATAAAGATGCATATCCTGTGCAACCAGTGTAAATGTGAAATACTGCAAGCGCGAACGTATAAACGTAACTAGAACTAGTTAAGAACGGCAGTTTCATTTATTATTAATAATTTCTTTGCGGAGCCAACGAAACACAAGAACATGGCAACCTGAGCTGTGTGTGACAAGGAGCTGGGCAAGAAGAAGAAAGTACAGTGTGGACTATGTGAAAAATGGGCTCGCGGTAAATGTAGTGAAATGAACAATGGCAAGTGTTGTGGGGCAAGTACGAGTCATAAGCAGTCCTATTCTGTTGAGGACGTGGTAAAATTGCTACTAGAGCTGCAAAGTGAAATAAGGGAACTCAAATCTGAGCAAATGAGGAGAGAGTGTGAGCTAGGGAAGTCTATAGATCTCTGCCATGAAAAGACAGACAGCAACACTATGTCTATTGCTGAGCAAGACGACCTTATTAAGAAAATTCGTGAACAGGTAGAAGCAATCCGGGTCGAGAATTCTAGTCTCAGAGCTCAGTTGAAAAGTCTCGGTACTCGATTAACAGAGTCTGAACAATATTCTCGCAGGAACACACTTGAAATATTTGGTGTTTCCAGAGAAAGCCAACGAAGACGTGCTGGAAACACTAAAGGGCATAGGGAGAGCTCTGGACCTTCAAGTAGAAGAAAATATTATAGATGCCTGTCACCGGTTATCTAGTCCGACTCGTTGGCTGAATGGTCAGCGTACTGGCCTTCGGTTCAGAGGGTCCCGGGTTCGATTCCCTGCAGGGTCGGGGATTATAACCTTCATTGGTTAATTCCAGTGGCCCGGGGGCTGGGTTTTTGTGCTGTCCGCAACATCCCTGCAACTCACACACCACACATAACACTATCCTCCACCACAATAACACGCAGTTCCCTACGCATGGCAGATGCCGCCCACCCTCATCGGAGGGTCTGCCTTACAAGTGCTGCACTCGGCTAGAAATAGCCACACGAAATTATTATACCGGTTATCTAGACTACCCGGCCAGTCTCACAGTGTGATCATCGTAAGGTTTGTTCGACGTTCCGACAAGGAGAACTTCATGCAGAGAAGGTGAGTTAAACACAAATTTTCTACACGGCACCTAGGACTTCCGGACGACAACATCATTTATGTGAACGAAAGCCTGGCGCCGGAGAAGAGGAAGCTGTTAGCACTCGCTCGTAGATTCAAGACGGAGCACAACTACAGGTATCTATGGGTGAGAAATGGAATCATACAACTAAGAAAGAGTGAAGGTTCAAAGATCAGTGTAATTAATGAAACTGAAGACTTGAATAAGTTGAATTAAAAATGCCAGTTTTGACTTCTGTTATGTTTCATGTCCTTTGTATTGTCTGTAGTATTAGGAAAGTGAGTGTACTCCGAGTCATGTATGTTCAGAGAGCAGCGGGCCTAATCTTCTTTACTTTCACTTTGCAAGGGCTTCTATTCATAGTTACCGGCGTTCCTCCCTGCATTAATTGAAGAGTTCTCTATAAGTAAGTCATTAAACATGTATTACCAGAACTGTAGAGGTCTAAGGACCAAGCTTGATTTATTTTATACAAACTTATTAGGTGAGAACTTCGATCTGTTGGCTCTGACGGAGAGCTGGCTAAATTCTTCTATTAGCAATTATGAGCTCTTTGATCAGAGATATCACGTATTTCGATGCGATCGTAATAAAAAATCCACAGGTAAATATTTTGGCGGTGGTGTTGTACTGGCTGTCAGCAACAATTATAAGACCTCACAGGTTGACATAGATGTTTCAACAGAGCATGTATGTGTTAAACTTCTGAGGGAAAATCTTGATAGTATCTTTATTTGTGTGGGATACTTTCCGCCTAGTACTAAACTGGCTGCATATAATGAATTTTACGAAGGTATTGAAGCCAGTCCTATTTTAAACAGTAAACAGTAATATTAGGAGACTTTAATTTACCACAAATTATTGCAGAAAACGATGTAACGTGTACTTCCGTACGCATGAATAATTTCTTACAATTCATGGGATTAAGAAATGTTAACGGCGTTGTTAATAACAATGGCAGAATGCTTGACCTTGTATTGTCAAATATCACTCCCATCACTGTCGACAAAACCTTCCATCCTCTCGTACCAGAGAAAAAACATCATCCTGCCTTAAACATTATTTTTTGTTACAAAAAAGAGTAAAATGTAACGATGCGGGAAATAAAATTGTATACAATTATAACAAGGCAGATTTTGAATTGTTATACATAGGACTTTCACACATAGATTGGAGATTTCTGGAAAATTACACTGATGTTAACCAGGCACTAGATATATGTTATTCTAAATTTTATTCTGTTATAAATTCCTGTGTTTCGGCAACCGCCAAGAAGAAGAAACGATACCCTTGTTGGTTTACGCAAGAGAGAATACAAAATATTAGGCGGAAAGCATACCATCACAGGAAAATGCGCGAAGGGCAGGAAAATCAGACTTCCCATTTCTTGAAATTCGAAGAATTGAGAAGAAGTGTTAAGAAAGACATAAGCATCGCGTATAAAGCCTATACCGGGCAGGTAGAACATGAAATAGGCATAAATACTAAGAACTTTTGGGCATTCATTAAAAGTAAGCAAAGGAACCCCTATGTCAGTGTAATGAAATACAATGGAAAAGAACTATTAAGCGACAAATCTGTTGCTGACAGCTTTGCAGGTTATTTCTCATCCGTATACTCAGAGAAACGGGCGCGGTATGATTTACCGAAATATGACAATACGGAAATAGATCCATTGATGAATGTTCTAAATGTTAATAAAATTAGTACTACCGAAATTCAAAATGCAATACGCAAGATGAAACCTAAAAAGCAGCAGGCCCAGATCTAATCCCTCCGTATATAATTAAAGGCTGTGGAGATATTTTATTACACCCTCTCTCAATTATTTTTAACATTTCGTTAAAAACTGGAACTTTTCCTACAAAGTGGAGGATAACGCGAGTTAGTCCGCTTCCCAAATCCGGAGATAGGTCAGTAATTAATAACTACAGACCTGTTGCAATTTCTTCCGCATTAGCAAAAGTCCACGAACAAACCCTATAACGGCATGTGTTCGAACATGTAGAAATTATCATCAGTGATACCCAACATGGCTTCAGACCGGGGAAATCAACAACGACAAATTTGTTGGAGTTCACTCATGAAGTGTCGGCATCCATGGATACAGGAGGCCAAGTTGATGTAGTTTTCACAGATTTTAGAAAAGCATTCGATAAAGTTGATCACGGTGTACTTTTAAATAAATTATCTTATTGTGGACTCTCTTACAGCTTAAGAAATTTTTTTGCATCATATCACTCTGATAGACAACAATTTGTGTCTTTATAAAGGATTTGAATATGAGTATTACAATACTCGATCTGGTGTCCCACAGGGCTCAAATCTTGGACCATTACTCTTCTTACTACTTATTAATGATCTTCCTAAATGCATACAATATTCAAACATATTGCTATTCGCAGACGATGTAAAAAGTTTCATGACCATTCGTTCACAGATGGACTGTAGATTTCTTCAGAAAAACCTCAATAGCATATCACATTGGATCGTTATTAACAAGTTAGATTTTAACATTAACAAGTGTCATGTAATTGTATTTTCCAGGAATAAAAGTAAAATTAGTCACTCGTATAATATTTCAAATACTAATCTGTCATCAGTGAATTTTATCAAGGATCTTGGTGTGCATTTTGACGCTAAATTGACGTTCTCTCTACACATAAACGAAGTAGTTGCAGATGCTTACAGAATATTAGGATTTATTAAGAGATGCACACGTGACTTCACAAATACCGAGGCACTAAAGCTATTATACTACTCCTTTGTAAGAAGTCGGCTAGAATATGCATCGACCATTTGGAATCCCACCTTTAAACTATATGAAAACAAAGTTGAAATGGTGCAAAACAAATTTCTTAGATACCTTACGTAGAAAATAACTAATCATTACCCTAAATTTGATTAGTATGATGACTTAATGAAACAACTTGGCTATAAGTCCTTAGCAAAAAGACAAGTAATTGCAGTTCTTCCATTTGTCTACAAATTATTGAACAATCTTATTGGTAGCTCTAACTTGCTCTCTCTGTTCAACTTCTCTGTCCCTAATCCATCTACACGCTCGAAACATTTTACTTTCTACTGCTCTAGATCAAGAACCCAACAACATAGTAATTCACCAGTGTTAAACTCAATGAAGATATTTAATATAGCAATGAGTACAGACTAGATACATTTGCAACTGCATACACATCCATAGTAAAACAATGTAAACAAAAAACTAAATTGTTTTCTGTTCTAAGTTAAAATCCCACTTTGCTGACTTCTATCGTTAAGCTCATAACTTTAGTTATCCTTCTAGTTTCTAGTTATACCATCTACCTCATCATCATTATTATCTTCGATAACATCACTACCATCATGTATAATTACAGTACTAATGCAGCTTCAAAGCAGTTCGTAAATAATTTTAATTGTAATATATTAAATACCTTGTTATAATGTGTGCATATGTAACTGAATATTTGTAATATTATGTTACTGAAGAAAAATGTAAGTTATTATTATTTCATTTATGACTTTATTTTAGAAGGACTTTCATAAGAGATATAATTTTAATTTAATATTTATTTTTATCTAATGTAATAGTATATGTATATGTGTTTCACATCATTAGGTTAGTACCTGTCTGAAGCACAATAAATTAAATTAAATTAAATAAATAAGTAAATAAATAAATAAATAAATAAATAAATAAATAAATAAATAAATAAATAAATAAATAAATAAATAAATAATGGCTGAATGTTCATAAATATGCGATAGCTCCTGCGGATATGTTGAGGGGAAAATTCAACTTCTTCTATTTCGCGTAAATTTCTCAATTTGTTGGTTAAAATATAGAATTTTCGGCAAGTCTGATGATCCTGTTGTAGCCCCTAATGGGAAATATGTAATTTAATGGAACAAAGAGTGATTACCCTCATTTGGTTTCATTCAAGCAGGCATAAGGGTGACTAAAGTTCCTCATTTGGTTTCCATTCAACCTGGCATAGGGGTGACTAAAGTTCCTCATTTGGTTTCCATTCAACCAGGCATAGGGGTGACTAAAGTTCCTAAACCTCCAAAATTCTTAACACTTATTTGGTATTTCATGTTTCTCATTAAGTCACCTCGGTGTAGAATAGGCTTAACCTCTGTATCGTTGGGCCATAAGCCCACTTAGGGTTTTATCTATATATATAAAGTAGCTTGTCCTGACTGACTGACTGACTGACTGACTGACTGACTGACGGATTCATCATCGCCGAGCCAAAACTACTGGACATAAAGAAATGAAATTTTGGAGATATATTCATATTAAGATGTAGGTGCCCGCTAAGAGAGGATTTCTGGATATTCCGCCGCTAAGGGGGTGAAAAGGGGGGTGAAATTTTAAAATGAGTGTGTCTATATCTCAAAACTTTAAAAGTTTACAGATGTGAAAATTGGTATTTAGAATCTTCTTTAAAAATAAGGAAACACGTATTTTTTTGTTTTGAGACAATCCCAATAGGAGGGGCACAAAAGGGTGAAAAAGGGGTTGAATGCCTTTAATCGGGATACCGGTACTTATATCTCAGAAACTGAAGACATTACAGACATGAAAATTGGTACTTTTGATCTCTTTTAAAAATAAAGAAACACGTATTTTTTTGTTTGGGGGAAATCCAATTAATGGGAGGGTGAAAAGGGGGTGAATTTTTAAAATGGGTGCATCTATATCTCAAAACTCTTAAAGTTTACAGATGTAAAAATTGGTACTTAGAATCTTCATTAAAAACAAAGAAACACGTATTTTTTTGTTTTCGAAAAATCCCAATAGGAGGGGTGAAAAGGGGTGAAAACGTGGTTGAATGACTTTCATGAGGATACTTATATCTCAGAAACTGAAGATATTACAGACCTGAAAATTGGTGTTTAGGATCTCCTTTAAAAATAAAGAAATATATATTTTTTGTTTTTGGAAAATCCAATTAATGGGGGGTGTGAAAAAGGGGGTGAATTTTTAAAATGAGTCTATCTATATCTCAAAACTTTTAAAGTTTAAAGATGTAAAAATTGGCATTTAGAATCTCCTTTAAAAATAAAGAAACACGTATTTTTTTGTTTTCGGAAAATCCCAATTGGAAGGGTGGAAAAGGGTGAAAAAGCGGTTGAATGCCTTTAATGAGGCTACTTATATTTCAGAACCTGAAGATATTACAGACCTGAAAATTGGTATTTGGGATTTACTTTAAAAATAAAGAAACAGGTACTTTTTTGATTTTGGAAAATCCCAATAATGGAGGGTGAAAAGGGTGGTGAATTTTTAAAATGAGTGTGTCTACATCTTAAAACTTTAAAAGTTTACAGATGTAAAAAATGGTATTTAGAATCTTCTTTAAAAATGCAAGAACACGTATTTTTTGCTTTCTTTAAATCCCAATAGGAGGGGTGTAAATGGGTGAATAATGGGATGATGGCCTTTAATGAGGATACATATATCTCAGAAACTGAAAATATTACGGAACTGAAAATTTGTATATGGGAGCTCCTTTAAAAATAAGGAAACACGTATTTTTTGTTTTTGGAAAATCCAATTAATGGGGGTTAAACAGGAGTGACAAACTGGGGTGAATTTTTTGAAAGACTATATCTACAGAATATCTGAGAAACGTAAAATGTTATAGACGTAAAAAGTGGGTATTTGGAATCTCCTGTAAATGTAAAGAAAGATAGGTGATTTGTTTTCGGAAACTCCACGTAAGGGGAAATAAAAAGTGGTGAAATTTTAAAAAGCGAATTTCTACAGTATATCTCAAAAACTTAACATGTTACAGAAGTGAAAAATGGTATTTTTATCTCTATTAAAAATAAAGAAACGTGTATTTTCAGCTTTCGGAAATACCACTTGGGTGGAAGGGGGGGGGTAAAAGTGACTGAAAATGGTGTTGAATTATTTTAATTAGGCTACTGATATCTCAAAAATGAAGATATTACAGACGTGAAATCTGCTTTGGAATCTGCTTTAAAAGTAAAGAAACACGTATTCTCGGAAAATCCAATGAAGGGGGGTGGGGGGTGGGGTGAAAGAATTGAAAAATTAATTGAATTAATTGTATGAGAATACATACATCTAATAGAAACTAAAGTTGTTACGGACGTGAAAATTGGTATTTGAATCTCCTTAAACAAAGAAAAACGCGTTTGGGGGGCGGGAGTGAAAAGGAGTTGAATTCCTTTCATGAAGACACATAAATCAAAAACTGAAGAAGTTAGAGTCGTGATAATTACTATTTAGAAGATCCTTTACTATTAAGGAAACAAGTATATTTTGCCGGAAAATTCACTTACGGGGGGGGGGGAGGGGAGTGTGAAAGGAAGTGAAAATAAAGTGAATTATTTTTATGGGGATACTTATATCTCAAAACTGAATGTAACAGATGTGAACATTGGTGTTTGGAATATCTTTTAAACATAAAGAAACACGTCTTCTATTTTTTTTTGGGGGGGGGGGGCGGGTGTAAATAAACTTAACGGCGGTGGGGTGTAAAAGGAGGTGAGATCAATTGATTTTACTGTTCATAATGTACTTAAGGAGCCTCTGTTGCTCAGGCGGCAGCGCGCCGGCCTCTCGCAGCTGGGTTCCGTGGTTCAAATCCCGGTCACTCCATGTGACATTCGTGCTGGACAAAACGGAGGCGGGACAGGTTTTTCTCCGGATACTTCGATTTTCTCTCTCATCATTCATTCCAGCAACACTGTCCAATATTTCATTTCATTTGTCATTCAACGATCATTGCCCCAGAGGTGTGCTTCGGCAGCCGGCACAATTCCTATTGTCGCTGCTAGATGGGGCTTTATTCATTCCATTCCTGACCCTGTCGAATGACTGGAAACAGGCTGTATAGTTTCGGTGTACTTATTCTGATCATAAACCGATCATTTTTAATCTTTCCTGGGCTGGTTTTCAACAGCCATCTTTTCCTTCGGAGAACGTTCTTAGATTACAGTAGATCCTCCTGGCATGTAAATAAAAATTTGAACACATTTGAAATAAACGATAGGAATGAGATGGACCGTCAAATTGTTCACCTCTGTAATAAGGTCAACAATGCACGGAAGTATGTCATTGGTATCGCCAGAAATCCCGCACACTTGCCTACGCGCGACGATGGTGCTGGTCACATTGTAATAATGACACTGGCAGCAGATGTAATTTACCGCCAAGTAGCGGTCTTGCAGCTTGCTGTGGGGTTCAGAACATCTTTTAATAATAATAATAATAATAATAATAATAATAATAATAATAATAATAATAATAATAATAATAATAATAATAATAATGTTCTGGACCGTTCTCAAATGTGCGGACCCCCCTGGAAAATGGTCCGGGACGGGTAATGACTAAGAATGCAGTCCGGCCGCGGGTTCAGTACCGCCAAGGCACCTAAGACGACACCACGCCGGATCTCCTGAAGGATTTGATCCATATTAAAAACGCTTATAGGAAAAGATGGCAAAGATTTAGTAACCCAACTGACCGGGTGGAATATCTTGACCTAGCCCGGGAAGTACGAAATCGATTGCTGGAAAGAAAGATTGAAAAATGTGAGGAAACATACCGTAATCTATTAGAAAACGAGTCAGATCGCGAATTTTGGCGGATTCTCGCAGAAAACGAGTCAGATCGCGAATTTCGGCGGATTATATATCTAAAACAATTAGCATTCAATTATAAATTTCAGTATAATACCGTAGCGAAGCACGGGTACCTTGCTAGTCTACTTATATAAGGAGAGCAAGTGTTTCGCCTCCTAGCCTGTTGTTTATGGCCAGTCATTTTCAATCTTTTGTTTTTGCATTCATACTATTTAGTATGGGCACTCATTGGCCCTGTCTATTCGGTAATTATTGTTTCTGGTGTTAGTTCCCTTTAGGAACAGTGTGTTACAAACTATTGAGTAACAGGTAAGCCACATCAGAGCAACGGTTTGTAAATTCACTAATTCAGAATAACCGATATGTTATAAGTATGCAATTAGAAATTGACGCCTCTGCGAGGCTGGAATATGATATTGTTGGAGCGCAGACTCCTATAAGTGCACCTTCCGAGAGAAAAATATGCTCTTAGTAAAATATTGTACCTGTCAAGGGCAATAACGCTCTTTTCTATGTAAATCAAACAAACCGTTAACTACTGTAAATTCTGTACCTGATATTCGGACTTCTAAATCCACTAAGTTGTTGGAGCTAACGAGCTCATTAAATGGTTGTTATTTATTCAGATTTTCTATTTATTAATTTTAAAGTAGGGAGAGGAAAGGAAAGAAATACATTTTCAATATTTGTTGTGTTAAGTTATGCTCTAGTCAATTCCTTGTCCACCCATTCACTTTCAGGCACTTCTTATCCCTCTGTGAGCCACCGAATTCCCCGAACACCTGTAATAGGAATCCTTGTGCATTTTTCATAGGAAATACATAAATCTGTACTGAAATGTTGGAAGGAAGATTAGAAATTCACTTCAGTTCCTTAAATTTTCCTATATTCTACATATTTTGAATATTAGCGATGTTTGTGTTTCCTTTCCTGAAATGTATTTACTCTGATTCAATCAAGCAATATAACGTCAAAATACTTCTAAAACCTCGTATGTTACAATGTTCTTCCTACCCAGTATATTCCTTAAGACTGGCCACGCCTCCCAGCCACATATTTATATGCAGTCCATCAGAACCTTTTTCGTAGTGTTCATTTTCCTATGCTGAAGTGTAGAGGAAAATGGACCTTACCACACCGTATTGTAGGGATGTTGTTTTCATGGCGAATTTAAGCACTCCTACAGTTTAATTTATTTAAGGTTCATTTTCCTTTGCACACTCCCATAGGAAAATGAACACAACGAAAATTGTTCTGATAGACTGTACATCTATATGCAGCTTGGAGGCGTGACCAGTCTTAAGGAAGAAAATGGATAGGAAGTGCATCGGGAGATACGAGGATTTAGAAGTAAGCCATCGATAAGCACGAGTGGAGAGCTCAGGTACTTGTGTTACATGTCGTCACTCCCATGCCAAAACCACGAATGTGACAATGCACTTCCTATTTATTATTTTCTTTTAGACTGGTCACACCTCCCAACCACATACTGATATGCAGTCCATCAGAAAAAATTCCGTTAAGTTCATTTTCCTATGCGGGTGTTTAAAAGGAAATTAACCATAGCGTACCGCACTCCTACAGTATAATGTACTTAAGGTTCAGTTTCCTCTACATATTAGCATTCGAAAACTTCTCAGCAATTGCACGGGAGTTGCATGAAATGTCATACATCTAAAATGATTTATAAAATGTGTGAATCTGGGCTTTTGTGACCAGAAACCTTATTTCATGTGTGATTCGGCAGACGGCACACCATCTCACACATTCGTACCGGCGTCCAGTATGATGGACAACGTGAGGAAGATGAGTGAGAAGAAGGTGAAAATAGGGTCGTTCTATGCGAAGAGTGTAGGGAAGTTTTCGTGTTCATTTCGGTACCCAGTGGCCTCGCTTCTTGCAGGTGGTGTACAAAACGACCAGCCAATTTGAAACCGAAGGCAATCTCCTGGATAGAAAGCGGCCCTGTCTCAGAATCTTCAGTGATGTCTGCAGATCTATTGCTGACGGTTTCCTCTTGGCCATGGCTAGAATTCTTACTCATGGCACGTGTTTCGTTCTGATGAGATACACTGACAACAATCGCTGCATCAAACAATAACAACGGTTGATTGGCATGAAAGCCTTCTGCAATTATTGAAATACGTTTGTAGGCTAACAACACAAGCTGATTATTGAATCGGTGACTTTCACTATTGTCGATCTAATTGCACTAAGAAAAGCCAATGTTAATCCACTTAGGACTGGTATTATAATAGAGGTTTAAACTGTTGATTCAGTATGAAATTTACTTTATCTGTTAGTCGCATATTATAAAACTTAACCTTACGTTTAACTAGAGATTAATTTTACTGCCACTCATCTACCGTTTAAACTGAAGTTTAAGAATAGGCCTACGTAACGTTATAACATGGCAGAACGAATGTATCTCGAAGATATTTTTGAGGTTTTTGAGGAAATACTAAGCGATGATGAAGAAGTGGTTCTAATTATTGAAGGACCACGGGCACTACGAGTTTTTTGAGCAAGGGAATGTCACTTTCATATATGGAATGAAACAGAGTTTTTAAATAGGTTTAAGTTTAAAAAACGGACTGTCATAACCCTATTTCAGAAAATTGGTGATAGAATAAAACATGCAACGAAAAGGTAAGAATGTAAAAATGACCTTTTGAGCTGTTTTATTGTCAAAAGTGTAAATTTTAGAAAATAAAGTAACTTCTATTTCAGGAATCATCCTGTAGAACCCCTCAGTCAGCTACTAATAGCATTGCGGTTTTATGCCTCCGGTAGTACGTTTATTGCAGTGGGAGATTTCGGAGGGATTCATAAGGCCACTGTTTCACACAGTGTATATATATTTCTGTACTAATTTACAAGCTATTCTATTGCCTTACAAGTAAAATTATGACAAGGTTTATTGTTTTTATCCGCCATTTTCCCTACAAGAAGTAAACAAACCATTATCGACAGTCATCTTTTCTCACAAGTCACTGCTACTAAGATCGTATATTTCCTTCTTCACCTCAGTTTAACTTAGGCCGGCCAACATCGGTTTAAACTCAAGTTACAGTTTATCTCAATCTTCAGTACAAAACTTCATTATAATACCGGCCCTTACTAGCTTAACATCCACATAAACTATGCTTTGACAATGTATTACTTTTATCTACCCGCATTTCTTGCATTCCTAGCAGAGAAGCATCTTAAGGAATACAATCAATAGAGTGGGTATTTCGCGTTAAGTTAGATATAAAGACGCTGAGAGCTAGAAAAAGACTTCGCAGTGTAACGGTTCAAATCCCGTTACCAGATACCTGTATTTTGATTATTATTATTATTATTATTATTATTATTATTATTATTATTATTATTATTATTATTATTATTATTATGTCCGTATTATTATTATTTTATCTGTGAGATTACTATTTATATATTATCATTCTTATTCAATTCGATTATGCAATGCTTGTCGCTTGCATGATTGTAGTTAACTGTATGCATATATATATTGTACCCGCTCAAAGCCTGAGTCCCAACCAACATTTATCTCAGGGAGTGTTACGGTCCGAATCCATCGCAACTAATACTCAATAAAAAAAAATATTTTGAGATATAAGATCTCAAACTAAATGTAAGGGCGCCATCCAATCAGTACTACAGGGTTGAACGGGACACTCTAATCTTTAACTTTAAGGCTCATCATAAAACACACAAATTATATATATTCAGATCAAAGGGAAATCATGAAGGCTCCGTCCTAGGAATGGGGACGGATATTTAAACGGTCACCAAGGGTTTACTATTCTACAAGAACAAGAACCTGGAACTGTTTCCTTGCAAATGCTAAAGGAGCATTTATTTAAGTAAACAAATGAAATTTTACACACAATCAAAATCTGTTGACCCTTGATTTGCCGGTAATTTGGCAAATTATTCCTGAAATTGATTACATAATATTTGTCACTTTTGACCACCCTTCCATTTTGGTGGTAGAACCGTTGATATCTGAAGGTATCAGATTTACCTTCGTTAACACCATGACCATATTTGATCATGGACCAAATACCTGTTGGCTAAGTAGGCGCGATCACATGGACCATATTATCGCCTCCACTTTAACTGAGATGAGACCAACCCGGGAAACTACAAACTCTCCCCGGGTTCCTAACCAAGATATGCTAATCGTTAGTTGATTCAGTATGAAATTTACTTTATCTGTTAGTCGCATATTATAAAACTTAACCTTACGTTTAACTAGAGATTAATTTTACTGCCACTCATCTACCGTTTAAACTGAAGTTTAAGAATAGGCCTACGTAACGTTATAACATGGCAGAACGAATGTATCTCGAAGATATTTTTGAGGTTTTTGAGGAAATACTAAGCGATGATGAAGAAGTGGTTCTAATTATTGAAGGACCACGGGCACTACGAGTTTTTTGAGCAAGGGAATGTCACTTTCATATATGGAATGAAACAGAGTTTTTAAATAGGTTTAAGTTTAAAAAACGGACTGTCATAACCCTATTTCAGAAAATTGGTGATAGAATAAAACATGCAACGAAAAGGTAAGAATGTAAAAATGACCTTTTGAGCTGTTTTATTGTCAAAAGTGTAAATTTTAGAAAATAAAGTAACTTCTATTTCAGGAATCATCCTGTAGAACCCCTCAGTCAGCTACTAATAGCATTGCGGTTTTATGCCTCCGGTAGTACGTTTATTGCAGTGGGAGATTTCGGAGGGATTCATAAGGCCACTGTTTCACACAGTGTATATATATTTCTGTACTAATTTACAAGCTATTCTATTGCCTTACAAGTAAAATTATGACAAGGTTTATTGTTTTTATCCGCCATTTTCCCTACAAGAAGTAAACAAACCATTATCGACAGTCATCTTTTCTCACAAGTCACTGCTACTAAGATCGTATATTTCCTTCTTCACCTCAGTTTAACTTAGGCCGGCCAACATCGGTTTAAACTCAAGTTACAGTTTATCTCAATCTTCAGTACAAAACTTCATTATAATACCGGCCCTTACTAGCTTAACATCCACATAAACTATGCTTTGACAATGTATTACTTTTATCTACCCGCATTTCTTGCATTCCTAGCAGAGAAGCATCTTAAGGAATACAATCAATAGAGTGGGTATTTCGCGTTAAGTTAGATATAAAGACGCTGAGAGCTAGAAAAAGACTTCGCAGTGTAACGGTTCAAATCCCGTTACCAGATACCTGTATTTTGATTATTATTATTATTATTATTATTATTATTATTATTATTATTATTATTATTATGTCCGTATTATTATTATTTTATCTGTGAGATTACTATTTATATATTATCATTCTTATTCAATTCGATTATGCAATGCTTGTCGCTTGCATGATTGTAGTTAACTGTATGCATATATATATTGTACCCGCTCAAAGCCTGAGTCCCAACCAACATTTATCTCAGGGAGTGTTACGGTCCGAATCCATCGCAACTAATACTCAATAAAAAAAAATATTTTGAGATATAAGATCTCAAACTAAATGTAAGGGCGCCATCCAATCAGTACTACAGGGTTGAACGGGACACTCTAATCTTTAACTTTAAGGCTCATCATAAAACACACAAATTATATATATTCAGATCAAAGGGAAATCATGAAGGCTCCGTCCTAGGAATGGGGACGGATATTTAAACGGTCACCAAGGGTTTACTATTCTACAAGAACAAGAACCTGGAACTGTTTCCTTGCAAATGCTAAAGGAGCATTTATTTAAGTAAACAAATGAAATTTTACACACAATCAAAATCTGTTGACCCTTGATTTGCCGGTAATTTGGCAAATTATTCCTGAAATTGATTACATAATATTTGTCACTTTTGACCACCCTTCCATTTTGGTGGTAGAACCGTTGATATCTGAAGGTATCAGATTTACCTTCGTTAACACCATGACCATATTTGATCATGGACCAAATACCTGTTGGCTAAGTAGGCGCGATCACATGGACCATATTATCGCCTCCACTTTAACTGAGATGAGACCAACCCGGGAAACTACAAACTCTCCCCGGGTTCCTAACCAAGATATGCTAATCGTTAGTTGAAGGAATACGACAAAGGGACTCTAACCTAATTGCCCAGATGTAGGGATTTGCCTTCATTTTACACATATTAACTTAACTTATTATTTACAACCAATTTACATTATTACGTTAATTCGCCAGCTGACTTCCCTAGTATCATCCATCATCAGCATCCGAAATAATAAGAAAAATAAATAAAAAAGAAATATTTTATTAAATATTATTATTATTATTATTATTATTATTATTATTATTATCATGTTTTGTGGAGATCATGATTATCGTAACCCATAATCATCCTCGGACTAACATTTCAACTTTTCGCGATTTTATTTATTTTCATCTGAAATAAGTAAAAGTACCTTCGTTGATTATTCTTCTTCTCCTTCTTCAAATATTCTCATTTTTATTATTATTAGTTAAAAATCTCAAATTTTTCATTTCAACTCCCAACATCATTATTATGTCCAAAATTAAAAAAAGTAAATTCTTCTTCTTCCAAAAAAAGTATTATTTTATATATTTATTATTATTATTAATTTTAAAAAAATTGATTTCGCCTGATGCACGGTAGTCCACTCTTAATACGTTTAACGCATAACCCCTTTTACAATTCCGATTTATTTTGGCACTAATCAATCCAGATATGATTTACTTGGAATATTATTATTATTATTATTATTATTATTATTATTATTATTAGTATTATTTCGAGAATCTTTATTTTTATTCCCCATCTTTATAATTTAGTCACATACGTTCTCTCCCCAAACAGAAATCACCAAGATCCGAATTCACATCGGTCGGGACATAATAGTTTTCGAACCCGCAACCTTATTTTCGAACTGCCGTTAATTCATGGAGACCATATGCTCCTAAGACAATTCTCAAATCCCATAACACCTCGCAGTTGGGCAAATACCTCCAATCTCTGCAAGTGTTAAATTATTCCTTCCCTTTCCATTTTGAAGTCCATTTATCCATTGGAACTCTTCAAAACATTTTCACAAATTAACCCTCGGTGTGTGGACTCTATTCTGCCACTCAATACACCGGTATATAAATACAACCTCTATGTGGGCCTTAAGATCCATCTATTTCTTCATCAACATCAGTACAATTCACTTTCACTTCGGGCCGGATTTCTGTCCCACAAAACTCCAAATCTCAACTTTTGGCTCAAATCCCTCTGGATCTCAAACATAGCGTGACCATATTATAAAAGTGCCTATCTCGTTTCTACCAAATTTATTTATTATTATTATGGAGTCCGAAAACGTTAAATCAAAAATTGGTGTTAGAACCGGATTCACTGCATAAATTATAATTATTCACGGCACATGTGATTTCCACATTTAAATTACTTTAATTTGCAATCATACTATCCAACTAGGCCCGTGCCTTTATTCTCAAAGATTATTATTAAACACGCCTTTACACATTACCAAATTTTAATGTACTACGACACTTGTACATATTATTATTATTTTGTCCACTGGCGAACTTCGCGATATTTACAAACAAATCAATGGACTTCATTCCGTCCCATAACAATTTAAATCACTTGGCAATCCTACCTCTGGATTATCTTAACAACATGCCTTAATATCTATAAAAATTCCGATAACGGAAAAACACTTTGGAAGCACTCCGAAATGAATATTTACATTATCTTTACGTGAAACGTGCTCCATATTATATCAAACAACTCAAGCACTTGAATGAACAACTCAACCCTACTCTACTCTATTTAATAATCAAAATTATGATGAGGGCTTGATCTAATCTACATATTAATTTGTCCCTTTGTCTATCCATCTTTGAATTTATACGAGCCGTAACGGCTCGTTTCACAATCAAGTTACCATGATAAATTAATATTATTTCCTCCCCCTAACGATAGCAATCTATAAATACATTAAAAGGTACTCAACTCTGCCATTGTAGTCTGCTAAAACCGGACGAGAAGCCATAGCCCCTCCGGTTTTTAGCAATGCATTCCACTGGTGTTCATGCCAGCTTGAAGAATTAATCCTTGACCCTTTTCAACTTTACACATTTTGAATAAAAACAAATAAATTAATTGTTGCACTTTGGAATAATTTCCACCCTAAATTCTATTCACAAATTTTACACTCTCGGCCTTGTATCTAGCCCACTTAATGTAGATTTACAATCTTCATTCCTTTCCCGGACACTAGGAACATGGGATACCTCGGGATTCCCTTTTCAACGGCCCGTGCGCGCACTTGAATTTCCCGTCTCGCGTTCGTGTAGCTGACCAGGTATCAGTTTAGAATGGACTGTTTACTAGGTGACATAAACACTCGTGACCGTTCTCATGTAACGCACTTCCTAATCTGTTGGTAGAATCTCACACTCCGTAAGTTATGCTTTACTGAGTCCTGTCTATTTGAAACACTTCATACTAGTAGACTGCTCAGGACTGTAATATGAGCTACATCACGTCATGAATCCCTGTACTATGTAACAATATAATACTTCGAACTCTACTTTGAGTAAGTACACACTCGCACCCCTGGCGTAGTCACGGCTCGAACGCTTTGTCAAAAGTAATTACGTACCACTGGCGTGGTGACCGCCCGAACACAATATCAGAAGTACTTGCGTACCCCTAGCATGGTATCAGCTCGAACACAATATCAGAAGTACTTTCGCGCCACTGGCGTGGTGACTGCTCGAACACAATATCAGAAGTACTACTACCAGTCCTTGTCTATGACCTCATATTTATACTTGTATCCCCTCTCTTCCGAGTTCAACGGAGGTCATCTTGGAACGCACAGTCCCGATATCTTCATACGACAGTTTGCGGTTTGGCCTGTGGCTTAAATATATGATCCAATGATGTAATTATGTTCTCAAATGCTCTATACCAATTCTCAACTATTATCGTTCGCTGGTAATGGATATATTCGCAAATTTAGCTGCCGTATCCCGGCTCGGGGTTTCGCGCTCTATTGTGGCGTCCTTTGCCTTCAGCCAATCAACGAATAGCGTCCATGAATTCTCAGAATTACACCATGCAATCTCCCGCAATTATTAACTTTATACAAGTTTTATGATATAGTAAGGCTCCTAAATTCCACTTTATTCTGAATCGATATTTCACTTTTTTCTATCAGTTTAATCCACGGAGTTAGCCTCGCTAGTGCTTCTTACAAAACGAAGTTGTCGCCTTGCTTTGGTCAAGTGAAATTTTTCCATTGGTCCACCTTAACCACGTGACCGGGAAGGCTCATATTTTTTTCTTCTAGTGCCAACCCCGCTTTCAACTCCCGCGAGTTACATGGAGATACCTCGCCCTCATTTCTCAGAAATTTGCACCCGGCTCCCTGCGCTGTTGCTACTACCAAGACTGCCCGGGGCTATGAAAACTTTGGCAACAAGTTGTCCTCTGTCTTTCCTTGTTGTCACCAATTCTGAGAAACCTAATTCTGTCCCTCATTGTGTTCGTTAATCTCACTAGAGACAAGAGTCTGTGGTATGGTGAAACCTGCCATCTCGGCCTGGCCTATTCTTACTGTATGTACAGTAAGATACTATTTATTCTGAACATGAAATATATATTCCTCAATAATTCATCACAATTACAATTGCATGACGCTTATCATACCCCCACCAGGGTAAAATATGTATATATATATATATATATATATATATATATATATATATATATATATATATATGTGTGTGTGTAGATTAACATTAAAGACATGTACAATGAGAGTTGCTATATGTCAGATGTTGGATATGACGTTGCTACATTGTGCAATACTGGTGGAGTAAATGCAAAGTCATCGCCACGTCATGGCTACGTCATCGTGCGTATTTAGCACTGAGCTCAGTTCCTTTGAGTTTCTTAGGTCGCCCCAGGCGTGACCAATCTTAAGGGAAATACTGTAGCCTATAGAAAGAGCATTGGGAGATACGAGGTTTTAGGAGTAAGCCATCGATATTTGAAACGTATTACTTACAAATGTCTTCCGGTTTCCAGCTAATACCACTATGATAATAACAAGAAACTTCATCATGACGAGGATAATCATTTTAGTAACAAAGCTATACAACACAATTTTTAACCATACCTGTACACTTAGGTGCTGAAAGTCCATAGTGTTTTATAAAGGGAAGATAATTTATACATTGTACTTCAGTAAAACCTCGTTAAAACGAACTTCGCGTAACACGAACACTCGGCGAACATGAACAAGGTGTATTTTTTCTCATGGATGGGTTCCTCGGTCAATAGGAATTTCGGTCACCACGAACTGCTGTAAATGTTTAATACTAAAAACTAACAGGGTGTGGGGTAATAAGCTTACTTTTGACATTTGTAAGTAATAGGTTTCAAATATCGATGGCTTACTCCTAAAACCTCGTATCTCCCAATGCTCCTTCTATAGGCTACAGTATTTCCCTTAAGATTGGTCACGCCTCCCAGCTACACATCGATATGCAGTCTATTAGAACAATTTTCGTTGGGTTCATTTTCCTGTTCTAGTGTGTAAAGGAAAATGAACCTCAAATGCATTATACTGTAGGAGTGCGTAAATTCTCCATGCAAACATCATTCCTACAATATGGCATGGTAAGGTCTATTTTCCTTTACACATCAGCATGGGAAAATGGACACAACGAAATTTATTCTGATGGACTGCATATAAATATGTGGCTGGGAGGCGGGACCAGTCTTAAGGAATATAATAGGTAGGAAGAGCACTTTGACATACGAGGTTTTAGAAGCAAGCCATCGATATTCCAGTTATAGAAATTAAACTGGCTTCAAATCCTTCTGTTCTTGGTTTTATGTTCAAAGAGGATACGAGGTGGGTTGTTGACATTGCATGCTAAGGTACTGAGGCCTTAATTAAGATACTGCCCCTAAATTTGCCAGGTATAAAAATGGAAAACCACGATAAACCTTGTTCAGGGCTGCCGACAGTGGGGTTAGAGCCCAATATCTGCCGAATGCAAACTGACAGCTTCGGAACCCAAACCGCGTAACCCCTAGTTCGATTCAGACGAATTGTCCATTCTTGTTTCACAGATGACGTCCGGAGTGGATGCTGTAGACAGGCCGGATGCGGCTGGGGCTGACCCAAGACAGTGGTCTCGCTTGTCCGCCCACGATAGCCACCTGCACGCTGCAAGGTGAACCTCATCGCACAGAAATGAGTGCAAACTATTAGACACGCACACTTCAGGGAGGAAACGAATGGAAAACAGTAGCCTACTAAGCTACTGAGCTGGAGCGAACTTCCTCCAGTGAGGTCAGGGTGGTTTACCATATTTATTCGAGACATGAGGGTTCACCGCGATCATCAGCCCTAGCTGTGTATTGGACTCGTTCCTCATATCTACCATCCTTACGATGTTTGTGTTGGCTAAATGGTGCAGGATTGAGAATGGTATCTGAGAAAGTTCAAATTGCCTCTGGATAAGTTGCAGAGAAGCCACAGTTATACTACGGGACTCTTCGGGGCAAAATTAAAGTTCACCAGTGTCCCATAGTACTAGTGGCAGTGGAAGAGGCTTTAAACATATCACTGTAATAATATTGAGTAGCCCTTAGTTTAGAATTAGTCGCCATGAGACCCATCTGTGGAGTGTGACAGGCCACGGCAGCCGGCAAAATTCCCATCCTCGCCGCTAGAAGGGGGCTTCATTCATTCCATTCCTGACCCTGTCAAATGACTGGAAACAGGCTGTGGATTTTCAAG
Organism: Anabrus simplex; assembly: GCF_040414725.1. Classification (NCBI taxonomy): domain Eukaryota; kingdom Metazoa; phylum Arthropoda; class Insecta; order Orthoptera; family Tettigoniidae; genus Anabrus; species Anabrus simplex. Next base: position 523,915,031 of record NC_090266.1, read on the forward strand.
ACCTATCTGTATCGGTGCGACGTGAAATCCAATTGTAAAAGAAAACTAATTTAGAAATAAGTTTTCTGGCTTGGTCAGGAATTGACTAGTGTCATTGTCCGCCAAGTTGGCTGAGGTTAGAATCCCAGCCAATGCAAGTGCGATTTCTTGAAATAACTCTTTTACGTGTGGTCTGGTTATTCGTAATATCAATAGTCACACAAAATAATAGATCTCGAGCAGATTAACTTGGGAAAGATGAGTAGCACCCAACTGATGTTCTCAAGGTTGCCAGATCGAATTTTAGCACAGTCGACAGTCATTTAAGGGTGCTTACATTATAAGACATCCAGTTCAGTAGATTGACTGGCACGCTAATGAATTACTGCCTGAGATAAAATAATCATGGCAGTTACAGCCAATTTTGTCCTTCTCTTCAAAAGACGATAAAAGCCTATAAAGCCTATAAAAATTGCAGTGACACGAGATCAGGGTGACGGTATCCTCAGCCGTATTGCTTGGCTTTGGCTTTCGTGACCTTGTACGCTGCCTCTAATCAGTTAGTCTCACGATGATGAATGAAGCCCGTTGTAGCCCAAAGACTCGAATTAAATTTGCTGGCTTGGTCGGGATTTGAACTAGGGACCTCTGGATATGAGACTCCTCAGGGCAAAATTAAAGTACACCGATGTTAATTAAAGTACACCGATGTTCCGTAGGACTAATAGTGATGGAAGAGAATTTAAACACATAACACTGTAATAATAATAATAATAATACTAATAATAATAATAATAATAATAATAATAATAATAATAATAATAATAATAATAATAATAATAAATTATCACACTCGACCAAAACGAACAGTGATTCTATATCTACACCTCTCAACGTTATACAAAGAGATTGCGACGAATGAAATTATATTATTATTATTATTATTATTATTATTATTATTATTATTATATTCGTTACCTCTGTCCCAAAACCACGAATGTAGCAATGTTCTTCCTGTCCACTATTTCCATCAAGACTGGTCACGCCTCCCAGCCACATATTGATTCGCAGGCCGTCACATAATATTTTCGTTGAATTCATTTTCCTATAGAGCCTCCGTGGCTTAGACGGCAGCGCGTCGGCCACTCACCGCTGGATACCGTGGTTCAAATCCCGGTCACTCCATGTCAGATTTGTACTGGACAAAGCGGAGGCGGGAAAGGTTTTTCTCCGGGTACTCCGGTTTTCCCTGTCATCTTTCTTTCCAGCAACACTCTCCATTTTCATTTCAAAGCATCTATCATTCATTAATAAATCACTTTGGGAGTGGCGACCCCATCGTACCAACAGCCTATATCTGCTTCATTCATTATATCCCTGACCCGGTCAATGACTCGAAAACAGGTTGTAGGTTTTCATTTTTTCATTTTCCTATGCAGGGGTGTAAAGGAAAATGGACCTCACTGTACCGTACTGTAGGAATGTATGTTTGCATAACATATTTACCCACTCCTTAGAGTATGATGTCTTCAAGGTCAATAATAAATTGGAAGAACATTGCCGCATTCGTGGTTTTGGCATAGGATCGACGATATTTACCTACTCCTAGAGTATGATGTATTTAAGGTTCATTTTCCTTTACACGCGCGCACAGGAAAATGAACTCAACGAAAATGCTGAAGGACTGCATAATAATACTGTATGTGGCTGGGAGGCACGACCAGTCTTCAGAGAAATAGTGGATAGGAAGGGTATTGTAACAATCGCGGTTTTGGCACAGCAGCGACTTATTATTATAACCGACTCCCTAACTGAATTATCAGCGTAGTGGCTTTCGGTTCTGAGGGCCCCGCGTTCGATTTCCGACCGAGTTGGAGATTTTATCCTTAATTTTTTAATTCCGTTGGCTCGGGGACTGATTGATTGTGCTGTCCCCGACATACCTGCAACTCATACACGAAATATAACAGTACCTCCACCACAATTACGCGTAGTTTACTATACATAGCAGATGCCGACCCCCTCGTTGGCAATGAAGTAAATCAAAATTAATATTAGTACTGTATATAATGTAATAACAAAATATTCCTTCCAGGAAACCGCTCACAACTACTGGAAAGTTAATCACTTGAAAGAACTACTACAGGATCTACTGCAAATGGACCATGACTAAAACATTAGAGTGTTGACCTTTGGTACAGGGAGTCCCAAGTTCAATTCTGGGTCAGATTCACGATTTTAACTTTAATTGATTTCTATGGTTCGGAGTGTTGGTGTTTGTGGCGTTTTCGACAGTGGAATTCATCTTAGGTAGGGCCCCAATAAATTAAATGTTTAATAATTCGCGTATGGGAATACTGCGGAAGGCTGGGAAAAGCTTGTAGTCTCATAAAACAACATTCAGGCGCCGTTCAGACTGAAAATATATCCACAGAATACGTCTTAAGGCACGAACAGGAAGTAGCTGGCCTGAGTTGTACGTCCAATTATGTTTATGATGCCGACGAGAGGTGGAAACTTTCTATCCAGTTCCCACTTGAATCCGCACATCGGAATCTGCCCCACCTAGATGTGCGAGAGAGAAACGAATAATGCCCGTCATCCCTTAGCAGAAAGTGGAAGAATCCAAGCTACTAAGAGCGCGAACGTCTCAGCCAATCAAAAAATTGCAAATTTTAATGTCTTGTCATAGCGGGAATCTACAGCTACTATTTCGCGATTTGGTGCCCGAAATAGCTGTGAAAGATTGTGTCCTGACTTCCAAACAATATTTGAGGATTTATCAGTGCAAAAGTGTGGTTAATCAGTGGTTAAATAAGAAATTTTCAATTTTACATGGAAGAGTGGTATCGCCCAGGAAATGAACAGTCATGGCGCGAAGGTGCCATACTCTTGCAGAAAATAGAGCCAGTGACGCCCGCCATCATATAAATTAACCTGTGATCGTTTCTCGTAACGCAGTGTAACACGTAAATCGGACCAAAATTAGGAATATTTAGAACACATTTCGTAAAATTCTAACCTACGGACGTATGGTAAATCGGTCCCAAGTGCAGGATTATTACGCCACATCCCTTCCACAGAACTATTTTCGTAGTGGGGGGGAACAGTTTACAAAACCAATGACACCAGTGTGGTGAATCTTCAGTCTTGTAAGAATCTTCAGTCTTGTTTGAGAATTCTGCTCTTGTCGAACCGACAGTCTTGCGGGAGAACTTAAATGTACGGAGGCGACTGTACGGAACGCGATAAGAGACAGTTGTTGGCATCCGAGTGAGTAATGTATTTACTTGTGTGAGTAATATCTTAGCCGAAATGAACACTTTGACAAACTTTTATTCAACTTTAGTTTTTGCAGAGATAATCAGGCAATTAAATTACCAAATGACAATGGTAGTTATATTCTCAACACTTGCCTTGAATGAACTTATAACGTGCTAGGACCGAGATGAACAATGAATCTCTTCGTAACACGTAGCTGCATAACATTTTCCCTAGTTCATGTGTAGCTTGTATATTTCGTGGAAAAGTCATATTTTGGAGGACGATTATTATAAAAATTCTCCACATATCATCGGGAACATTACATTTAATTTTTTCCCACACTTTCATAGAACTATTATTGTAAGTGAGATATTTGAGAGCAGAATGAGTCAAGCCAGTTACAGGGAGAAGGACTCTGTTTTCGCTAGTGGAATTCTGCGGCACTAAGACCTTGAGTCCAGTGTTATGGTCAGGGAAGGTGAATAACCAATAATCCTTTACACAAACTAACTGAGAGGGGTGAGAGAGACGACAGTAGGAGGCTAGGCAAGTAGCGGAGTCCAGACTTTCAACTTCACGTCAGATGCTCAATGCAGTGTCATTGAATAATCTTCATAGGAGTGTTAAAATGCGAGTGCTGATATAAATGTGGACGTGTGCAACGCTATCGTAAAAATGCATCAAGTTCGTGCGTGTGACATCTCGGATAACCACATCAGCTTGAAAATGGAGTACTAAATTCATCATGACGGAAGCCGGAGGGTGATCCGACCTGCCTCCAGCACAAATAAGGTAAATGAGCAGAATATAAATATGTAAATATGTAGGACTATGAACAATCGATGATCAAAAATGTAGTTTAGAATTTTAGATAATATTGTAAACAATTCACGTGTCGGATGGTATTAATTGTAGTTTGATATTATTTTCATTTTTGAGTTAAACGTGAGACTACGACAATTATATTTGACGACTCTGAATATAAATGCCATACTGTCACAATAATAGTAATTATAAAAATTAGGATAATAATAATAATAATAAAAATAATAATCAATAAGTGTTAGCGAGTGTTATTTGCGTAGTTTCCTTAAGTAAATGTTTTCATATTATTTCTGGATCATTTTGAAGTAAGTCATTTTGACATATGAGAATCCTATTTTTCTAAGAAATTTACATACAGTATAGTGCAGATTTTTAAAGTGATGATAATAATAATAACTATGGTAATGAGAGTTATTTTGTTGACGTTTTGATTTTGTAAATGCCGCCATGTTAGTTTAAATGTTTATTTTTGCTATTAGCGCATCCACTTTATTATGTCATGTTATGTAATCATTATTCAGATGACCGTTTCCGGTAGCTCTCATACTTTGTATTTCGCGACGATATGGTTGATACGCAAAATTTAATTTCTTTATGTAAACGTGGTTACACATTTCGATAGCCGTGTTTTTGAGAGGCAATCTCGTTATTTCAGTTAAATAATTAGTGACAGGTTGCCATTGATAAGTTAGCTCTGATTAATATGTGAAACGGTAGATGATCAAAATAACGAGCAAAGTAATAGTAATATCCCTGATGATCTGCGTGGAAAAATGGAAAATGTGATATTTGGACCATGTCATGAATAATGTCGTAAAAATGGATATGTGAACGACACAGTTATTTCGCCCGCCTGATACGAGCGAGGCCGTACTATGAGTTACTACGTCGAGAATATTGATGAATAAATAGAACTGACAGATGAATAATTTAACCGAGAGTGTTAAATATGCGACGACATGTGTGATGGTTGTAGGTGAAAAGCCTGTTTTGTTTCAAATAGTTTCCAGGGAAAATAGATGCTCGGAAAATATGCAAGTTTAGAGTCCGAGGTGAATCGTGAACAGAGCGATCGATCAATGTGTGTTTCGACAGTCATGTATAATCATTGATGACATGTAATACCAATAATTATTGTCCGTAAAGATTGAATAGTGTCATGTCCAGACATTTTTCGTCTGAGGTTAGAAGATTGCCATCAAATTCACATAATTTTGCTACTTGAATTAGTGTGGGGGTAATATTTTATATTTCGATATTGCACATTTTTTATTTTAAAATTCTATTAGGCTGCGATTTTTTGGATCTGGATTTTGTTACAATATCCTTTCTTTGCATATATTTGGTCACCGTATTATTTTAGAATCTGATGATACGTGAATAGTGTTTGTATTTAATTTATGTAAATAAAATAGGTGTAGTCAGGTTATTTTAATTTCATTATTTCTTGGGAGCAGTGTTTCTCCATTGACGTGTTCATTTATGTAAATAAGATTTCATGTGTTAGGATAATAGATCATCGATTTGTTCATAGTCAAAACCATAGTAGTGGTATGCTCACACCAGAAGACAATTAGTAATCACCAAGCCTTAGAAATCCACTACATTTCAGTTAGGCAAATGAAGCGATCTTTAATAAGCAGTTGTATCACAAGTGCCGTAAATGAGTTACATAAATAAGATGGAATCTGCCTACATCTAGAGTTGGTACCACAGAAATATGCATTCGCAATGAAAATGCAGGCAGCTGCAAACTAGGTAAAGTTACCGATGTAAAGGGATCGCTTTCATTTAAGAAGTAAACTTGAGGCACTTGGCCTAGTTAATTTAAGTATTTTAAGCGTCCAGACTATCACAGTTAAATAAGTAAGGTTTAACTAATTAAATGGGTGATGGTAGCACTCAGGTTTTTGGTTCAATAAATTTTCTTGTTTTCAGCCACGAGTAGCTTAAGTATGTGGCAAAGGTTATATAACGGATAAATTACCATGTTCATGGTTTTTCTCTCTTCTTTTATTGTTACACATGGTTAGTGCATTCTATTATTATTTTAGAGGTGGGTGTTTCCCAACTGAATTTGAATATGGGTAAAATATTTGATAGACACCTCAAAGTCAATGTCAATTTGACAAATTAACAAATTAACTAATTAATTACTCAAGTTTATTTGAGAGGACATTTTCCAAGGTATTGTAAATCATTCATTCAAATGAGGCTGTATTTTTGACCAGTGTTTTGAATGTAGTCACGTCATTGTCATGGAGACAGTGGTTCGATGTAATCCAGAGTATTTAAATTTAAGCGACCTTCAGTCGAAATTTATTAAGGCAGATAATTAACTTATTGCAATGCAGATCTTTTAATTGTTTTAAATTTCATTTCATATTATTTTATTTTACACCATTTTACTTTCATTTTACACTTTGCAAATTTGTTAAATAAATAATTTTATTTATTTAAATTTCAATTCAATCTTTGGGTACCCCCATTTAATAGTTTAGTTTACCCCATCTTTCATTTCCTCACCCCGGTCGACGTGTGGCCCATCAACCCGAGGGATCCAAGAACGCACCACACCTGAGGAGAAGAGTCTAAATGAGGCCGTAGGTATTTTTTTAAATGTCATTATTTGCAGGAGTAGCCGGCGCACATGTCAAGAAAGAAGACCACCGCATTGGGTGCCTTGTAAAGAGCACAACGCCGAGATGCCAAAATGTTGTCCCGGAGGAGTTCATTCACGTGTCAGTAAATCTACCGGCACGAAACTGGGATACCTCCAAATACTACCGGAGTGAGCCGGGATCGAACGCTCCAACTTTACAAAAGGCCAGCGCTCTACCGTCTGAGCCAGCCAAGTCGACATTTATTACTATTACTATTGCTATATAACTATATTATTTTATATAGTTAATCTTGGGATCTTTGGGACAGAACATATTTATTTAAGGGTTAGATACATGCACTTGAGACTATATGATAATTCTTAATGTCTTCGACTCTGTACGTTCATTTTGATTTCCTGGGAATGAAGTTGATATCTAATGGTCGAAGAACGAATGAATGACCCCATAAATAAATAAATAAATAAATAAATAAATAAATAAATAAATAAATAAATAAATAAATAATACATTAATTAATTACTAAAACAATATTGATAATTAACGTCGCACGAAAACAGATGAGTTCTGTCCATGCTGGGATGGGAAGCCACAGAATGGAATCTCCAGAGCTGCTGTTGATGGGGTTTGAGCTCAACATCCTCCTTGTTAATAAATAAATACATTAGAAAACTCTACAATATATCCACGATATTATATTACTAATTGAAAGCTCATAATTTGAGAGAAAAATATATCGATGGCTTACTTCTAAAACCTCGTATATCCCAATGCTCTTTCTACCTATTATACTCTTTAAGACTGGTCACGCCTCCCAGCCACATACGAATATGCAGTCCATCAGAATAACTTTCGCGGTGTTCATTTTCCTACACGCAGGTATAAAGGAAAATGGACCTTATCATACCGTATTGTAGGGATATTGTTTCCATGGGGAATTTACACATTCCTAAAGTATAATGTATTTAAGGTCCATTTTCGTTTATACGTCAGCATAGGGAAATGAACGCAACCAAAATTTTTCTGATGGGCTGCATAGCTCTATATGGCTGGGAGGCGTGACCAGTCTTTAGGAAAATAATGGGTAGAAAAGCATTGGGAGATACGAGGTTTTAGAAATAAGCCATCGATATAGATGTCACCACCATATCACAATTCTTTTTTTCCGTACGACTCACAGGTGGTAGTTGCCTGAGCTGGGTCATAAACATCTAGATACAAGAACACTATTGTAGAGCCCTTAAAAACATGCATCAAAATCGTCATCACGATCATGGACTTTCTGCTTGAAAACAAGATGACGCGGTGAACAATGCATAGTTTATAGTGTGGGTGTCTACGACAAAGACCAGATCCATTCCTGGTAACAAATAGTGTTTACAGTGCACTTTCTATGTTTTCTGGTATGGACTATAAACAACTGAGGTCCTCGATGCAATAACAGCGTTAGAAGATTCAAGTTGTTTCTCAAAAACAGGAAGTCAAATTTTTAAATTTGTATAACTAAAATATAAGTACAAATATGGTATTATGATAGATAAACGTATTATTTAACAATCAGATAAGACATTCGAAAGTTTGTACTCTAATATAATGAATGAATACAAGGATAAAATGAGTTACATTTTCTTAGTATTCGCTGTAATTGCATGGAACTCCGAAATACTATATAAACACAGCCTCTGAGTAATTACATCAGCTGAATATGGATCAACTATGATTGGAAAGTAGGCTTGGATGATACATTGAATGAATTAATATCGTCGCTTCACCGGTAAAAGGTTGTAATCCACAAAGCTCTTCCTATCGATTATTCTCCTTAAGACTGGTCACGCCTCCCAGCCACATATGGATACGCAGTCCATCAGAACAATGTCCGTTGTGTTCGTTTCCCTATGCCGACGAGTAACCGAAAATGAACCTAACATGCATTATACAATAGGAGTGCGTAAATGCGTAATGCAAGCATACATTCTTATAGTACGGTACAGTAAGGTTAATTTTCCTTTACACATAGGCATAGGAAAGTGAACACAACAAAATTTGTTCCGATGGACTGCATAACCATATGTGACTGGGAGGCGTGACCAGTCTTAAGGAGAATAATCGATAGGAAGAGTTTTTTTGTGGATTACAACCTTTTACCGGTGAAGCGACGATATACAAATTCACACACATTTTTCGTTTACTCGTCGACATAGGAAAACGAACACAACGGACATTGTTCTGATGGACTGCGTATCCTTATGCGGCTGGGAGGCGTGACCAGTCTTAAGGAGAATAATGGATAGGAAGAGTATTATGGGATACAACGTTTTACCGGTGAAGCGACGATTTCATACCACATCTAACAGTTGCAACCCTAAGTATCTTGTATAGCATTAGTTCAAATTCAGTTACATAGATGGCCGTATAGAAGGCGCGCAGTTTAACTGGACGGAGAAAGGGTACCCCGGTACATAATTATTACTAGCTTTCTTATTAAGTTGGTCTCATTTATGAGAACGACCACGTAGCTCTAGAGGTGCCTGTAAGAAAACAACTCCTGTGAGTGACTACCATGTACTATTTTTGCTACGCAAATGTTCGAGTACCAGATCTAAGAAACAACAATGGTAAAATTATTGAAGGAAGTATTGTAGTGGATAACCGCTGAATCGAGTTTTCCACACGAAATAACTGTGTGCTGGTAAGAGCAGGGAGAACAACGTCACGAGAGTACTCGAAATAAGGGGATACGGGCTAAGTTAGGGACGAGATCGGTGGATAAAAAATGAAATGGCGTATGGCTTTTATTGCAGGAGTGTCCGAGGACATGTTCGGCTATCCAGGTGCAGGTCTTTTGATTTTACGCCTGTAACCTACCTGCGCGTAGTGATGAGGATGAAATGATGATGTAGACAATATATACACCCAGCCCCAGTGCCAGCGAAATTAACCAATGACGGATAAAATTCCTCACCCTACCGGGAATCGAACCCTGGTCCCCTGTGACCCAAGGCCAGCACGCTATTGAGACGGAGGGAGGACGATAGGACTAAGCTCTAGAGCGTAACATGAATAGAGAGTGATCAATGCGGCGATGGGTAGGCTCAGATTTTAATGATTTTATGATGCTGACAATAATAATAATAATAATAATAATAATAATAATAATAATAATAATAATAATAATTCTTATTATTATTTCGTGTGGGAAAAATTCTAGCCTGTTTTAGCCCTTCCGATAGCTCCCCGATTCTAATCACGTAGCCTGCGTGGATTTTGAACCAGCCCTCAGATCCAGGAAAAAAATCCCTGGCCTGACCGGGAATCGAACCCTGGGTCTCCGGGTAAGAGGCAGGGATGCTAGCCCTACACTACGGGGTATCAATTTACATTTACATATATGCCATTATTAAGACTAGTGGTCTTATTTTGCTTTGAAAATATCCTCTTCGTAAATCTCAGAACACTGAAACAATTAACGAGGACGCTTGGGAAATTGCGTGCAGTTGGCTTGGATGCTAGTGTTATATGTGAAGGTGCTCAAATACTTCGGCCTCTTGAAGGTAGATTTACTGGCACGTAAAATAACTCCTGTGGGACTAAATTCCGGCACCCCGGCGTCTCTGAACACTGTAAAAGTAGCAGTGGGACGTAAAGCCAATAACATTGTAATTTATTAGTGTTATATGTGATGTGTGAGTTTCAGGAATGTTGGAGACGGAACACGTACCTAGAGCACCAGCCCATGGATTAAAATCCATCTGCCCGGCAGGAAACGAACTCGGAGCACCGAAGAATGAATGCTACGTCTCTGACCAGGTAGCTACGGAGCCGGACGTCTTAAAGATGAGAGTTGTAGAACAAAGGGGACTATGGAGTCGCGTAGTTAATACATAGAGCTTTATAAACTGAAAGCTGAGAGGCAAAACAGTCTGCAATGAATATGTATTTACGTGTGTATTAACGTGCTGTCAAGTTCTGGTGTTTACATTGAACTATATCTTCCGGTATGGGCTAGAACAAACTTGTTACTTTCATTTTCCTGTCTCAGTTTCATCCTTCACTTTGATAATGTGAATGGGGGTTAGATATGAGTGATGTCGGTAACTCCATTCCTTATGCAGCCAGTCCCTGCCATGAATGGTGTAAAAATGGCGCTCTGCGTTCATTTCAGTGGCCCAGGCACACTGATATGTAAAAGCAACTTCTGGCTCTGCGAGGAAAGCAATGGGAAAGCACTTCACTTCTTCTTCCCCATGTAAGGCTTCTCAGGGACCCCGAGGCAATTTCTGACAGCTGATGGTGGAGCTGTTGAGGATCCAACAAACCTTCAGTCTGATTAATCAACATACATTTAACCTAACACCATGGCTCTACAGCTCTGAAGGGCCTTGGCCTACGAAGTGACCGCTGCTCAGCCCGAAGGCCTGAAGATTACGAGGTGTCGTGTGGTCAGCACGACGAATCCTCTCGGCCGTTATTTCTGGCTTTCTTTACCGGGGCAGTTATCTCACCATCCGATAGCTCCCCGATTCTAATCACGTAGCCTGCGTGGATTTTGAACCAGCCCTCAGATCCAGGAAAAAATCCCTGGCCTGACCGGGAATCGAACCCAGGGTCTCCGGGTAAGAGGCAGGGATGTTAGCCCTACACCACGGGGTATCAATTTACATTTACATATATGCCATTATTAAGACTAGTGGTCTTATTTTGCTTTGAAAATTTCCTCTTCGGAAATCTCAGAACACTGAAACAATTAATGTTACCATTATTTTCCATCACTTCGTATAAATTAATGCAACACGGAACGGTAAATAAAATTTGTTGCGGAACATTTGCTACGGATATTTTCTTTCTTGAACACGTTATCATCTGATGATTGTCCACATCGCTTTTAGAACTTCTATTACGATTGCACCATTCTGTTTGCTGCACGTAATCTTTTAAACTGTATTCAAACACTTAGGTTCCTTTGAAGCATTTTCTAGGAAATATATTTCTTGTGATATGAGCTGAAATCTTGGCTTGCTTTACAGTAAATCTACGTGAGGAAAGCCTATTAAGTAAAACGAATTACTCTGTTGCTGGTCTGAACACTTATACAGTGCTCAGAAGATAATGATGTTGCCTGGGTGTAAACCGGCATGAATAGGGAGCTAATCAAGCGGAGTTAGACAAAAGGCGGTAGAAATTACCATTCCAAGAACGATACTCTTGTAGTTCCTCACCCTAATCAACTCATCAGCATGGTGGAAAAAGTGAGCTGTCCGTGAAATTCGTCTTTTGAAGGACACCTGGCGCAATAGCCCTGGATAGGAAACAGACAGTCATAAGAACAAGTTTATCGTAAATTGAAATAAGTCAAATAACATTTCCAAACTAATTATTATTTTATAATCATTTTGACAGGGAAAGGGGAAACTGTACCAGTCGCAGATCCGAGTTAAAATCCCTGCGCTAACAACAGGTATACAGATGCTGAACGCCCTCCTGATTACGATATACCTTCCGATGAAATCCAGTCCGTCTGTTGGGTTATTCGTCCGAGGGTATTCGAATTCTCAAAATGCAATCAACATTTATTCGGCTATACGGAAGCCGAATTTAACGAGATCACAACGTTTTAAAAATCCATTTCACATGCGTGGAACTCCTTGGAAATAACTTCGTGAGGAAAGGGGAATTCGATGGGGAGCTATCAGTGTTAATGGGGCTTATGGAAAAAGTACAAATAGCTGAAACAACAAGGAGAATGCGCCTGGATGTGTTAGGAGTTAACGATATTCGGGTAAGGCGAAATAATGAGGAAGAGAGAGAAGATTATAACAAAAAGAGAGGGGAAGAGTGGGGGGCAGGACCGTTATTCAGAAATACCATTCACGTTCCATAGCTTCTATTAGGCACCTATGTGAGTGAATGATGTGCGTACATTTACCTGTTGAAGGAATGAGGACGAGAATTGTCTAAGTGTATTCACCATGTGAGGGCGCAGATGAGGATGAAGTTGACAAGTTTTTTGAAGCATTGAGTGACGTCGTAGTCAGGGTCAACAGCAAGGTTAGAATAGTGCAATGGGCGATTTCAATGCGGAAGTTGAAAACAGAGCTAAAGGATATAATAAGGTAATGGGCAAATGTGAGGAAGATATGGAAGCTAATAGGAATGGGGAGCGGTTATCGGACATCTGTGCTAGTATTGCATTATCTGTTACGAATACATTCTTCAAGGATAAGGCTATTCACCACTACGCAGATCCAGATCCATAATACATCATATATCCTATATCATAACCGATACTGATTTTCGGAAATCTATTAGGAATGTGCGGTTATTCCGGGGAATATTTTGCTGATACAGACCACTATCTGATCTGTAGTGAACTAAGTATCTGTGGACCTAGAATAGAGAATATAATATCTTTCTGGAGACTAATAAGGATACAAATCTCCAGGAAGCGAAAATTAGATAGAATATAATGGATATGATTAGTGAACATTTCCAAACAATAGACAGTAAGCAGGTTCAGGATATAGAAAATAATTGGTGGCAAAGAGGGATACTCTACTGGAAACAGCAAGGGAATGCTTAAGAACAACTGTGTTTAAAGATAGAGAAAAGGTCATATCTTGGTAAAAAGTCGAAGTGAGGTCAGCTGTTAAACGTAAATTAAAGATGTATGAGAAAAGGCCACCAACGAGGACTAATGCAGACAGATAATTGTACGTAGATGAAAGAAACAGAGCGAAACAAATAATTGTTGAAACCAAGATGTAGTCGTGTGAAGATTTCTGTAATAACATGGAAAGACTAATAATAAAGAAACTGGGAAAGGGAAGGGAAATAAAAAAAAAGCAGTGTTTTTGGGTGAAATCAGGTGAACCCATTATAGATCCTAAGGAATCACTGGGCAGGTGGAAGGGATATTTTGAAAACCTTCTCAACGTAAAAGGAGATATTTCTTGTGACGTCGCCAACAAAGGAGCTCACAGGGAGCGGAGGACAATGATCTTTAAGAAGTAGAAGGGATGGTATACAAACTCCATTGTCATAAGGTAGCAGCAATGGATGAAATTACACCTTAAATGGTGAAATATAGTGGGATGGCAGGGATAAAATGGCTTTGTAGATTATTTAGATTAGCTTGGAATGCTAGTAAGGTACCTGCTGATTGGACAAGAGCAGTTCAGCTGTTTCATTAATAAACTGTAAATTCTTCTAACCACCTGACAATAGATATCGTCGGCTTACTTCTAAAACCTCGTATGTTTCAATGTTCTTCCTACCCATTATATTCCTTAACACTGGTCACGCCTCCCAGCCACACATTTATATGCAATCCATCAGAACCTTTTTCGTAGTGTTCATTTTCCTGTGCAACCCTTTAATGGAAAATGGACCTTACCATACAGTATTGTAGGGATGTTGTTTTCATGGCGAATTTAGGCACTCCTACAATTCATCGTATTTAAGGTTCCTTTTCCTTTACACACCACCATAGGAAAATGAACAGAACGAAAATTGTTCTGGAGGACTGTACATCCCTATGTGGCTGGGAGGCGTGACCAGTCTTAAGGAAGAAAATGGATAGGAAGTGCATTGGGAGATACGAGGTTTTAGAAGTAAGCCATCAATATACTACATGGGTTACCTACAATATAATTATAGTTGAACGAACATGTCGATGGCGTATGTACCAATGCTCTTCCTACCCATTATATTCCTTAAGACTGCTCAAGTCTCGCAGCCACATACGATAATGCAGTCCATCAGAATAATTTTCGTTAGGTTCATTTTCCTATGCTGTTGTAGAAAGGGAAATGGACCTTATCATACCGTATTGTAAGGATATTTTTCGCACGTCGAATTTACACATTCCTTCTGTATAATGTATTTAAGATCCATTTTCCTTTACGTATTAACATGGAAAAATGAACACAACGAAAATTGTTCTGGTGGGCTGCATATCCATATATGGCTGGGACGCGTGACCACTCATAAGACAAATAATAAAGAGGAAGAGCATTGGGATATACGAGGTTTTAGAAGTAAGCCATCGATATGTTTGAAAATCATGTGCATTTTCACAAGATAACTAATGTTAATTCATTGTAAATCGGTACATTTCTAAATACGGTATTCAAATTTGTATCATTATCACGTGATTATGTTGCATGGTTATATCGTCACCGATCGGGCAAAAGGTTATATCACCCAATGCTCTTCCTATCCATTATTTTCTTTAAGAATGGACACCCCTCCCATCCACAAATAGATATTTATTCAATCAGAACAATATTCGTTGTTTTCAATTTCCTATGCTTACGTGTAAAAGAAAATGAACCTTACCGTACCGCACTCTAGGAATGTAGGTTTGCATGACTTATTTACGCACTCGTACAGTATAATGTGCTTAAGGTCCATTTTCCTTTAACGCTAACATACGAAAATGAATACAACGAAAATTGTTCTGATGGACTACATATCCACTGTGGTGGTAGGCTTGACTAGTCTAAGGAGAAGAGTGGATACGAAGAGCATTGTGAGATATGACCTTTTGCACGAACAGTGATGATTATGTTCACGTTCTCCAGTATTAATCGGTACTTTCCTTTCAAGAATATGATTTCCCCTACGCAATAATTCATATCCTCAGAGTATAGGAAACTAATTAATATCAAAAAATCTTTAATTTGAAGGAAAATCATGACCTACATCATGAACAACGGTGTCAACACTTTGGAAAGAAAATCTAAACGACACACTAACAGAACAGTCTACACATTAAGAATTAACGTTGCTCGCACCAACAAGAATTCACATGAAATATGAGTTAAATCTCGCATGCCATCAATACGTACAAAATAACACACCAATGAAATAAAAATGCTGAAAAAGAAGAAGAATATCGATTTCAGAATAAATTTCTTAAATGTACGAAATCGAGCGTTACTAAGGTAGGGTCAACATAATATCTGATAATTATACGGACATGTTATAATGATCTTCCTTTCCTTTATTTACCATCAAATTGAGACAACTTGATGGTCGTCATAATGGTGATCTTATTACTATTCTTCTTCTACCTCTTATACTTCGGCTTCTAGCGCCGTATCCATCATCGAACGTTGGTGATCATTTTGGATATCGTCGGCTTACTTCTAAAACCACCGGGCAAGTTGGCCGTGCGTGTAGAGGCGCGCGGCTGTGAGCTTGCATCCGGGAGATAGTAGGTTCGAATCCCACTATCGGCAGCCCTGAAAATGGTTTTCCGTGGTTTTCCATTTTCACACCAGGAAAATGCTGGGGCTGTACCTTAATTAAGGCCACGGCCGCTTCCTTCCAACTCCTAGGCCTTTCCTATCCCATCGTCGCCATAAGACCTCTCTGTGCCGGTGCGACGTTAAGCCCCTAGCAAAAAAAACTTCTAAAACCTCGTATGTTACTATGTTCTTCCTACCCATTATATTCCTTTATACTGATCACGCCTCCCAGCCACATATTTATATGCAGTCCATCAGAACCTTTTTCGTAGTGTTCATTTTCCTGTGCAGACGTGCAGAGGAAAATTGACCTTACCATACAGCATTGTAGGGATGTTGTTTTCATGGCGAATTTAAGCACTCCTACAGTTTAACGTATTTACGGTTCATTTTCCTTTACACATAACCATAGGAAAATGAGCACAACGAAAATTGTTCTGATGGACTGTACTGTACATCCATATGTGGCTGGCAGGCGTAACCAGTCTTAAGGAAGAAAATGGATAGGAAGTGCATTGGGAGATACGAGGTTTTAGAAGTAAGCCATCGATATCTTACATTTTTGGCGGCTGTGTGGACTAGTGAAATAGTTATTCGTCCGAAGCACTGTCACAGGCTCTCCAGCAAAGGTGTGCGCGGTCTCCAACGCCTCTGTTCCCCTCGATCTCCCCTTGTATAATTATTTGGTGGAGGGAGTAAGTTCCCGAGTGCCTCATGATATGAAGTGATATAATATGATTTATGATATCGTTGCTCTTATGTCAAAATCACGAATGTGAAAATGCTCTTCTATCCACTATCTCCCTTAAAATTGGTCATGGCTCCCAGCCACATACTGATATGCAGTCCATCAGAAAAATTATCGTTGAGTTGTTGATTCCATTCCTGACCCGGTCGAAGGACTGCAAAAACAGGCTATGGATTTTTCAATCTCCTTTAATAATAAAGAAACACTATTATTTGAATATTCGTAAAATCCACTTTAGGGGTGGGGGGGTAAAAATAAGTGAAGGAAGTGTTAAATCCTTTTCATTAGGATGTTTATATCTCAAAAATTGGCGATGTTATAGACGTGAAAAGTGGTTCATGGATCTCTTTTAAAAATAAACACGTATATATTTGTTTTCGGAAAATCCACTTAAGGGGTGAAAAGAAGTGAAAAAGGGGGGTGAGTTTTTAAAATGAGTATACTCAGAAACTTATCATGCTGCATACTTTAATTGGGATTCTTATATATCAAAAACTGGATATGCTACAGACGTCAAAATTGGTATTTGGAATCTCCTCTAAAATAACGAAACACATATTTCTTTTTTGGGGGGGAAAATCCACTTAAGAGGGTTAAAAGAAGTGAAAATCTGGTTAACCTTTAAGTGAGTATATATAAAAAGACATGTTACAAAGTAAAATCTGGTATGTGGATTCTCCTTTAAAAATAAAGGAACGTGTATTTTTGTTTTTGGAAAATGCACTTAAAGGGGGGTGAAAATGAATGAAAAAGGTGTTGAATTATTTTTATGAGAATAGTTATATCTCAAAAAGTTGAAGATATTACAGAAGTGAACATTGGTATCTGGAATCTCCTCAAAAAATAAACACGTATTTTTGTCTTCCGAAAATACACTTGGGTGTGGAGTTGAAAAGGAGTTAATAAAGAGCTCCATTATTTTTATGAGAATACTTATATCTCAAAAACTGAAGATGTTACAGAAGTGAAGATTGGTATTTGGAATCTTCTTTAAAATGAAGGAACATGCATTCTTTGTTTTCGGAAAAGTCACTTAACAGGGGCGAAAAGAAGTGAAAAAGGTGTTGAATTCTGTTTATGAGGATACTTACCATATATCTGAAAAGCTGAAGATGTAAGAGATGTTAGACTAAGGACTGATAAAGGGGTTGAATTTTTTGTATAGGGATAGTTATATCTAAACATATGAAGACGTCCCAGACGTGGAAATTAGTATTTGGAATCACCTTTGAAAACAAAGAAACACGTCTTTATTGTTTTTGACTTGAGAGAGGATTCTCCCATGTACAGTTCATTTTCGCATGTTCCACAGTTAGCTCTGCCAGTATCCAGGTCATCTTAACCCCAAAAGGCAATACTACGAAAGTGATTTACAAAAAGGTTCTGGAGTAAATGAAACTCAATTTTTCGGTGAGTTTTTATACTTCAGGCATTTTCAGACAATGTCTTAGTGCAGTACCAAGGAACAATTACTTTTATCAAATTACGAAATCTACGCGAGCAAAGCCGTGGGTAACAGCTGGTACGTCCATATATCGATTGCTTACTTCTAAAACCTCCCATCTCCCAATCCTCTTCGTATCCATTATCGCAGCCGCATATGCATATGCATTCCATTAGAACAATGTTCGTTGCTTCATTTTCCTATACGAATGTGTAAAGGAAAATTAAGCTTAGATACAGTGTGGTGCAGGCGTGCGTAAATTCGCCAGGCAAACATCATCCCTACAATACTGTATGGTAAGGTCCATTTTCCTTTACACAGTAGCATAAGAAAATGAACACAACGAAAATTATTCTTATGTACTGCATATAAATATATGCTTGGGAGGTGTGACGAGTCTTAAGGATTATAATGGGTAGGAGGAGCGCTTTGGCATACGAGGTTTTAGAAGAAAGCCATCGATATATAAAATAACATCTTCTGACTGACTTATTCAACATCGCCGAGCCGAAACTACTGGATATAAAGAAATGTAATTTTGGGAATACATTTACTGTATATTACAGTTCGAGTGCTCACAAAGGGAGGATATTCCATCGTTAAGGGGGTGAAAAGTGGGGTGAATTTTTAAATGAGTGTATGTGTATCTCAAAAGCTTAAAAGTATACAGGCGTGAAAATTGGTATTTGGCATCTACTTTAAAAATAAAGGAACACAGGATATTATTTGAGAAAATCCGATTCTTGGGGACGAAAGAAAGTGAAAAATTGTTTGAGTACCTTTAGTGATGATACTTATATCTGAAAATCTAAATATTTTAGAGGCATGAAAATTGGTATTAGGAATCTACTTTAAATAAAGAAACACCCACTGTTTGTTTTTGTAAAATCCAATTAATGCGGTGTGAACAGGAGTGACAAAGGGGGTGAATTTTTAGAAAGATTATTTTTACATTATATTTCGGAACTATAACATGTTACAGAAGTGAATATTGGTATTTTGAATATCTCATAAACATAATGAATCAAAATTCTTTTTGTTTTTGGAAAATCTAGTTTGGGGGGGTAAAACTGTTGAAAAGAGGTCTTTCAATAGGATACTGATGTCTCCAAAATATGTTACAGACTTAAATTTGTTATTTGAAGTATCCTTTAAAAATGAAGTATTACGTTTTGTGATTTCGGAAAATCCACTTAAGGGGATCCATAGAATTTGAAAGGCGGCTGATTTTTTTTAAATGAGTACCGGTATATCTACAGTACATATCAAAAACATAACATGTTACAGATAAGTAACTTGGTATTTGGGAAGTACTTTAAAAATACAAGAACACGTATTTCTTTGATTTTGGAAAAGGCACTAAACGGGGATGAAAAGAAGTGATAAAAAGAGTTGAATAATATTTTATGAAGATGTTTAAATCTCAAAAACTGAAGATATTACTGACGTGAAAATTGTTATTTGGAATCTCCGTTATAAACAAAGAAATATACATTTTTTGTTTTCGGAAAATCCACTTAGGTTTGGGGTGTTGGAGGGACTGAATAAGCTGTTGAATTCTTTTTATGGGAATACTTATATCTCAAAAACTGATGATAAACAGACGTGGAAATAGGTATTTGAAGTCTCCTTTAATAATACAGTTTTTATTTATTTTTGATTTCAGGGAAGATTCTTTCTCACATGTACAGTTCTATGTCGCATGTCCATCTTATACCCAAATGGCAATATCGCAAACGTGGTTTACAAAGAATTTCCGGGCTAAATGAAACTCAATTTTTCGGTGAGTTTTTATACTTCTGAGATTTTCAGATAATATCTTAGTACAGTACCGAGGAACTATTACTTTTATCAAATTACGAAATTCACCCTAGCGAAGCCGCGGATATCTGGTAGTCTTTTATATATCGACATTGGTTGTGCCGACTGGACATTTTAGTATACTTTAAATATGTGACTTCCTCCACCGGGATTGAGCCAGCGGACTTAGGATCAGGAGGCCGGCCTCGTACCACTGATTCATTCCGGACCATGCGTTAATGAAAGCCTGACTCCGAACATCCAAGACATGGTGGAAAGGGAATTAAAGGTCGTCCACTAATTGACAGGATATAACGTACTTTGTCAGCGCTATGGTTCGAGCTCCGGATTTTCGAGTAGTGCAACTTCACATCTTGGTGCGGGGCAGTTCACTAGTCCTACTTCGAAGGTGCAGCATTTCTTCTCAATTAAAGGTTTAATAAATGTGCATCTCGGCTAACACGAACGTTGCTGTACTCCGTTGCATTTGTTTTTTTAGCTCATTAAATCTTCTTACGTGTTGTGAAACTTTAAAACTTTTCTGTGACGGTTGTTTGGAGGCATACCGATCAACGATCACCTACAGGACGTAGTTGTTGCGTTACGTAAGTCACCGTGAAGTGTTGTTTGCGTCACATACTGCATGAAAGAATTTTGGATAGTACTCGGTTTACTTGGAATATACGAATAGCCAATGTGACGTATCTTCCCCCTTCTTCAGGGTTATCCGTATTTTTAGGGCGTTAAGGTATCGGCGATGTCAGTTTCATTCTATGTACGAATGTTTGACACATTGAGAGTATTATTATGTTGTCCACTCTAAGAGCATTTCGTCGCTGTTCGGGCAAAAGGCCATATCACACAATGCTCTTCTTATCCATTATTTTCCTTAAGACTGATCACGCCTCACAGCCACATATCGTCGCTCCTATGCCAAAATAACGAATGTGACAATGCTTTTCCAATCCATTATTTCTCTTAAGACTGGTCACGCCTCCCAGCCACATACTGATATGCAGTCCATCACAACAATTTTCGCTGTGTTCGTTTTCCTATGCTTACGTGCAAAGGAAAATTCAACTTGCTCGTACTGCACTCTAGGAGTGCATGTTTGCATGACTTATTTACGAAATCCTGTCCGGCTCCATGGTTAAACGGCTAGCGTGCTGGCCTTTGGTCACAGGGGTCCCGGATTCGATTCCCGTTCGGATTAATTTCGCTGGCACGGGGCTGGGTGTGTATGCGTTGTATTCATCATCCTTTCATCCTCATCATGACGTGCAGGTCGCCTATGGACGTCAGATCAAAAGACCTGCACCTGGCGAGTCGAACATGTCCTCGAACACTCCCGGCAATAAAAGCCATACGCCATTTCATTTCATTTACGAAATCATACAGTATAATATTCTTAAGGTTTATTTTCCTTTACACGCTGGCGTATGAAAATGAACACAATGAAAATTATTCTGATGGACTGCGTATCCATATCGTCGCTCCTATGCCAAAACCTCGAATGTGACAATGCTTTTCCTATCCATTATTTTCCTTAAGACGGATCACGTCCGACCCCGCGGTGTAGGGAGCAACGCGTCCGCATGTCACCCGGCGGCCCCGGGTTCGATCCCCGGCCGGGACAGGGGTTTTTGATTGTAAATTATTAATATGCCTGGCATGGGGACTGGGTGTTTGTGTCGTCCTTAACGTTCCTTTCCTCACATTCAACATCTTACACTTCCTCAGTTTACAAAATACACGCAGTTTCCTAACATATGGTGCAAGTAGAGTCAAAAGATCTTCCTAGGTCAACGCCCCGAACAAATAGCATTAAGAAGAAGTCTGTTCACGCCTCTCAGCCACATATTGATACACAGTCCATCAGAACAATCCGTCGCTCTTGGGGCAAATGGTCATATTTCAGAGTGCTCTTCCTATCCATTATAGTCCTTAAGATTTGTCACGCCTCCCAACCACATATGGAAATGCAGTCCGTCAGAACAATTTCCTTTGTATTAATTAACGTACGCTAACGTGTAAAGGGAAATGAACCTTAAGCACATTATACTGTAGGAGTGCGTAAATAAGTCATACAAATAGGCATTCCTAGTGTGCTGCACAGTAAGGTTCATTTTCCACTACACAACCGAATAGTAAAATGAACACAACGAAAATTTTTCTGATGGACTGCATATCGATGGCTTTTAAGACTGGTCACGCCTACCAGCCACATACGGATGTACAGTCCTTCAGAACAATTTTCGTTGTGTTAATTTTCCTATAGGAGTGTGTAAAGGAAAATGAACCTTAAATACGTTGAACTGTAGGAGTGCCTAAATTCGCCATGAAAACAACATCCCTACAATACTGTATGGTAAGGTCCATTTTCCTTTAAAATGTTGCACAGGAAAATGAACCCTACGAAAAAGGTTGTGATGGATTGCATATAAATGTGTGGCTAGGAGGCGTGACCAGTGTTAAGGAATATAATGGGTAGGAATAGCTTATGCCTGAACAGCAACGATTTGTAATCAACCGAGTGTAGTGGCCGCGCGTGTTATGGAGCCAAGCTCTGCATTCTGGAGACACGTGGGTTCGTTTTAATACACTTCTCTTCATTTACAAACAACACACCTCACTACCAAGCAGCACAGGAACATGCATTAGTGAACAGGTCTACATGCTTTGTCATGTGGATAGCGTTAGGAAGGGCGGCTATCTGGACGTGAAACTAGGCCAAATCCACCTCAATCTCCGATCCTAATAAATTGGAAAAAAAATTCAAGAAGAAGGAGAGTTGTTATCATATGTGCCGAAGCTGCTTAGCCGATGCGAAAAAGGCATGATTGGTACACTTGATAGAATTTCAGTTCCATTTCCCCTCAGGAAGTCAAAAATTTCAGAAATAACACAACCAGGCTCTGAGAGGCGCATGGGTCTAGGGTTACTGAGTCTACTACATTAATGATTGCGGGTTTAATTCTTAGATTAAGAGCTGCCGGGCGAGAAACTAATCACCCATTCCCTTTTTTTTTCTAGTACTGTGACGTCGTACTAATGTGTACTGGTTTAAAGGGAAACTTCGGTGAGAAAAGACAAAGGGAAAGGAAAGGTAGCCTAGTCCTATCTTTAAGTAACTTACTTTACCGGCATTTTCAGTCTGTAGAAATGGAACTACACGGAAAATCAGCTTCAGAGCAGTCGCTGATGGGGCTCAAACGCACCTCCTTCTCAATGTAACCTTTCAGTTACACGTGTAGCCAATTCACTCCATACCAATCCATACTAAAATTATCCACAGTTCTAGTTTTACTCTCCATTCCTCCAGGTGTCTCAATGGCCTGTATATGGATGGCTTCACTTTGCTTTGCGCGTTAATACATTCCAACAGTCAATCTACTCGTTTCGCTAACTGCATACAGAACCTGCACCCTTAAGAAGAGTGCACCCATCTCCATACTGTTTAGTGTGAGAGCCTTATGACCGGACAAGAAGTGTGGCCATCAACCAGCTGCCATGAGCTAATAACCCCCAGTCATTAGACAGCTCTCGGCGCTCCTTTCACACGAAACATGTCATTGGCGAATAGCGCGCACCCTTACAGCATGTGTGCCAGCCCGCCATTAAAAACCAGTTAAGGACTCAGAGGGCAGCAACAAATGTCAATAACCTTTATGATGACCTCAACAATTTCTTCTAGTGCCCATCTTAAAAGATGAGGTGATCTTCTTTTTCTCTTATCCACCTCCAAATTGCGCCTTATATATCAATCCCCTACTAATGGAACCATACTGCCTTAGATGTGGTGTCGATGTGCGTAATTATGAGACCGTCGCGCTAATGGTGTAAACAGTATTCCCGTTTGAGCTTTATTATAATTAATATTTCAACTGGAATATTGATAGATAGATCGATCGAGCCAGGTTGAGTGGTTCAGATGGCAGAGCGCTGGATCAATCCCAGCTCACTTCAGAGGTAGTCTAAATCAAGGTGGTCGAAAACGCCAGTCTTGCATCGATTGATTTAATGGCACACAAAAATCCACCCGCAGCGAAATATTCTGGCACCTCCTCGTCTCCGAAAACCGTAAAAGTAGTCAGTATGACGTAAACACCACCAATAATGTTATTTAGACACAAAATGTCTTTATTTTTGACGATGTTGGGGTTCTTGGCCTTCTGTTGTACGTAACCACTTGTACAATTTGTTGGTAGAATATTTAAATACGCATAGGAATGCCTCTAAGGATATTAAGAATATTTATTCCATGGAAAGCATTTTATAAAATAAGAAATCAACGGTTCTCGACATTTGAGAGTCATTTTTCCCTAAAAGAAGGGGGCTCATTCCCAACAAATATACTCGTAAATACGTCTCTATATTTTTGAGATCATCCGTTCTCTCGTGATGTGTGTACAGAAAGACGGACAGACATGGAAGAAAATGAAAAATTGCATTTCTTTCTTATAGTGGACACGACCGATACAGAGGGTAAGGTAAGGGTTGTTCTGCCCGAAGGCAGGTCCGAACCTCCGCAGAGGTGTTCCTGAGCCGAAGTTTACGTGCGGTAGGGTGGCCAGTTCCTTTCCGCTCCTGCATTCCCTTACCCCCCACCAACAGCGCGTGGCAACCCATCCAACTCCTGACCACGCCCAATGTTGCTTAACTTCGGAGATCTCACAGGATCCGGGGTTTCAACACGGCTACGGCCGTTGGCACCGATACAGGAATGCCATTTTTTAAATTCTGAGCAATTTACAGAAAAAAATATTATTTTATAGGACTAAACCGTCGCTGTGAGAGCAATACGGCCTATCTGGCAATACTCTTCATAACCATTACTTTCCTTCAGACTGCTCACGAATTTCATCCACTTCTGGATATGCAGTTCATAGGAACAATTTTTGTTGTGCTCATTTTCCCATGCTAATATGTAAAGGAAAACGAACCACAATTACATTTTATTGTAGGAGTGCATAAACACGTCATACTAACATGCATTCCTACAGTGCGGTACGATAAGGTTAATTTTCTTTCACATATTACCATAGGAAAGTGAGCGTAAGGATATGAACACAAAGGCAATTCGTTGCTGTTCGGGCATAAGGCTATATCTCACAATGCTCTTCGTATCCGTGATTTTCCTTAAGCCTGGCCTCTTCTTGCAAAATACATTACCGGGTGAGTTGGCGGTGTAGTCAGGGGCGCGAAGTTGTGAGCTTGCATCCGGGAGATGGTGGTTTCGAACCCCACTGTCGGCAGCCCTGAGATGGTTTTCCGTGGTTTCCCATTTTCACACCAGGCAAATGCTTGGGATGTACTTTAATTAAGGCCATGGTCGTTTCCTTCCCACTCCTATGCCTTTCATATCCCATCGTCGCCATAAAACCTATCTGTGTCGGTGCGACGTAAAGCAAAATTATAAAATATTTTGGCTTTTCCTCCAAATAGTTAGTGTGGTGTTCTTTTGTATTGATGAATCTGTTCGTGGGAGCAAATTTGAAATGCCAGTATTGAGGTGGTTTTAAAATTTCACTGAATGTTTTCTTCCACTTAAAACAATATCGGGACCGGTTACGTTTCCAACTTTCTGATAAATGGCTCTATAATAACCTGGCAATAGAATTATTTCCCTTCTTCAGATTTAATTTTCGGCGTAACCAAATACTCTGTCTGGGTTTCATCCATCGAGTTCATTCTAAACTTATTCTTTATATCCTCATTCCGAGTACCCTCCTGCCTTTCTTCTCACCTGTTTGTACCATCAATCATTCTTGCTGCATTCATGTCTGTTACTTCTAACTTATGAATAAGATATCCTGAATCCACCCAGCCATCACTCCCCTAAAGCAAACTTTCGTCTGGGAGCTGACTTCCTTCTTCTATGCTAATATTATAAAGAGGAGAAATTTGTACATTTGTTTGTAATAGATAGACTCAAAAACTACGGAACCGATTTTAAAAATTACTTCACCTATAGAAGGCTACATTGCCAGTGAGTAACATGGGCTGTATTTTATTTTCAAAACAAATCGAGGGGGCGGGGACACGGGGGAGATATAAAAATACTAGGCTAATATAGGCGAAATATCGAATTTGTCGTACAAGAATGATACAAAGCTCAATTTAAGCCCCTTGACGCAAAGAACAAAACTCGGTGAGACCTACGGGTCCGAAAACCATGTTTTAAGGCCCTAAAACCAACCGTTACGGAGATATAGGCACCATACTACCCCTGCTCTAGGAATCGGATAAAGAAATGAACTGCCGTAACCATGGCAACGTCAGCAGCGAGATTACCTACAACATATTACGAAATCCTAACATGTTACAGACATGAAAATTGGTGTTTGGAATCTCCTTTAAAAATAAAAGAACACAAATTGTTGTTTTCATAAAATATACTTAACGGGTGAGGGCTTGAGGGAGGGGGGTGGGGAGTGAAGTGAAAAGAAGTGAGGAAGGAGTTGAATTCTTTATATGAGGATACATACATCTCAGAAACTGAAGATGTTACAGACGTTAAAATTGGTACTTGGAAACTCTTTTTAAAAATAAATGAACACACTTATCCTGGAAAATCAATTTAAGGGGATGAAATAATATAAAAACGGGTAAATTTTTGAAAATGAGTTTCATCTTCTTCTACCGCTTTTCCCACACGTGATTAAAATCCCGGACCCATCGCGGAAACGAACCGCAAACCTGTGAACCAAAGCCCTCAACGCTGACCATTCGGCCAAGTATTGGGGCAGTTTTTAAATTGACTCTATCTACAGTACAGCTCATAAACTTAACATGTTACAGAGGGGAGAAGTGGTATATGTAATCCCCTTTAAAAATAAAGAAACATGTCCTTTTTTCTTCGGAAAATCAATTTAAGCTGGGGATCGAAAATAAGTGAAGAAGGAGTTGAATTCTCTTGATGATGAAACTTATATCTCAAAAAATAAGATGTTACAGACGTGAAAATCGGTATTTGGAATCTCCTTTAGAAATAAGGAAAGCCTTTTCATTTCGACTTAAAAAGAGGACTGTTTCTCACATGTAGAGTTCCATGTCGCAAGTTCCAGATTTAGCTCTGCCAGTAGCCTGGTCATCTTAGCCCCAAAAGGCAATGCCACAAACGTGGATTACAAAGAGGTTCTAGGGTAAATGAAATGCAATTTTTCGGTGAGTTTTTATACTTTAGGGATTTTCAGATAAGATCTTAGTGCAGTACCGACGAGTAATTCATTTTTATCAATTTACCACATCCTCGCGAGCGAAGCCGTGGGTAACAGCTAGTACACAATACTGTTGATCGCAACTGCGAGCTAACTGCATTAGCTTTACTGCACCATGATTCAACCTCACTTAATATATTACCCTCCTGGGAGGACACACATCCTAAATACTTGAAACTATCTGCTTTCTCCAGCTTTGTTTCACCAATATGACATTCAATTCTCCTGTATTTCTGACCTACTGACATCAATTTAGTCTTGGAACGGCTAATTTTCATATCATACTCATTGCACCCATTTTTAAGTTCCAATGTATTAGACTGACGGCTTTCGGTACAATCTGCCGTTAAGACCAAGTCGTCAGCACAGGCCAGACTTTTTACTACATTTCCACCTAACTGAATCCCTCCCTGCCACTTTATACCTTTCAGAAAATGATCCATGTATACTCTGAACAACAAAATTAAAGGATTAAAGCCCTGTCGAACTCTTGTAAGTACCCTGAATTAAGAACATATTCTACCATCAATTCTCACTGCAGCCCCATTGTCAACATAAATGCCTTTGATTGACTTTTATAATCTACCCTTAATCCCATAGTCCCCCAGTATGGCGAACATCTTTTCCCTCGGTACTCTGTCAGATGCTTTCTCTAGATGTGCGAAACATAAACATAACTGTCTGTTCCACCAGTTGTATTCTTCAATTACCTCGCACATACTGAAAATCTGATCCTGACAGCCTCTCTGTGGTCTGAAACCACGCTGCTTTTCATCCAACTTCCTCTCAACCACTAATCGCACCCTCCCTCCCAATATGCCAGTGAATAATTTGCCCGGTATACTAATCAATGAAATACCTCGATAGTTGTTTGCAATATTTGCTGTTCCTTTGCTTATATGTAGACAGGTGCAATTACTGTTTTGTCCAATCTGAAGGTACCTTACCAACACTCCATGCTAATTTTATTACTCTATGAAGCCATTTTATCCCTGCCTTCCCACTATACTTCACGATTTCAGGTCTAATTTCGTCTATTCTTGCTGTTTTTTGACAACGAAATTTATTTATCAGCTTTTACACTTCCTCAAGCGTAATTTCACCATCGTTTTTCTCCTCCCCGTGAGCTCGGTTGTTCACGACACCACCAGGAATATTTCCTTTTACGTTGAGAAGATGTTCAAAATATTCCCTCCATCTGTTGTCCCGTGACTCCCTGTGATCCATTATGAGTTCACCTGAATTACCCAACAACTGTAGTGTTCTCTCTGTTTTTGCAGCTACGGTACAATTCCCTGTCTTCATCAGCTCTTCTTTGGATCCATTTTTAATATGCCTCCTTTTTACGTTTACAAGCTGCTCTCAGTTCATCATTCCACCAAGATGTTCTTTTTTACCCATCTTTACACACAGTTGCTCCTAGGTATTCCCCTGCTGTTTCTAAAACAGCATCCCTGTATGCCACCCATTCTCTTTCTATATCCTGAACCTGCTTACTGTCCACTGTTCGGAACTTCTCTCTAATCATATCCATGTACTTCTCTCTAATTTCCTCTTCCTGGAGATTTTCTACCCTTATTGGTTTGCAGGCAGATTTCACTTTCTCTATCCTACGCCTAGATATACTTAGTTCACCATAGATCAGATAGTGGTCTGTATCATCGAAAATTCCCGGAAAACGCGTACATTCCTAACAGATTTCCTAAATTCGAAGTCGGTTACGATATAATCTTTGATGGATCTCGTACCCCTAGCCTCCCATGTGTAGCAGTGAATAGCCTTATGCTTGAAGAATGTATTCGTAACTGCTAAATCCATACTAGCACAGAAGATGAGCAAAACCCTCGTATCTCCTATCTCTTCCTCTTTATCTCCCCTTACCCGAACAGCATTTATTCCTAGCACAACCAGATGCATCCTCTTTGCTGACTCAGTCAGTTCTACTTTCTTTCATGAAAAGTGAAAACCTACAACCTGTTTTCTAGTCAATGACCGGGTCAGGGATGGGTTGAATGCAGCCCCCAACTTGCGGCGAGGATAGGAATTGTGCCGGCTGCCGAGGCCTGTCGCAATCCTCTGGGGTAATGATTAATGACCGACATATGAAATGAGATGATAGTGGCGAGTCTTGCTGGAGTGAAAGATGACGGAGAAAACCGGTGTACCCGGAGAAAACCGGTCCTGACTCCGCTTTGTCCAGCACAAGTTTCACATGGAGTGAACGGGATTTGAACCATGACATCTAGCGGTGAGAGGCCGGCGTGCTGCCGCCTGAGTCACGGATGCTCTACTTTCTTTATTTCTTCCAGTAGCCCCATTAATATTCATAGGTCCTCCTTCGCATTCCATTTCCTTTGCCGAGTTGTTTTGCCTGTGAAATGGGAGTGACACTCCGTTACTCCCATAGGTCCGAGGCTTGCTAAAATATCAATAATGTGTTAAATTTCTGTGCCCTACATGAAGGATCTTGGGGAAATTGTTAGCCAAAATGGCCCACGATGAAGCAGATATGGCCAGCAGCGGATTTTTCTTTTTTACAATTTTTCTTTACGTCGCACCGACTCAGACATGTCTAACGGCGATGAGAGGATAGGACTGGGAAGGAAGCGGCCGTGGCATTAATTAAGATACAGCCCCGGCATTTGAGTGGTGTGAAAACGAGAAAGCACGGAAAACCATATTCAGGTCTGCCGACATTAGTGTTCAAACCCACTATCCCCCGAATGCAAGTTCACAACTGTGCGCCCCTAACCGCGCGGTCAACTCGATCGGTGCTGCAGATAACAACGTAATCGTCCCCAAAGCCAGCCAGGGATTCAAACACCAAACCAATAGCATGGTAGACTGAGCCACTCAGTCCTCAGTCCTTGCTGTCCCATTAGAGAAAAATAAATTCCGGACAAATTTTGATGGAAGGGTATTGATTGATATGAACCAAAATTGAATCATTTTAATGATAGCATCTTGCAATAGGGAAGTGAGTTGTTGGGCTGACTTCCAGCAACGTGTTCCGGCTGTCGAAGTTTGAGGCTGACCGAAGAACAAGCTTAGCGCAGCTTTACTTTGCCATCAAGTTTATTGCTCGTTTTGGCGAAGAGAAGCTCATTATAGCTCTAGCCTGGCTGGCTTCAGTTCTGAGAAACGCAGTATTGTGAAGCCGCTCCAAAGCTGTTGGCAGATATGCCGTTATCTGGACTAAAGAGCCCCTTGGTTCGAGTGGTCATTAGCTACCTCCCATGATTGTTCTCTGTTGGAGTGAATAGCCTTAGAGTCTTAGGTTCCATTCATTTCTAACGTTCAAATTTCTCTCTCAGATCCCGCGACTTCATGGCTTCATACAGAATGGCACTAATCCGATTTTCTTAGAAGCTTATCAAATTTTGTTCTAGTTTCTGTAATTAAGAGCTGGGGATATCGTGGAGCACAAGCCGTGTTCATTGTGGATCTATGAAATCTCACTGCGAAGATCACGTTTCAATTGAAACAGTTCTTGCGCACTGATATTAAGTTTTCACGTTAAAGTAGTACCGTCTTTCAATAGCACCGGCTGGTCGAAATGCTGTCTATTCAATTTGGCTCTTAAAAGGTATGGATGTAATTTTGATTTTCTGTACCGGCCTTCATTTTAAAAATAATTTTGACATGATTTTATGTAACAAAATATATTAAATGTTCGGAATAGTGTTCCGAATACATCAAATTGCCAACTTCCTGCTCAAAATATTGGAACAATTATATGTGCCGCTTGCTTTATATGCATATCGTCGGTAAAGAAACAATACCTTGTCTGTCACTATGCACCTCCTATCTACTATTTTCCTTAAACTTCTCACGCCTCTCAGTCACATAGGGGTATAGAGTCCATCAGAACAATGTTCGTTGTGTTAATTTTCCTCTGCGCTGGTGTAAAGGAAAATGAACCTTAAAAACATTATACTGTAGGAGTGCGTAAATACGTCACAAAGACATGCATTCCTAGAGTGCGGTACGGTACGGTTCAATTTCCTTTACACGCTTGAATAGGAAAATGAACACAACGAATATTGTTCTGATGGACTAAATATCCATATGTGGCTCGGAAGCGTGACCAGTCCTAAGGGAAGTAATGCATAAGAAGGGCACAGGGACATACGAGGTTCTGTTTCTTCAACGACGATATCGATGGCTTACTTCTAAAAACTCGTATCTCCCAATGCTCTTCGTATCCATAATTTCCCCTAAGACAGGTTACGCCTCCCAGCCACATATGAAGATGCATTCCATCAGAACAATTTTCGTAGGGTTCATTTTCCTGTGCGAAAGTGTAAAGGAAATGAACCTTAGATAGAGTATACTGTAGGCGTTAATAAAATTCGCCAGGAAAACATCATCCATACAATATGGTATGGTACGGTCCATTTTCCTTTACACACTCACATAGGAAAATGAACACAACGAAAATTATTCTTATGGACTGCATACATATAAATATGTGGCTGGGAGGCGTGACCATTCTTAAGGAATATAATGGGTAGGAAGAGCACTTTGACTTACGAGCTTTTAT
Source organism: Anabrus simplex (assembly GCF_040414725.1). Taxonomy (NCBI): domain Eukaryota; kingdom Metazoa; phylum Arthropoda; class Insecta; order Orthoptera; family Tettigoniidae; genus Anabrus; species Anabrus simplex. Next base: position 523,946,723 of record NC_090266.1, read on the forward strand.
AAGTAAGCCATCGATATGTTATTAGGCTATTAACATGAAGTATGGGGTCACATGGGATGTCACTGACCACCCAACCATCGATTCAAGCCTATTGTTTCGCATCTGTCTAGAACATGTTTTGTGTTTAAGTACCTTTAATTTAGTTTTACGTAACCTGTTATTTTGTTACTGTTGGTGCTATTTTAACAAATATCTACTGATCAAAAATAGTTACAAATAAGTGAAAGAGATATGAAAATGAAAAAAAGTTAATTGGATAGTAAAGTTTGCTTTATCACCTGATAGATTAATAATTGAGTTGATCTGTTGATTTTCATTCGTGTCTAATTATCTTAAGATTACTGACATTTCAATATGGATGGGACATCAAGATGAAGTTTGAGATTTTTCACACTCAGCAGGTTTTCGATGTCACAACACTGGATGGAAGGCAAGCACCTTACAAGCTGAATCACACAATTAACAGTGTTTCATCATTTAGATAACCTATTTACTGTGGCATGTGGAACTGTGGGAAATATATTTGTAATACGTTATGACGAGGAATTAAGCAGATGCATTGTTCACATTATTAAAGGAGGAAACAGAATCTCGAATAGGACCCATCATCCTTCAAAAGCCAGGTCTCCACAGCTAGGTTCAAGTTTTGAGAAGTGCAGTATCTCATTAACATATGTAGGTGCGAGCAGTGGTAGAGAAGTTTTAGAGGAAGCGGAAGTGGTCAGTTTTAATTGCAAAACTGTCCTCATCCAGAAAATGAATGTCGAGGACCACTAAATACTTTCCTTGTGGTTTATGTTGTATAAAGCATTTATCTTGTTACGGACCATGCACAAGAAGATATTGAGAGCGAACGTGACAGAAATACCAAATAAACGTTCTCGCGAATTCTGTAGTGGGATGAAATCAACTGAACAGCTTCTAAATTCATTAACTTTAAAACAATTTTTTACAACATTTCTTCAAACATCACCCGCATTAGAAAATTGCCATACTATATTATAGGGCTACTTGGAATTACGATTTTATATCGTCACTCCTATGCCAAAACCGCGAAAGTGACAATGCTCTTCACATCCACTATTTCCCTTAAGACTGGTCACGCCTCCCAGCCACACATTGATATGCAGTCCATCAGAACAATTTTCAGTGAGTTAATTTTCCTATGCGCGTGTATAAAGGAAAGTTGACCTTAAATATGTAATGCAAACATATATTCCTACAGTACGGTTGATTTCCTTTACATATCAGCATAGAAAAATGAACTAAAAAATATGTTCTGATAGACTGCATATCATTGGCTTACTTTTAAAACCTCGTATGTTACAATGTTCTTCCTAGCCATTATATTCCTTAAGACTGGTCACGCCTCCCAGCCACATACTTATATACAATCCATCAGAACCTTTTCCGTAGTGTTCATTTTCCTATGCACACATGTAAAGGAAAATGGACCTTACCACACCGTATTGTAGGGATGCTGTTTTCATGGCGAATTTAAGCACTCCTACAGTTTAATGTACTTAAGGTTCATTTTCCTCTACACAACACCATAGGAAAATGAACACAACGAAAATTGTTCTGATGGACTGTACATCCATATGTGCCTGGGAAGCGTAACCAGTCTTAAGGAAGAAAATGGATAGGAAGTGCATTGGGAGATGCGAGGTTTTAGAAGTAAGCCATCAATATCAATATGTGGCTGGGAGGCGCGACCAGGCAAGGGAGATAATGGATGTGGAGAGCATTGTCACCTTCGCGGTTTTTCTCAACCCTTAGCCATATATAGCACAGTTTCACAGAAGGTAAGTTAAAATCGCAGATATTGGTTACACATGACGCTATCAACAAACTCAGTAAGTCAACGTGTCTATTCGGGAGATGGTGCGTTTGAATCCCACGGTAGGCAGCCCTAATGATTGTTTTCCTTGGTTTCCAGTTTTCTACCCCAGGCGCCTTCGTTAAGGCCACGGCCGCTACGTTCCAACTCCTAGCACTTTCCAATCTTGCGTCGCCGAAATCCTCCGGTGTGTTAGTGCGAGTTTAAACCAATAAGAAAATGAATAAAATATCAACTTCTCCAGATCAGATGCATTCATACACACAATGATGTACAGGAATTAGACTTCCAAGTTTGATAGTGATAGTAATCATAATTTGTTCAACGTCCCTTCAATAGATTTTATGGCGTGCTGTTCAAATTTCGTCTCGTTTCACAGGAGTACTTTAATGAGGAGGAAGCCAACGACACGGGGTTATGCCACTGAAATACACTGAACTGTCACCGTCTTTAACAAAGATAGATCAACAGACTGCACTACTGAGGTCGGCCATAAAAATAATGAAGTATAGAATGAGAGTGTCCTAACCTACAGCTTTGCACAATCGAATGTGTTGAGGTAACACGCAAAGTAGTCAAACGAAAAGAATCAAGACTGCTTAAACTACGTTTGCAATTAAAATGGGTTTTTAAATAATGATTGCTTTCTACTGTATTATTAATTTACCGTATTCGTTATTGTTGATTTATGTTAAGTGTTTGGGGCCTTTTGGTCAACAGAACTGTGTGTTTGATAGTGATAGTAATCATAATTTGTTCAACGTCCCTTCAATAGATTTTATGGCGTGCTGTTCAAATTTCGTCTCGTTTCACAGGAGTACTTTAATGAGGAGGAAGCCAACGACACGGGGTTATGCCACTGAAATACACTGAACTGTCACCGTCTTTAACAAAGATAGATCAACATACTGCACTACTGAGGTCGGCCATAAAAATGATGAAGTATAGAATGAGAGTGTCCTAACCTACAGCTTTGCACAATCGAATGTGTTGAGGTAACACGCAAAGTAGTCATACGAAAAGAATGAAGACTGCTTAAACTACGTTTGCAATTAAAATGGGTTTGTAAATAATGATTGCTTTTTACTGTATTATTAATTTACCGTATTCGTTATTGTTGATTTATGTTAAGTGTTTGGGGCATTTTGGTCAACAGAACTGTGTGTGTATTACAGTCATCTGGTATCATGTGGTGTTGTTGATATTTTGATAATATGTATGTCAGATTTAGGACTGTGGGATTCGACACAAGGCTCCTATCTAAAATTTGCGTGGAAATAAACTCCACACTCAACTAGTTTCCATCAAATCTGAATTCAAATGGCAGGGATTTTCATATGTATCATGGAGAGTTAACATGTTCAGTCATGAAAGTGAAGATGTGTAGTGATACATTTAGTGTTTAGGTTATAGCATTCAATTTCCAAATCCATCTCTGATGAGACAACATATCGATGGCTTACTTCTAAAACCTCGTATCTCCCAATGCACTTCCTATCCATTTTCTTCCTTAAGACTGGTCACGCCTCCCAGCCACATATGGATGTACAGTCCATCAGAACAATTTTCGTTGCGTTCATTTTCCTATGGTGACGTGTAAAGGAAAATGAACCTTAAATACATTAAACTGTAGGAGTGCTTAAATTCGCCATGAAAACAACAGCCCTACAATACGGAGTGGTAAGGTCCATTCTCCTTTACACATTAACATAGGAAAACGAACACTACGAAAAAGGTTCTGATGGATTGCATATAAATATGAGGCTGGGAGGCGTGACCAGTCTTAAGGAATATAATGGGTAGGAAGAACATTGTGACATACAAGGTTTTAGAAGTAAGCCGACGATATTTAAAATGCACTAAGTGTTCTGATGTAGGCTGGACCATGTATGTTACTTTCATTTACCTATCTAAGTCTCATATTTGACTTTAACAGCATGAAAGTAGCGGAGGTATGAGCAACGGTAGTAATACCACTTCTTACGCTGCCACTCCCTGTGATGAAAGGTGTTAAGGTGTCCCCTCATAGGGTCGGATGATGCATCCACTGGGCTTAGCAAACTGTTATATAATGGCATCATTTCGAACGATGAGAAAAGTACTGGGAAACTCTCAAAGTACTTGCTCGGTACACTCCTTCAGTGGCACGTGTGCTATCTATGACACCTGATGCACAAGCTTCTGGCGATCCAAATAGCATTCGGGTTGAGAATTTGATACGCTCTTTTTTAACTAAATTTCTACTAAACGGAAATGTTCTTAACCGATAGAAAATACACTGTCCGCTTTTTCTTCATAGCCCATTTCCCAGCATCTAGGGGCCCCTTCTGACGACAACTTCATGTGGAAGGATTGTTTCTCTATTTTTTTTTTCTGTGGTGGTTGATAAAATTGTGTGTGTTGCATATGCTGTAGATGGAGGGAAGTGTAGTCAAATGAACACAAGCACCAAGCCCAAAACCATAGAAATTAAGCACAAGCTGTTAGAATCATTGAACAGGTGAGGAATCGAACCCGGGGCCCTCTGAACCGAAGTCCAGTGCCAAAAAGCAGAAAACATCTCTATTTTTTCTAACAGCTTTATTGCTCTTATGCGCTGGTCAGTAGATTTAATCTCAATGGTAATGCTTGAATAAATAGGCTACTCAACCCGTCACAAAAACTGAATGAACAATCACAGAAAATTCAGCGTCAAATTTTGTAAATGTCGTCCCGTGATATGGACTTCCGTGAAATGTTTGTCTTACTCCTAAATTTAAATTCGTCCAACAGCCTGCATACTGTGCCAATGAACATGCATAGTTCTGTTAATTTAGGGGAGTTACAAGCAGCGCTCCGGGCAATTTATTATCACATAAACTCGTTCTGAAAGCATAGACGTGTACTGTTTAATTAATAAAGTACAGGAAAATTTCCGTGTAGTGACTAGCTACAAGCCGGGCTGATTGGCGCCAAGGGCAGATGGCTGGATCTCAGAGTCCAAATAGGCGGGTTCGATCCCGGTTCAGTCAGGTGATATTTTAAGGTGCTCAGTTGGGCCAGCCTCATTCTGTGGATTTGCCTGGGTTTTGTGTCACGTTGTGTACTTAGTCAAAGATTGCCATTGAGATGTAGCGTGCTGATCACTTCATAAGAACAATGAAGCTATAGTATAAGGAGACAGGATTTGATGCAAAAGAAACACTGCGAGACAAATTTCTAATTTAATCGATGTCTCCGAAAACAAAATTTTTAATGGAATGTAAAATAATTTGCATTGTTATATAACTAACCGAGAAATGTATAATACAATGTGATTGTTTCTATCGGTCGTTTTTGTACTTGCAGACTTATTGTTAGATATTTTTGGCCAGTTATTTTTTGTGTCAGGAAGTATCTAACCGTGCCGATGTACATTAGCGTTCGGTCAGACAGGTATACAGTTGATGTGTTCAGTACGCTGTCGACAACTACTCCTCTTGTTTTAGTTCGTCACTAGCCTTGATTTTATTTTACTGTACTATTAATGTTGATCCATTATTTGTATATCAGCCGATATCCTGCAGGTAATGAGGCGGGAATAACATCATATAGTGTATAATGTGGTGTTTAATTGTGCAGTAATAAGAGTCTTTCTTTCGAATCATTTTATTGCCTGTTGTGGATTCACTGATACGGATAAACTATGTGGGAAAAAAAGCTGATTGTGACATGCTTAGTGTCCTCAAATTATAAATGAATATTAACTTATATTTCAAACTTCATTTGAAATGGCGCCTTTCACCTCTCTGATTGCACACAATGCCATTTGCTGTAGTGACAAATATTGCAGAAAAAGCTATGTAAAAGAGTAAAGGCAAAACATTCTGATATTCAATTTGAACCGATACTTATGTTTATTAATTCTGCCTGATGCACCGTAAATGATGTAGACTGCAATTTTATTTCTCCCTGCAGTACCAAACTAATGATGGGTCTATGAGGAAATGTCATTTTCTTTCGTATGTTTTCCTTAATGCCCGGTGAAGTGTGACGTCCCTTCTTAAAGGCGACGCAGGTTAAAAATTTGACTAAAGATCTGTTTGAGAAGTAGGATTTGAGGTCGAATGTTACAGATCTCCTTAATCCATGGCGAAAACACACATCAAATATCTTTATCGAAGCTGAATTTTCTTCGATAATCATAGGCGCTAATCTTCTTTCTTCTTTATCTACTACTTTTCCCACACCTGTAGCGTCGCGGGTGCGAACTGTGTCGAACATGTGGATTTGGACCTTTTTACGTCCGGATGCCCTTCCTGACGCCAACCCTAAATGGAGGGATGTCTTCGATAATCATAATAAATCGTCCCTTAAGAAACAACACCGCGCATCTGGCAATGCTCTTCCAATCCATTAAGTTCCTTAAGTATGGTCACGCCCACCAGCCACATATGGTTATGCAGTCCATCAGAACAATTTTCGTTGGGTTCATTTCCGTATGCGGGGGTGTAAAGGAAAATGAACCTTACTGTAACGTACTGTAGGAATGTATGTTTTCATGCGTACGAGAGCAAGCCGAACCCCACGCACGCCATTTTGGAGGGAGCTAAATTCACAGAGCCCAGTTTTACGGTCAGATGCCCTTCCCTTATCATGTGGCCTAGCTTTACGGCAAAGTACACTTCTCACCTCATGATTTTGCGTACGAGAGCAAGCCTAACACCACAGTCGCAATTATGGAGGGACAGCGGTTCCCGTTTTACGGTAAGTTGCCCTTCCCCACCTCATGATTTTGCGTACGAGATCAAGCTTAACCTCACAGTCGCCATTTTAGAGGGACAGGGCCCAGTTTTACGGTCAGTTGCCTTTCCCTCCTCACAGAAAGCATTTTTGGAGGCGCCCAACCTTACAGTCGCCATCTTGGGGCCCAGTTTTAGGTGAGATGTCCTTCCCTTCTCACAGGCGCCATTTTGGAGGAGCCTAAACCTACAGTGACCATCTTGGACCCAGTTGGCCTAACCTCACAAGGCCAACTTTTACGGTCAGATGCCGTATCTGCTTTATCTGCCCTAGATTTACGTTCAGATGACCTTCCCCCTCAAAGACGCCATTTTGCTTACAAGGCCTAGTTTTACCGGCAGATGACCTTGCCTCCTCCTTATAGAACTTAGTTTTAAGGCTGGATGGCCTTCACTCTTCGCAGACGCCATTTTCGAGGGGACAAACCTCATATGGCCTATTGGAGCCTAACCTCACAGGGCCTAGTTTTACAGCAGGATGCCGTTCCCGGCGCCACCTCGGAGGGGCCTAACTTCACAAGACCTTGTTTATCGCCCAGATGCCCTTCCCTCCTCACAGTCGCCATCGTGGGGGTCTAACCTTACAGAGCCCAGTTTTACGGTCAGATGCCCTTCTCCCTCACAGGCGAAATTTTGGAGGGGGCTAAACTCACAGTCGCCATCATGGGCCCAGTATTTTGCGAGATCCCCTTCCCTTCACACAGGCGCCATTTTGCAGGCTCATAACCTCACAATGGCATTCTTGGACCCTGTTTTACGGTCATTCGCCGGCCCTTCGCCATCACAAGCGCCACTTCGGAGAGGCTCAACCACACAGTTGCCATCTTGGGCCAGTTTTATGTTCAGGTGCCCTTCCCCTTCATTGACACCATTGTGGAGGAGCCTATCTTCACAGGGCCAAGTTTTACGGTCAGATGTACTTCCCCCTCACAGACGCCATTTTGAAGGCGCCTAACTGCACAGGGCCCAGTTTTACGGTCAGATGCCTTTCCCTCCTCATCGCACCTTGTTTTACGGGTAGATGACCTTCCCTCCACACAGACGCCATTTTGTTCACAAGCAAATTTTTACGGTCAGATGCCCTTCCCTCCTCCTCATCAGACCTAGCTTCACGACTGCTCGGCTTTCCCTCCTCACAGACGCCATTTTGCACACAGGGCCTAGTTTTACATTTAGATGTCTTCCCTCCTCCTTATCTGACCTAGTTTTACGGCTAGATGCCCTTGCCCTGACAGACGTAATTTTGGAGGGACCTAACCTCATATGGCCTAGTTTTACGGTCATATGACCTTCCCTCCTCACCTAAATCAGTTTCACGGACAGACGGCCTAGTTTGACTGTGAGAGGTCTGCTCAAGGCCTTACGCCCCATCCGACGGACAAAATAAATATGAACAGTGTTATATGCCCATAGTGTGGAGATGATTGGATTTTATTCAGGGCTTTTTGGCATACACAATCCATTAATTAGGAATTGTATGCCTCTGGATGCCCTTCCTAACGTCAATCTTATCAGGGAATATAATAAGATGAAATAAATGACATGGTATACATAGGATTGCAATTTATTCAAGGCTTTTTTGGTACACACAATCTGGTATTTAGAAATGATGTACCACCGGATATTCCTCCTGACGTCAGTCTCATAAGGGAAGATTATAAGTTAAAATGAAGGTTACGTTATATATAATAGTAGGAAGGGAGAGGGTATAAAAAGCTTCTCCTGTCGATTAGCATCGAGAGGTCTGCACAAGGCTTTATGTCACCATCTGACAGAAAAAATTAACCATTATCAGCATTATATGCCCCTACGGACAAGATTGGAAGGCTTTTCTAGCACACACACATGTATTAATTAGAAATGGTATACTACCTACCTTACCCTGTCACGCTGAATGGCTCGGACGGCGCTGGGCTTCCCGTCGGAAAACTGTGCAGGTTCAATCCTGTTTCAGGTGTGTGGGTGGAGAGAGAAGGGAGGGACCGGAAATACACTGTGTGCGATGCCTGCAAGCCTGACACATTTTTGGAAGCATACAAATTACATATTTTGTGTTTTCAACATAAATTGTCTGTTGTTAACTTACCTTGTTCATAAATTTGAAATATACATGCATTTTGTGATGAACAGGAAAGATTTGAACAGTCAGCATACTATCTCTTGTGTTCTGAAGAGAAAAAAAACATCTACATGTGTATTTTTTAAAGAGTCTGTAATTGAGGCACATTTGAAAGGGAGAGTTAACTCTCATTTACATTAAACCTTACGTGTACAACTCCTTCAAGGGGAGAGACTTGGGCTACTAGTCGCAGCAGCTTCGTAGAGTCACAAAAATAAATTATTAATTTTGAATAAACGGAATCATAATTTTAGAAATTAACATCACAATTGATGAGCTATCTAAGTTGGGAGACCCCTGGCATTGATATGAAATAGCATCTTCCGCCACAGTGTAGAACTGGAGATCTAACAATTATTGCGATTAACTGTGCCTCAGCATTTGCCTCACCTCATATAACGTAGTATAAACTTTTGAAGAAAAGAAATGGATTAATACGTCTTTTAATTTGATGATTTTTACCCTTTTAGTCAATACTTACGACAGGCAGGGGATACCGTGAAACAATCTCTGACCTGACAAAGCCACAAAAATATTAATATTGAATAAACGGAAATCATATTTTTTATATTTAACGTTACAATGTATGCGCTAAAGGTATCTGACCGTAAAACTAGGTCATATGAGGTTAGGCCTTTCCAAAAAGGCGTCTGTGAGGGGGAAGGGCATCTAGCCGTAAAACTAGGGCCTGTGAGGTTCGGCCCCTCCAAGATGGCGACAGGAAGGGCATTTGGACATAAAGCTAGGCCCTGTGAGGTTCGGGCCCACTGGGCCATATGGGGTTTAGTCACTCCAAAATGGCGTCTGTGAGGAGGAAGAATATCTAGCCGTAAAACTACGTCAGATGAGGAGGAGGGAAAAGCATCGGACCGTAAAAATACGCCCTGTGAGCAAAATGGCATCCGTGAGGAGGGAAGGACATCTAGCCGTAAAACTGGGTCCGATGAGGAGGAGGAAAGAGCATCTAACCGTATAACTAGGCACGGTAAGAAAAAAGGCGTGTGCGAGGGAGGTCATCTAACCTTAAAACTAGGGTAGATAAAGATGAGGGAAGGGCATCTGACCGAAAAACTGGGCACTGTAAACAAAATGTCGTCTGTGAGGAGGGAAAGCCATCTACCCGTAAATCTAGATCCGATGAGGAGGAGGAAAAGGCATCTGACCGTAAAACTAGGCCCTGTGAGCTTAGGCGCCTCCAAAATAGCGCCTGTGAGGGGGGAAGTACATCTGACCGTAAAACTAAGCCCTGTGAGTATAGGTTCCTCCAAAATGGCGTCTGTGAAAGGTAAGGGCATCTACACGTAAAACTAGGCCAGATGAGGAGGATGGAAGGGCATCTGAAAGTAAGAGCCCTGTGAGGTTGGATCCCTCCAAAATGGCGCCTGTGAGAGGGTGAAGGGCATCTGACCGTAAAACTGGGCCCAAGATGGAGAGTGAACTTATTAGACTCCTCTCAAATGGCGCCTGTGAGGAGGGAAGGACATCTGACCGTAAAACAGGGCCCAAGATGGCGATTATATTGTTAGGCCCCTCCAAAAATGCCGTCTGTGAGGGGGGAAGGGCTTCTGTCCGTAAAGCTGGGCCCTGTAAGTTTAGGCCTCTCCAAAATAGCGTCTGTGAGAAGAGAAGCGCATCTGACCGTAAAACTGGACCCAAGGTGGCTACTGAGAGGTTAGGCCGCTCCAAAATGGTGCCGGGAATGTATCTGACCATGAAACTGGGCCTTTTCCCTCCAAAATGGCGACTGTGAGGTTAAGCTTGCATGGTACGCAAAATCCACGAAATACCATACCCCTTGTACTCTACTGGGGGTGAGTTACCTCGGGTCAGAACGCCCTACCCCTACTACTAGGGGGTCAATGACCTCGTGGGTAAAGGCGGACGTAGCACCCACTGTTTTAGAACATACATTGCTCCACTACTTATGTGTGCATGACGTATTTATCCACTCCTACATTATACTGTATAACTTATAGGATTAATTTTCTTTTTACACAGGCATTTTGAAATGAACACAACGAAAACTGTTGTGATATACTGCATATCATACGGGGCTGGGGGGCGTGACCAGTCTTAAGGAAAAGAATGGATAGGAAGAGCATTATGACATACGAGGAACTGAAATGAAATGGCGTATGTCTTTAAGGGCCGGGAGTGTCCAATGGGAGGTGTTGTTTCTTCAGTGACGAGATATTAGCGTAATGTAAAAGAACATCGTGTCTTCTCGTAGTTTCGATCAGCATCGAACTAAAGTTCTATTGGACAAGTTGGTTTTGAGGCCGATTGTTGCATATTTGATTAAACCCTTGCAAATTAAACACGTAGTAGGAATAAAGAGCTCATCTAAAGGGGCAACTGACATATTTTTAGAACACAAAACTAACGTGCTGATGAAGCAAAGGACAGCATTTTAACATTCCAGTGACTCTGCTGATTTAAATTACAAATAAATGCACGTACGTGAAGAGTTGATGAAGCCATAAAATACAATATCAGGTACCTGGATAAATTTCATGATTGAACGTAAAGTTAAGGTAAAGGCAGTAAAATCAATATGTTTTGCTGATATTTCGCAGGAAAGAATGGTCACCACGCTAGTGAGTCATGTTAGAGTATTGTGTAATAAGACACTGAATGATTTTAGAACGACAGGACTGGTTGCTCATCACCTTGCCAATCACCTGCTTCCTATGCTCCAGATGCCTGTATCATATCCTGGCACTGTGGATTAACTCTTCAGAATGTTTAAATGCAAGAGATCAGTTTTAACATATTTACTGAAGTGAGTGCATCAGCTAGCCAGGGACATCAAGACAGGTGGGCTGATCGTGGGTCACTCTATATCGTCACTTAAGAAACAATACCGCGTATATGACAATGGTATTCCTACCCATAATTCTATTTAACACATGTCACGCCTATCAGCCACATATCGCCGCTCATATGCCAAAACCACGAATGTGACAATGCTCTTCCTATTCATTATTTCCCTTAAGACTGGTCAAGCCTTCCAGCCACATATTGATATACAGTTCATCAGAACAATTTTCGTTCAATTCATTTTCCTATGCGCATGTATAAAGGGAAATGAATCTTACTCTACCGTACTCTAGGAATGTATCTACAACGATTGTGAAAGACCGGGTAACTTACAATGCACTTCCAAACAATTAGCCTATTTTCTTTAGGACTGGTCACGCCTCTCAGCCACGTACGGATATGCAGTCCGTCAGGACAATTGTCCTTGTGTTCATTGCCCATGTATACAGGAAAGTGAACCTTACATACCTTGTAGCATGGGCCTGCTGCAGAAATGTATGCATGATCCCCTCCTACAGTTTAATGCATGTAAGGCTCATTTTCCTGTACACATCGGCATAGGTATATGAACCCAAGGACAATTGTTCTGATGAACTGCGTATCCATACGTGGCTGAGAGGCGTTACCAGTCTTAAGGAAAAAAAAATGGTTAGGAGGTACATTGACAGTTACCCGGTTTTTCATAATCATTACAGGTATGTTTTCATGACAAAATTCCCTCCTAGAGTGTGGTGTATTTAAGGTTCATTTTCCTTTACACCACCGCACAGGAAAATGAACTCAACGAAAATTGTTCTGTTGGACTGCATACCCCGTGTGTGGAGCGGAGCCGTGACCAGACTTAAGGAAAATATTGTACAGCAAGATCATTGTCAGATACGCGGTATAGTTTCATAAGGGACGTTATGCGTATGCAGTCCTAGATGACAATTTTCGTTGTGTTAATTTTACTAAGCTTAAAGGAAAATGAAACTTACACACATCATACTCTAGGACTGCGTAAATACATCATGGAAATATACATTCCTACAGTAAGGTACGGTAAGGTTTATTTTTCTTTACACGTACGCATAGGAACATGAATTCAACTAAAATTATTCTGATGGGCATATGTGATTGGGATGTGTTAGTCTTAAGGAAAATAGCGGATGGGAAGAGCAATGTCGGATACGTGGTATTGTTTCTTAATACATTTTCTCTTACGATTATGACATTGTTCTTCCGATATGCTGCTGAAGAATGTAAAACAATACTGTGTAGAGCTAGCAACCAGCCGTACTCTACAAGTGATCAAGGCAGTTAAACGCTGATGTCTATCTCCAACTTCAGTATTCAAAAGTCAATTATAAATGAAGTGTAGGTGTCCATGAAGTCTGTAACTTAGTTATGAAGAGAATGTAAAAATATTCATCACGCTAAGTACTTATTTCCTTACCAGATCCCTTGGTATCAATCACATGGTGTGTGATGGGACCGAAGGCACTACTATTACTGTTACTTTTAAAGCTTATCAATTACAATTTTAGCAAGTCCTGAGCACATATTTTCTCAATTCATTTTCGATAGTACGTTGTATAATGCGTGTACTTTTAGTTATACACTACTATGCTATTTCTGAATTTGAGACTTTGTAATAGACGGTATAATAGCGTGTGAACATTACACTTAATGTAGTAGTTAGCTGTGAAGTAAACTAGTGCATTGACCGCTAATGATGACGTCATAAATTACAAAATCGTGCTGACAACCTTGTGTCTCCCTAATTATATCATGGCGTAAGTGGGAAAGTACCTGCAGGTGTTGTACATTTATTTCACGGTTATACTAGATGATATTCAAGATGACTAAGTTAGCTAACTTAATTGTTCTGAGAAGGTTGCCTGAAGGAGTAAAAATACTGTTCCATACAGAAGTGCGATTATAAATATGATTAACAATTAAATCAGAGTAGTACGGCCATCTTAAAACATTATAAATAACAAAGGTGTCTGCCTTCACAACGTAACTGTTAAAATTATAAGCTGTCGTCTTCGGTGCCCAGGTTTCAACTCCCAGTACTAACAGAGATTTATGAATGTCAAGAGGGCTGGTATATGGTTAATATGGTACATGAATCTCACCTCTATTGGGAGTATGCCTGAAACTATCTGCACCGCTTAGGGACAAGGACACGAGTTTATTTGCTGATACAGCCCAATAATTGCTCATTTAAAAGGTGTGATTGTCTAAATGGCTTAAGGTGAGTCATGTTTTGGGAACTTACACTCCGATATCGTTATAAAGAAATCTTTCTGAATAACATTCCACTACAATCGTTAGGAATATAGACGAACAGCCTAGATGTTATAAGTGTGAAAGTAATATAGTAAATCCCAAACCCAATTTTTTTCAGAAGAGAGCGTTAAACATTAAAATATTTCAAAAAATAACGGATAACAATGATAAATGACAGAATATAACGATGGCTTTCTTTTAAAACCTCGTATGCCCAAATTTTCTTCCTACCCATTATATTCCTTAAGACTGGTCACGCCTCCCAGTCATATATTTGTATGCAGTCCATCAGAATAACTTTCGCTGTGTTCATTTTCCTTTGCTGGGGTCTAAAGGAAAATGGACCTTGCCGTACCGTATTGTAGGGATGTTGATTGTATGGCAAATTTACATACTCCTACAGTGTAATGTATTTAAGGTTCATTTTCCTTTACACATCTGCAGAGGAAAATGACCATAACGAAAATTATTCTTTTGGACTGCATATAAATATGAGACTGGGAGGCGTGACCAGTCTTAAGGAATATAATGGATAGGAAGATTATTCGGACTTACGAGGTTTTTAAAGAAAGCCATCGATAACAAATTAGTTACTATATATGAATCGCAGGACATAAATTGTTTAAATTTAAAATATAAGGAGAGTTAGAGGTGAATAAGTACACATCAGTAGTGATATTTCACTTTATTACTGTTTTCATTAAAGCGGGAAAACCTGCATTGGAGAACTTGTGTAGGTAACTCCAAGAAAAAAAATTGAAACGATAGACATAATTTGGTTTGTTGTTATTACGGCTCCTTCTTGCTAACAAAATCAAGTTGCTGCAAGGAGAAGGAAACAAATTCAGTACATACACGGATCAATATAATATTTATTCATAACAAAAATCTTATAAATATTACTTTTAAAACTTACTTTACGTCACACTGACACAGATAGGTCTTTAATCTAAAGTGGGATAGGTAATAGCTAGGAGTGGAAAGTACGCGAAAAGTATAGCCCCAGCATTTACCTGCTGTGAAAATGGGAGACAATGCCAAACCATCTTCAGGGCTTCCAGCAGTGCGCTTCGAATCACTATCTCCCGAATGCAAGCTGGCAGCTAAGTGTTCCAATCAGTGTATCTACTCGGTAGGTTAAATACCGGGTGGTACAGCTGCCCCTATTTTTTCAAACATATGAATCCAGCTTGGAGTTAAATGTACCTGAGTCCTATCTTGAGCACAATCATACAGCAATTTTATGTGCAGTTAGTCCGATATAGACTTTCCCGAACAATGTATAAACGGTACAAGGGGCAGTAAGTGAGGCCCATCTCAAAAACACTGTACAACTTTATATAGAACCGAGTCCAATACTTCAGTCATTTTTTATGAAATTATACTGTACTGTATAAACCATAACCACACCTTTAGCTGTCGGTAGAGAACTGCGCACATGATTGGTTCAAGAGGCCATTTTCTTTTACAGGAAACGGTGGTGACCGTATCATAGAAAACGTAATAGTTTAGGACCAATTACAAACATGTCAATTCACCCCCTTATGTATAATATCATCACATCGAAATAGATAGAAACGCGTTTTTCACAGTATTTTATAATCTATGGTACGTAAATGGTATCCAGCAGATGCGATAGCTTACGCCATGAAATTACTACGGTTACAGCGATCAATAAAGTCATAATACTGGACCATAAGGTTCTAACACATCAGTAACTTTACGAAGCGAGAACTATCGCTGTACTCGTGAATGGAGAGTTGTAAGAGCTAGACGTTCAAGCAGGAAGGAGCTTTTCTGAAGTCTCAGATATTCTTCCAATTAAGTTATAATAAACAGGCCCAATAATTTTCGCCACGTAAGCACCGACTACGGAGAAATTCATTATGAATACCACCTGAAACATAATGCGTGACTCATTTAATCAAGTAATAGGTATATACTCTCCTTGTAGGGAATGGCTGCAACTTACTGGGTTTAGTGAGATATGATTCTTTACCACGCTGTGGTGTTTGCAGCAAGGTAAACCTGTTTGCACATTCGAGTTCAGAACTTGTAATAAAAAAGATCAGTTTCAAAGCGAAAGCGTAGATTATTCCAATACTACAGATATACGAGACCTATTTTTCGTCGCCTGGGTGGATACACGGTACTAATCGCAGCCAGCATGTGATTTTTTCGACGGAATAAGAGTTCGAATCTAGATCTAGATTGAGGTATTCCTTTTTATTATTACACTCTTAAGGCATTCGTAGTTAAGGTTAACTTAATAAGGTTAACTTCATTAAGTCTTAAAAGTCACTTTCACCTTTAGAAAGAAAGCATACATCAGAAAGGCAAACGGCTACAACGAATGAAGCACATTGCATTTATTGGCAGCATTATGACACACCCATTCAACCAAACAACTTCACACGTTCGACTCCAAGAACGTCTGGACTTTATACGTAGGGCACATGAAAAAACACGTAGTAATATTAACAGCAAAGTGCAGGCAGATTCCACCACATACGCTGCAGCAAGGAAGAATGACTCACCTCTACAGTACTCAGATATGCATTAGCAAAGGAGGTGGTCATTTTGAACATTTCCTTCACTAATCGATGACGATGCACAAGCCCATTTACACCTCTGTCGGTAATAGCTTATTTTACTGCAAATAGCTCTTTTAAGAGCTACTTAGAAACGAACAGAACAGAGTACCTGCAATATGAGAACCGATCATGATTTAGATTTGTCTTCAACAACGCGACTCGCACGAACATTTAACAACTAAACAAAAAATCGTCCTATATTGGACTCGAACCTCCGACTAACACCACCGCTTTCGTCCTCAAATACAAGCACTCTCGGCGATCATGAGCTGTCGTTTGCCTACGGTATATCAACACTACTTCTAGTCATTCAGCCATCATATTCTCCGTACATAAACTTTCTGTGATACAGAATTTTCGCGATTCTTTACAATCATTCGGTATTTTATCGTTAATGCTGAATTCGTTGACACGAATAAATGAATTATAGAAGGTGTAGTAAGACCAGATATCGCTGTGAGTAGCCAAACTCCATAATCTACGGGTTGCATAAAACTGAGTCAATAGGGACAGCTGTACCACTCGGTATATTAGGCATAAGGTCTAGGCAGTGAGTAAAAATAAGTAAGTAAACACATTCAATAATAATAAGAAAAGAAATTCATTTAAATCCTGATCATGGTAAGTAACGTAAATGTATATCGTCACTGAGGAATTAATACCGCGTGTCAGACAATGCTTTGCCTATCCATTATCTTCCTTAAGAATAGTCATATAGGCCGAGTGGACCTCGAATCAGCCCTCAGGTCCAGGTAAAAATCCCTGACCTGGCCGGGAATCGAACCTGGGGCCTCCGGGTAAGAGACACGCACGCTACCCCTACACCATGGAGCCGGCTCTGTTCTATCATCAATTTTTACCAAACAAACTGCTCACATTACACATCAAGACCCTCCGGCTTAAAATATTAAGAAAAAAATATACAATTGAAATAATGATAATAATAATACGAATAATGACAATAATATATCATCCCAATACAGTGCGAGGGTGTGATGTATGTACACTAGAAATCTTTAGAATCTCGTGGCCAGAAATATTCATTTCAGGCAAGAAATCAGTACAGCCCTCAGAACCACCTAGTACCTGCTTACACACACTCTCTCATTGGCCACATCCATAAGAGGCGTTAACACATCCACGCATCTGAAGAGTGAGGGGAGGTAGAGAAAACGGAAGTACGAAGATATCTAGCATGAGCGAAACACATGCGGAGGGGAAGGTACTTGCTTCCCCGCCTGCCCACACGTCCCACTGGCACGATAATGACGGGATAGAGGAAGGAAGGGAGGAACCACACACCTCCTTCATGATAACAGACGTAATGTGTATGTCAAGTCATTGAGGGTCAAATTCTCCAGTTTCTTTGTAATTCTTGTGTGCGAGGTCTGGCTGAAATGTTAGCGGTCTGTCGACTTCATTATCAAATGGCATCGCGGTCAACCACTGTAAGAAAGAATGCCTCTTAATTTCGTCAATATAGGCACTGTTAAATACTACTACTGCTGCTACTACTACTATTAATAATACACTGACTGACAGAGCAAATGCAACACCAAGAAGGAGTGGTCAGAACTTTATGCCAATTGCAGGGTAGACTGACGTCACTGAGGTATGCTCATGATGTGAAATGCGCCGCTGTGCTGCGCACGTAGCGAACGATAAATGGGACACGGCGTTGGCGAATGGCCCACTTCGTACCGTGATTTCTCAGCCGACAGTCATTGTAGAACGTGTTGTCGTGTGCCACAGGACACGTGTATAGCTAAGAATGCCAGGCCGCCGTCAACGGAGGCATTTCCAGCAGACAGACGACTTTACGAGGGGTATGGTGATCGGGCTGAGAAGGGCAGGTTGGTCGCTTCGTCAAATCGCAGCCGATACCCATAGGGATGTGTCCACGGTGCAGCGCCTGTGGCGAAGATGGTTGGCGCAGGGACATGTGGCACGTGCGAGGGGTCCAGGCGCAGCCCGAGTGACGTCAGCACGCGAGGATCGGCGCATCCGCCGCCAAGCGGTGGCAGCCCCGCACGCCACGTCAACCGCCATTCTTCAGCATGTGCAAGACAGCCTGGCTGTTCCAATATCGACCAGAACAATTTCCCGTCGATTGGTTGAAGGAGGCCTGCACTCCCGGCGTCCGCTCAGAAGACTACCATTGACTCCACAGCATAGACGTGCACGCCTGGCATGGTGCCGGGCTAGAGCGACTTGGATGAGGGAATGGCGGAACGTCGTGTTCTCCGATGAGTCACGCTTGTGTTCTGTCAGTGATAGTCACCGCAGACGAGTGTGGCGTCGGCGTGGAGAAAGGTCAAATCCGGCCGTAACTGTGGAGCGCCCTACCGCTAGACAACGCGGCATCATGGTTTGGGGCGCTATTGCGTATGATTCCACGTCACCTCTAGTGCGTATTCAAGGCACGTTAAATGCCCACCGCTACGTGCAGCATGTGCTGCGGCCGGTGGCACTCCCGTACCTTCAGGGGCTGCCCAATGCTCTGTTTCAGCAGGATAATGCCCGCCCACACACTGCTCGCATCTCCCAACAGGCTCTACGAGGCGTACAGATGCTTCCGTGGCCAGCGTACTCTCCGGATCTCTCACCAATCGAACACGTGTGGGATCTCATTGGACGCCGTTTGCAAACTCTGCCCCAGCCTCGTACGGACGACCAACTGTGGCAAATGGTTGACAGAGAATGGAGAACCATCCCTCAGGACACCATCCGCACTCTTATTGACTCTGTACCTCGACGTGTTTCTGCGTGCATCGCCGCTCGCGGTGGTCCTACATCCTACTGAGTCGATGCCGTGCGCATTGTTTAACCTGCATATCGGTTTGAAATAAACATCAATTATTCGTCCGTGCCGTCTCTGTTTTTTCCCCAACTTTCATCCCTTTCGAACCACTCCTCCTTGGTGTTGCATTTGCTCTGTCAGTCAGTGTAATAATAATAATAATAATAATAATAATAATAATAATAATAATAATAATAATAATAATAATAATAATAATAATTGTTATCCTCAAAAACCAAAGTAAAAATTACCTGGCATTAAATAATTACGATTATCAGGGACGCAAGAGCTTTTGTAGAACCCTTCCTATTAAGTTATTTTCAAGGCTGATCAAACAATTAAATGCCATATATTGGGGTGGGATTACATCGTGCACACTTCACCGCAATTAAATTACAGTTAACTAATTGTTTTCCTTGATTAGGAAAAGCTAGCATAACAGGAATGTTTAACAATAGAAATCTCTTAATCAGTTCCCGAAAAAATGGAGTTAGGAGTGGGCTCTGAGTGCGCAACGTCGCAAGCCACACCTCATGGAAGACGAACACATGTCACGTTGTCTTGGTTACTTCTCCTTCATACTCAGGGTTGGCCAAAATATTCGCCCAAACGTTACCCGTTTCCTGTTGCACCCGGAAATCTTGTAATCGCGATTGTACTATCACAATGTATGTTTGCGTACTCCTACGGTATAATGCATTTAATGTACAATTTCCTTCACCCCTTCTCGTAGGAAAATGAACACAACGAACACGAACATTGTTCTGATGTACTGCATATCCATATGTGACTGGTAGGCGTGACCAGTCTTAAGGAAAATAATTGGTTAGGAAGAGAATTGTGACATATAACTACTATTTCTTCACCCAAGATGTGAAGTCCATCAGATCAATTTTCGTTCTGTTCATTTTCCTTTGCATGCGTGTAAATGAAAATGAACTTTGCCGCCCAGTATGAATGTATGTTTTCATGAAGTGTTTTGTACTCCTACAGTATGATGCATTCAAGGTTCCTTTACACATTGGCTTAAGAAATGAACATAAAGAAAATTGTTCTGATGGTCTGCAAATCCATATGTTACTGGAAGGTGTCACCAGTCTTAAGTAAATTGATTGAAAGAGCATTCTCAAATGTATGGTGTTGCTTCCTCAGCGATGATATGTCGATGGCTTACTTCTAAAACCTCGCATGTTAAAAGTGCTCTTCCTCCCCATTATATTGCTTAAGACTGGTCACGCCTGCCAGCCACATATTTCTATGTAGTCCATAAGAATAATTTTCAGTGTGTTCATTTTCCTATGCTACTGTGTAAAGGAAAATGCACCTTACCGTACCGTATAGTAGGGATGACGTTTGCCTGGCGAATTTACGCACGCCTACAGTACACTGTATCTAAGGTTCATTATCCTTTACACACTCGCACAGGAAAATGAACCCAACGAAAATTGTTCTGATAGAATGTATATCCATATCTGGCTGGGATGCGTGATCTGTCTTATGGGAAATAATGGATAGGAAGAGCATTGGGAGATACGAGGTTTTAGAAGTAAGCTATCGATGTGTAACTCAATGAAAATGATGCGTTTGTACTATTCGCGTACTTAAACCAGGGGAAAACTTCTAAAATAATTGCGGTAGGTGTTACGAAGTTTTACTCACGGACAGTGCAAAGGAAATGCTATTTTTGTCGTATTAATCTAAAAATACGCAAAATGTGGACTTATGCACCTTTACCAGAATTCCAGAGATGTAAACACTTTAGTGCGTGTACTGAATTTTAAAACTTTATATATTGACTAGCAAGATACCCGTGCTTCGCTACGGTATTATACTGAAATTTATAATTGAATGCTTATTGTTTTAGATATATAATCCGCCGAAATTCGCGATCTGACTCGTTTTCTGCGAGAATCCACCAAAATTCCCGATCTGACTGGTTTTCTATGATTTTACGGCACGTTTTCTCCCATTTTTAAATCTTCCTTTCCAGCAATCGATTTCGTACTTCCCGGGCTAGGCTCAGGTATTCCTCCCGGTCAGTTGGGTTCGTAAATCTTTGCCATCTTTTCCTATAATATTTTTAATATGGATAAAATCCCTCAGGAGATCCGGCGTGGTGTCATATTGGGTGCCTTGGTGGCACTGAACCCGGGGCCGGACTGCATTCTTAGTCATTACCCGTCCAGGAGCCGTTTCCAGCGCGGTCCGCGCATTTGACGACGGTCCGGAGTATTATTATTATTATTATTATTATTATTATTATTATTATTATTATTATTATTATGTGTTGCTGGAATGGCTGATGACAGGGAAAACCGGAGTATCCGGAGAAAAACCTGTCCCGCCTCCGTTTTGTCCAGCACGAATGCCACATGGAGTGACCGGGATTTGAACCACGGAACCCAGCTGTGAGAGGCCGCCGCGCTGCCGCCTGAGAAACGGAGGATCCTGATAAGTACATTAATAACAGTAAAATCAATTGGTCTCACCTCCTTCTACACCCCACCCCCACCGCCGTTAAGTTTAATTACCGCCAACCCCCACCCCCCACCAACAAATTTAAAAGAATGCTTGTTTCTTTATGTTTGAGGGAGATTCCAGACACCAATGTTCACGTCTATTACCTTCGGTTTTGAGATGTAAATATCCTCATAAAAATAATTCAATTTCTTTCACTTCCTTTCACACTCCTTCCCCCCCCCCCCCTCCACTAAGTGAATTTTCCCGCAAAAAGTACTTGTTTCTTTAATAGTCAAGGATCTTCTAAATACCAATTATCACGACTCTGACTTCTTCAGTTTTTGATTTATGTGTCCTCATGAAAGGAATTCAACTCCTTTACACTCCCGCCCTCCAAGATGGTTTCCCCACCAAAACGCGTTCTTCTTTGCTTTTTAAAGGAGGTCCAAATACGAATTTTCACGTCTGTAACAACTTTAGTTTTTATTAGATGTATGTATTCTCATACAATTAAGTCAATTAATTTTTCAATTCTTTCACCCCCCCCCCCCCTTCTTTGGATTTTCCGAGAATACGTGTTTCTTTACTTTTAAAGCAGATTGCAAATATCAAATTTCACGTCTGTAACATCTTCATTTTTCAGATATTAGTAGCCTAATTAAAATAATTCATCACCATTTTCAGTCACTTTTACCCCCCCCCCCTCCCGCCAACCAAGTGGTATTTCCGAAAACTAAAAGTACACGTTTCTTTATGTTTAATAGAGATAAAAGAATACCATTTTTCTCTTCTGTAACATGCTAAGTTTTTTTAGATATACTGTAAAAATTCTCATTTTAAAATTTCACCCCTTTTGAGTTCCCTTTAAGTGGAGTTTCCAAAAACAAATCACCTATATTTTTTTACATTTACAGGAGATTTACACCCACTCTTTACGTCTGTAACATTTTACGTTTCCAAGATATTCTGTGGATAGTCTTTCAAAAAATTCACCCCAATTTGTCACTCATGTTTAACCGCCATTAATTGGCTTTTCCAAAAACTAAAACATACGTGTTTCTTTATTTTTAAAGGAGATCCCATATGCAAATTATCAGTTCTGTAATATCTTTCGTTTATGAGATATGTGTATCCTCATTAAAGGCATTCAACCCATTTTTCACCCTTTTACACCCCTCCTATTAGGATTTACGGGAAACAAAAAAATACGTGTTCCTTTATTTTTAGAGGAGATTCTAACTACCAATTTCTACATCTGTAAATTTTAAAGTTTTAAGATGTGGACACACTCATTTTAAAAATTTCACCCCCTCTTTTCACCCCCAATATTTGGATTTTCCAAAAACGAAAAAATGCGTGTTTCTTTACTTTTAAAGTAGATCCAAAATACTAATTTTCAGGTCTGTAATATCTTCAGGTTCTGAAATATAAGTAGCCTCATGAAAGGCATTCAACCCATTATTCACCCTTTTAATCCCTTCCTATTGGGATTTTCCGAAAACAAAAGAATACGTGTTTTTTTATTTTTAAAGGAGATTCTAAACACCAATTTTTACATGTAAAAACTTAAAAAGTTTTGAGATATAGATACACTCATTTTAAAAAATCACCCCCTTTTCAACCCCCCCCCCCAATTAATTATATTTTCCACAGACAAAAATACGTGTTTCTTTATTTTAAAAGGAGATCCCAAACACCAATTTTCAGGTTTGTAATGTCTTCAGGTTGTGAAATATAAGTAGACTCATGAAATGCATTCGACCCCTTTTTCAACCTTTACCACCCTTCCTATTACGATTTTCCGAAAGCGAAATATACGTGTTTCTTTATTTTTAATGGAGATTATAAATACCAATTTTTACATCCATAACTTTTAAAAGTTTTGAGATATAGATACAATCATTTTAAAATATTACCCCTTTTCACCCCCCTTAATTGGGTTTTCCAGAAACAAAAAAATACGTGTTTCTCTATTTTTAAAGGAGATCCCAAACACCAATTTTCAGGTCTATAATATCTTCAGTTTCTGAGATATAAGTAGCCTCATTAAAGGCATTCAACCCCTTTTTCACCCCTTTCCACGATTCCTATTGCGATTTTCCAAAAACAAAAAAAATGCGTTTTTCTTTATTTTTAATGAAGATTCTAAATACCAATTTTTACATCTGCAAACTTCAAAAGATTGGAGATATAGATTCACTCATTTTTAAAATTCACCCCCTTTTCACCCTCCCATTAATTGGATTTTCCAAAAACAAAAAAATATGTGTTTCTTTATTTTTAAAAGAGATCAAAAGTACCAATTTTCAGGTCTGTAATATCTTCAGTTTCTGAGATATAAGCACCGGTATCCTGATTAGGCATTCAACCCCTTTTTCACCCCTCCTATTGGGATTGTCTGAAAACAAAAAAATACGTGTTTCCTTATTTTTAAAGAAGATTCTAATTACCAATTTTCACATCTCTAAACTTTTAAAATTTTGAGATATAAACACACTCATTTTAAAATTTCACCCCCATTTTCACCCCCTTAGCGACGGAATATCCAAAAATCCTCACTTAGCGAGCACCTGCATCTTAATATGAATATATCCCCAAAATTTCATTTCTTTATGTCCAGTAGTTTTGGCTCGGCGATGATGAATCAGTCAGTCAGTCAGTCAGTCAGTCAGGACAAGCTACTTTATATATATAGATGGAGGCGTTAGAGTTAATTAAGAATAAACTCAAATTTTCTAATTGCACATCACGTGTCATATTTGAAGTTAAGGAAAATATAGTCATTCCTACCTGCTTGCCATGAAGCTGTCGTTGACAATCTAAATGCTTCACTTAATAGGAAAAGAAAACAATCTAGGTCATCTCCGTGCGGTCCATGAAGACCCTCGGAAGAGTGGATAGCAAAGGCTTCAACTATGCTTAACCTGGAAACTAAGTGAAATATAGACTAGTGGTTAGCTCTATTTTCGTCCACCTTTGCCTCCAGGAAGTAGCCTGATACTCATACCTTGTGTAGGCTGTGTGGACATCAGGGCCACGTACCACTCCAGAAGTGGAAATTTCGTTTCTTATATTTTCGACTACCCCACTTGGAATCCAAGCCACGTCCTTCCGGCTGAACCGAATATCAATTTCAGTTAGTGCTATAACAAAATTAATATTTATTCAGCTGTTTGTGTTAGTTACTCCATATGCCACAGCAGAAGTACTTGTTGCAGCAGGTAGAATAAAGGAAATGACCATGTATTAAATGGTAAGAGAATTCCATAAGGAAGTGGGAGAATACGAGATTCTTGACTCTTGGGACTTCTCAAAATTTCCTTTCCTGTCCTTATCTCAGAGAAAGCCTGAAAATTATTAAAACCTGAATAAACAATTTCTGTTAAGAAACTGCTGGGAAATCATTCAATTTGTATTCGATAAATGAAATGAAATGTCGTATGGCTTTTAGTGCCGGCATGTCCCAGGACGGGTTCGGCTCGCCAGGCGCAGATCTTTCTATTTGACTCCCGTAGGCGACCTACGCGTCGTGGTGATGATGATGATGAAGACAACACATACACCCAGCCCCCGTGCCATTGGAATTAACCAATGAAGGTTAAAATCCCCGACCCGGCCGGGAATCGAACCCGGGACCCTCTGAACCGAAGGCCAGTACGCTGACCGTTCATTTTTTTTGCTAGGGGCTTTACGTCGCACCGACACAGATAGGTCTTATGGCGACGATGGGATAGGAAAGGCCTAGGAGTTGGAAGGAAGCGGCCGTGGCCTTAATTAAGGTACAGCCCCAGCATTTGCCTGGTGTGAAAATGGGAAACCACGGAAAACCATCTTCAGGGCTGCCGATAGTGGGATTCGAACCTACTATCTCCCGGATGCAAGCTCACAGCCGCGCGCCTCTACGCGCACGGCCA
Source organism: Anabrus simplex (assembly GCF_040414725.1). NCBI lineage: Eukaryota > Metazoa > Arthropoda > Insecta > Orthoptera > Tettigoniidae > Anabrus > Anabrus simplex. Next base: position 523,972,304 of record NC_090266.1, read on the forward strand.
ACTCGCCCGGTGCTGACCGTTCAGCCAACGAGTCGGACTGTATTCGATAGATCGACTGCCACACTAAATTTGCTTTCCCTTGCATGGAATCACGTATTTTGATGCTATACTTGAATTTATAGAACCACGGGATTTATATATTGTAGTTTAGAAGAAATCGTAATATAATCTATCGGAAAGATATTAGCCTTAAAAATGTACGTTTCTCACTTCTTAAAAATGTATTCAAGCTATTCCAGTTACTTTTGGAGTCGCTCGAAATTCCCTGGCTCACTTGAGGATTATACAGGCGTTTATGACCGGATGGTCTTCCTCCGTTCACGTTATTTTTCAGACAAAAAGTCGTATATTGGAATCCACCAGGATTCGAATCTCAACACCCCCCCACACTACCATCCCGTCTTTCCTTCTTATTCTACCACTATTTTCACATACCTGTGGGGTCATGGGTGCAAGCTGTGTCCCCCATATGTGGATTTGACCTTGTTTTGCGCCAGGGTGAATTCCTGACGCCAAAACTATGTGAAGGGATACTCCCACAATCCTGCCTATAATCTCAAACAGTTCTCAATTTTATAATAACGCTAATGGATGGTGTAGTTCAGTTTATGAAACATGCTATAGTGTAATATTTTTCTTTCATTTCCGCTGAAGAAAAATAATTTCATTTTTCTCCCTAGTGGTATAACCTTGCGCTCACCCATCGAAAGTTTTCAGCAACGCAAGGATGGGAAAGTGCTAGGTCTGGGAATGCAGTGGTCATGGCATTAATTAGGGTACAGTGCTAGCTTTAGCCTAGTGTGAAAATGGAAAAACACGGGAAACCATCTTCAGGGCAGCCGGCAGTAGAAATCGAACCCACTAACACGAAAATGGAAGCTCACAGCTACGCGAATCTAAGTGCATTTCAAACTCGCTCGGTTGAAGTATTTCTTCATTCTTAAATAGCAAAACTTCACCATTCGAAGCAACATATCGACGGCTTACTTCTAAAACCTCGTATGTCCCGAAGTTCTTCCTGCGCATTATTTTACTTAAGGCTGGCCACGCCTCCCGGCCACATATGGATATGCAGTCCAACAGAACAATTTTCATTGTGCTCAATTTCCTATGCCGACGTATAAAGGAAAATAGATCTTACCATACCGTACAGTACGGATGTTGTTTGTATCACGTATTTACGCACTCCTACTGTATAATGCATTTAAGGTTCAATTTTCTTTACACTTTCGCATAGGAAAGTGAACACAGCGAAAATTGTTCTGATGGGCTGCATATCAATATGTGGCTGGGAGGCGTGACCAGTCTTAAGGGAAATAATGGGTAGTAAGAACATTGCGAGATACGAGGTTTTAGAAGTAAGCCGTCGATATCACGGATTAAGAATTAATACCACGTATCTGACAACGCAGTTCCTATCCAATATTTTCCTCAAGACAGGTCGCATTTGCCAGCCACATATCGATGGCCTAGAATGAATACCTCGTATCTCACAAAGTTCTTCCTATCTGTTATTTCACTTAAGACTGGTCACGCCTTCCAGCCACATCTGGGTATGCAAACCATCAGAACAGTGTTCGTTGGGTGTATTTTCCTATGCTTACTGGTAAAGGAAAATGAACCTTATAGAACTTATACTCTAGGAGTTAGTAAATATGTCACACAAACATGCTTTCCTATAGTACGGTAAGGTAAGGTTCATTTTCCTTCACACACCGGCATAGGAAAAAGGAACACAACGTACATTGTTCTGATGGACTGCATATCCATGTTTGGCTGGGAGGCGTGGCGAGTCTTAAGGGAAAAATTGGATAGGAAGAACTTTGTGAGATACGAGGTATTCATTCTAGGCCGTCGATATGCGTATGCAGTCTTTCAGAAGAATTTTCATTATATTCATTTTCCTATTCTTATGTGTGAAACAAAATGACTTTAATACATCATACTGTAGGAGTGCGTAAATACGTTATGCAAACACGTCGTCGTTGCCGGGACAAAATCTCCTATGTGATAATATTTTTGCAGATATTCTGACCCGCAGCACATACATTATGAAGAGCGAGAATGCCTTGACAATATTCACACAATATTGCACCTTAGATGACAGAACCTTACCGGCCAAAGTTCTAAGATAAAATATTTCACATAGGAGGTTTTGTCCCGGCAGCGACGATATATTCCTACGGTACAGTAGGGTAAGGTTCATTTTTCCTTTACATTTACGCATAGGAAAAAGAACACAATGAAAATAGTTCTGATGGATTGTATGTCCATGTGTGGTTGAGAAGTGTTACCTCTCTTAAGGAAAATAAAGGGTAGTGAGAGCAATGCCAGATTCATGCTATTTTTTCTTAACCAACGATACTTGATGTAATTTAAGTCAGGATTATATAAATTAAAAATTTATAAGCCGTGGAATTAGTACGTCATGTAACTTGTTATTAAGATCCTTCAATGCGAGTAATGTAATAAAATAAATATTATATTGAGCTACATACCGTAGCTGAGGTAGGGATCATTTTCCTTTACACGCCAGCGTAGGAAAAGTGACACACGGACTGTGTTTCTTATGGACTACATATCTACGTGTGGCTGGGAGGTGTGACCAGTCTTAAGGAAGATAATGGCATTTTGAGTTGCGTGGTATTGTTCGCTCAGCGACGAACATTTCTTGTTCATCTTTAATTTTCATTCTGTTAAACTCATTCAACAGCATGAAATATCTAAGTGACAAGTTTATATCTGTTAATAGAAAGAACTGGGCAATCAATGTGTGATAATGACCTTTAACATTAATTAATAGAAAATTGTCCGACTCGTTGGCTGAACGGTCAGCGTACTGGCCTTCGGTTCAGAGGGTTCCGGGTTCGATTCCCGGCCGGGTCGGGGATTTTAACCTTAATTGGTTAATTCCTACGGCACGGGGGCTGGGTGTATGTGTTGTCTTCATCATCATTTCATCCTCATCATGACGCACAGGTCGCCTACGGGCGTCAAATAGAAAGACCTGCACCTGGCGGGCCGAACCCGTCCTGGGATATCCCGGCACTAAAAGCCATACGACATTTCATTTTTTTTCAATAGAAAATTTAGAACTGCACCCCTCGCTCAACGACGCATTCGTTACTGGTGTCATGAATGAAGAGCCCATGTCTTGCTTTCGAATTTTCATGTCCTTCATTATTCATTTTCTTCATTCTCATATTTATTTCCCAAAGAACAGGCCTCCGCCTCGTTTGATCGAGTGCAGGGCGTCGATTGTCGATTGTCACCATCAATGCTATATCTGCCGTTTTGTCTCAACTTCAATCAAATGAAAGAGCGCGAGCGGCAACGTTTACGTCAAGCTGCAGAGAATAAAACGTATCGTTTGTCAAGTCCCCTCTTCGGACTTGACATAGGAATTCTATATTCCCAGTGTACAGTGTATATCGTTTTTACGTTAACGAATGTAGAGTGCACTGGTATATCTCTGAGTAAAGTAGATGAGTAATACCCTTGTTGAACTCAGCGCTTCAGTTTCTGTAACTCGGGACTCCAGAGTGGTAACACGTCGTGTAGTGTGATACTTGATTCAACCCAGGGGGTTCTACACGTAGGCTATATTGCAAAAAGAAAAATCAAATAGTGAATATTTGATAAAATTGTGGTGAAGAGAAGTATTTTTATGACAATTGTTTAATGTTCCAAAAACTACTTTCCGATGGCTTACTTCTAAAACCTCGTATCTCCCGATGCACTTCCTATCCATTTTCTTCCTTAAGACTGGTCACGCCTCCCAGCCACATATGGATGTACAGTCCATCAGAACAATTTTCGTTGTGTTTATTTTCGTATGGGAGTGTGTAAAGGAAAATGGACCTTAAATACATTGAACTGTAGGAGTGCTTAAATTCGCCATGAAAACAACATCTCTACAATACGGTGTGGTCCATTTTCCTCTACACTTTCGCATAGGAAAATGAATACTACGAAAAATGTTCTGATGGATTGCATATAAATATGTGGCTGGGAGGCGTGGCCAGTCTTAAGGAATATACTAGGTTGGACGAACATTGTAACATACGAGGTTTTAGAAGTAAGTAGACGTTTTACTGATTTTTGAGACGCTGAGGTATCGGAATTTTATCCCGAAAGAGCTATATAACGTTCCAGTAAATCTAATCGACAAGAGGTAGACGTACTGTATATGAGCACCTTCAGATACCATCGAACTGAGACAGAATCAAACCCTCAAACTTCTCAGGAGGCCGGCGCTCTACCGCCTGAGCTACCAGCCCGGTTTAAGTGCGAGAAATCTTTTACCACATTTAGGGTACTTCGGGGTTGTAGTAAAGATGTACAGGAGATGGCATGCAAGTCACCGGTAAGACCCCAATTTGTGTATGGTTCTAGCGTATGGAACGCTGACCACGATTACTTGATTCGAGAACTGGAAAAAAATCGTACGAAAACAGCACGATTTGTTCTGGATATTTTCATAAAACAGTTGTGTTACAAAAATATTGCTAAATTTGGGCTGGCAAGACTTGGCATAACTTGAAGAAATAGAATTAAAGAGGATAAATTGGTGCAAATATTATTTTAGAGGAAGAGGAATTAAAATTGGAATAATTTACCACGGGAGATGTTTGATATATTTCCAACTTCTTTAAATTAATTTAAGCCGGCCCCGCGGCGTAGGTATAGCGTGCCTGCCCCTTTCGCGGAGGCCCCGGGTTCGATTCCCGGCCAGGTCAGGGATATTTTACCTGAATCTGAGGGCTGTTTCGAGGTCCACTCATCCTAAGTGATTACAATTGAGGAGCTATCTGACGGTGAGATGGCGGCCACGGTCTAGAAAGCCAAGAATAACGGCCGAGAGGATCCATCGTACTGACCACAAGACACCTCGTAATCTTCAGGCCTTCGGGCTGAGCAGCGGTCGCTTGGTAGGCCATGGCCCTACGGGGCTGTTGCGCCGTGGGGTTTGGTTTTGAAATAATTTAAGAGAAGACTAGGTAAACCAGTGGTAGGGAGCCTGCCACTTCGGTGAGGGCCCAAAATACAAGTCAGTGATCATTAATTGATTGATTGTTTGATTGATTGATTGACTGATTGATTGAGCCAGATCAACGGATGAAGCCAAATACGACTTCATACTAATTCCCAGCAATATACTAATCTCACACTAAATAATTCTTATAAGGGGTGTCGTAGCTACCTTCTTACCAAAGTAGCTGCGGTTGGAATCCTGGTTAACACGTGGAATTTTTGAAATTGAAGGTCGCATATTTGTGTTTCGGGTTCCATGTAAAGGTAGTGGTTCCAAGGCTTTCATCGAGATATCAACAGCGTCTCGCAACACAACGGACTTCCTCGTTTTCTTGCCATGACTCATACAGGCCTAACCTATGAATTATAATAATTTCGTGTGTCTATTTCTAGCCGAGTGCAGCCCTTGTAAGGCAGACCCTCCGATGCGGGTGGGCTGCATCTGCCATGTGTAGGTAACTGCGTGTTATTGTGGTGGAGGATAGTGTTATGTGTGGAGTGTGAATTGCAGGGATGTTGGACACAGCACAAACACCCAGCCCCCGGGCCATTGGAATTAACCAATGAAGGTTAAAATCCCCGACCCGGCCGGGAATCGAACCCGGGACCCTCTGAACCGAAGGCCAGTACGCTGACCATTCAGCCAACGAGTCGGACACCTATGAATTGTAAGGGCAGGATATTACCGACTTATTTCATCCCAGTAACTGCCTTGAATGAGGAACTCATACTACTACTACTACTACTACTACTACTACTACTACTAATAATAATAATAATAATAATAATAATAATAACACTAGTCAACAAATTTCAACTTTTGTCTGTCACATGCAGAAAAAGTGGTCATTTTAACTAAATTTAACCTGCTGAATACGAAAATGACAGTAAAATCTTCGTAACACGTAACGTTTTCGTGTGACGGAATTGAGCTGTATTCCGGCTAATGTGGCAAAATGTCACTATGTTAGCATACAATTCTAATCTTGTCAATACTATACTTCTTAAACACTTCACTCTAGTCATAAAGTGTCTTTATTTCCAATTTGTTAAGTAAATTTCTTTATTTTTTAAGTTTTCAACTGATTTAATCTCAATAAAAACTTGAAAATGGAGCCTAAAACACACTACAGTAACATCAGAATTAAACGCGAATACTACTTGTAACGGTAACACCTGAAATATGCAGCTATAATAAAATGTATCACAATTACGGCAGGTATTTTAAAACTTACAATTTTACTTACTTTTGCCTAGTCCTTCACTTTCTATAACTAAAAACCAACAGTAGTCGCACGTCATGTGGGGATTCCATTTTCTTTGGTACCTCTGCTACATCTGCAGAATCTTCTGGTGAAATCTCTCCTTTTTCGTCACTTAGAGCTCCTAAATTCTTGGAGAAAGTACCAGGTAATAATAATAATGGCGCATGGCTTCCGGAGAGGCCTGGTGCAGGTCTTTTTCTCGTAGACAGTCTGTTAGGCGACCTGCATGTCTGTGAAGATGAGGGACCTACCTGGGCTGATTTCTAATGCTGAATACGTCACACACACCCAGCCCCCGAGTCACAGGAATTAACCAATTAAGGTTAAACTCACCGACCCGGCCGGAATCGAACTCGGGACCCTCTGGACCAAAGGCCAGTACGCTAACCATTTAGCCATGGAGCCGAACAAAATAGCAGGTAATAATAATTTCGTGTGGCTATTTCTAGCCGAGTGCAGTCTTTATAAGGCAGACACTCCGATGAGGGTGGGCGGCATCAGCCATGTGCAAGTAACTGCGTGTTATTGTGGTGCAGGGATGTTGGGGACAGCACAAACACCCAGCCCCCGAGCCATTGGAATTAACCAATGAAGGTTAAAATCCCCGACCCGGCCGGGAATCGAACCCGAGGCCCTCTGAACCGAAGGCCAGTACGCTGACCATTCAGCCAACGAGTCAGACAAAATACCGGGTGTGAATGGAGAACGTGAATTTGTAGGGGTATCCTATATTCTTGATTTTGGTAATTCTCAATGAGTTTCTGAACTATCTGTCGGTAATTTCCCCCTTTATTATCTCCCACGAACCCGCTCCCTACTTCACGAAACGCCTTCGAGCCACTAGTTCCTTAGTACTTACTTTTCTTTCAAAGTTCTTATCTTGTAACACCTTCCGAATTTAGGGGCCAACGAATTTCCCTTCTTTAACTTTTGCATCGCTGATTTTTGGAAACTGGCTTCTGAGGTAAACAAAGGCTTCTCCATTCGTATCCATAGCCTTAACTAATTTCTTCATTAGGTTTAATTTTATATGCAGTGGAGGTAGCAACACTTACTAATGAAACATACGCGACATTGTGTTGTCCTAGAATAAGAGTTTCTCTTAGAGGCCACTCTTTTACAGTGTACCCTACTGTCCTTCAAGCATAGAAAGCGACAGTACTTTGTAAATCCCCCTTGTAGTCCTAATAAATTGGCAATGACCTTTTAATCTCCACATGTTAACCAGCCTGTACTTGCTGTAATTAATCATGTCTAACAGAACAGTTATATATTCGTATGTTCCTTTCACTTCTACTGAGTGCGCTTATGGTATTTATGGTTTAGTATTTCAGTTGTGGAGCAACGCAGCTTTGGGGCTTAGCTTAGAGGAGTCAATAAACAACCTCCATTCTTCTAGGATGTGTTGAAATCCTAAAGCATTCATTAAACCATCTACGCATTTAAATGGAAAAATGTTACGCATCTTCCTAAAAACTGAAATTCTAGTGTAGGGATCAAGTAAATTCCATTGTTGCAGTGGCGATCCCAGCACCTTAGCCTTCTGTTTTTTTGATATTAATATGGCTCACTAAGTCATTTAGTCTGGACTGATTGACCAGGAGGGGTTCATTTTCAGGTTCTGGGTTGTAATCTGGATCAAAGGAAGTGGACGGTTCGGCCTCATCAAGTTGTTCATTTACTGAAATGGTTTCTTCTAAATGTGAAGGTGGGCTAGGAATTGAGAGCTCAGCTTACGTGGAACGTGTTTTCTTACAGAAGGATCATTAAGATATTCAACATTGGATATTGTTTTCATTGAATGCTCCCCAAATCTTGTTAACTAAAAATAACATTCATTTACATGTTTGCCGCACCAAAGCATTGACACCCCGAAAGGCATAGTGTGAGTTTTGTAACCACCCATCGACTTAATAACACTTATACAGCACACATGGGGAGCCCACTCTTCAACATTATCAACAGGACAGAGAAAATAACTTAAATGTGCTCTTCTTTTTTTTTGTAAGATCGATGCGGATTTGTTATAGTGAGCTCCCCACACATGTAACAGAAATTGTTTGGACAATTTACATAAGCACGACAAGATTTCCTAATTGCAGAGAAAATAAAATAAAAGATCACAACAGCCGCTTGATACCAAACCACTTTTAATGTGCAAGATAAAACTTCAACCGAACCTAAAATGTGAATGTTTATTAAGGGATCGGTCACTTCCTAATGGTCTGGTACCTGAGTCAATATGGAAGGGGCTATCATAGAAACAAAAGGACAAGTACTGGACTACCACACCTCTGAGGTCGACCATTTGAAGTGCATCTCGGAGGGAGATCAATATATCGATGGCTTACTTCTAAAACCTCGTATCTCCACATGAACTTCATATCCATTTTCTTCCTTAAGACTGGTCACGCCCTCTTGCCACATATGGATGTACAGTCCATCAGAACAATTTTCGTTGTGTTCATTTTCCTATGGGAATGTGTAAAGGAAAATCCTTAAATACATTGAACTGAAGGAGTGCTTAAATTCGCCATGAAAACAACATCCCTACAATACAATGCGGTAAGGTCCATTTTCCTTTACACTTCAGCATAGGAAATTGAACACTACGAAAAAGGTTCTCATGGATTGCATATAAATATGTGGCTGAGAAGCGTGACCAATCTTAAGGAATATAATGGATAGGAATAACATTGTAACATACGAGGTTTTAGAAGTAAGCCGACGGTATACGGCTACAAGAACAGTTACAAAGTTAACCGAATTTAGAAATTTTAAGGTAATACAATCAGAGGAACCACTATGAATTCTGACTTTCAGTAATAAAATGTCCTCGATAGTCCGACATTTACTGATTATTTCAACTATCATGTTACACTCTGCTAAAATGTCCCGACATTTCTCGGGAGTGTTGCTACACTTCCTTAGAAGAGACTACGATTGTTCAAATAATTCCTAAATATTGTAGTTTTCCTCTTTCGCAGACATTCTAAATATATTCTCTCATAGAGTTTTCTGATTCCTTCACTTATACATAGACTGCCATAAACAGATTTTGGGGCCGTATAAACTTCAAGTTTGTTGTACTTCCGTTATATTAAGTGCATATCGAAAACAACATATCGATGGCTTTCTTTTAAAACCTCGTATGTCCAAATGTTCTTCCTACCCATTATATTCCTTAAGACTGGTCACGCCTCCCGGTCATATATTTGTAAGCAGTCCATCAGAATAATTTTCGCTGTGTTCATTTTCCTTTGCTAATGTCTAAAGGAAAATGGACCTTACCGTACCGTATTGTAGGGATGTTGATTGTATGGCAAATTTACACACTCCTACAGTATAATGTATTTAAGGTTCATTTTCCTTTACAAATTGGCAGAGGAAAATGACCATAACGAAAATTATTCTTTTGGACTGCATATAAATATGAGACTGGGAGGCGTGACCAGTCTTAAGGAATATAATGGATAGGAAGACTATTCGGACTTACGAGGTTTTTAAAGAAAGCCATCGATATTTAAACTACCACTATTATAAAAGTAAAGGCTGATAATACTTCGAAAGTTTCGGATATTAGTTAAAACTTAATTTTTGGCGGACTGTTGTACTCTACCGGTATAGACTCCAGGACCCGAGTTATGGTACATATTAAGATAAATCAGGCTCCCCAAGCTCCGAATATGGAGCCCGCTGCACAGATCGGCCCATCTTTACGGCAGTCAGACAAGGGAGGTAGAGCCGTGTCCTGAAAAGCAAGACAAGGAGGCAGGCCGGAAGCAAGGAGAGATGATATTTCTAAAGTTTGAACGAACAATAAGAGAGTAGCAGATTGCTTCCCTTTACCAACCCAGGGATCATAAAGCAGTCGTAACATAGTAGAATTTTGGCCTGAAATGTAGGACAACTGTTAAATCAGAGAATAGTAGGGGGAATGAAAATTCAATTCTTCGTAGATATAATGAATGAAGGAAGGACTTACCAAAATATGTTGTAATTGTTTATTTTAAGGAACCAGGGTGGCGATTCAAGTCGTTGGACTGAAAATAAGGGATCGCCAATGTTAGGTGGGGGATTCCAGGCTTCAGTTTGTTAAACCTCACTGACACTTACATTCTTACTGCCTATGAAAATGGAGCTCCAGGTCATGTACATTTCACTTAGATTCTGTTGTCATTTTCCTGGGTTTCAAATAAAAGACATGCAGAGCGATACCAAGCTTCGATTTTGGTTTGTGTCCTGAGTGCGTGAGGACGTACTGTACGGTAAGAGTCCGAATCATTGTTTTCTCATACAAAGTAGTCTGACAATTTGTTGCAGTATATGGCAAATACAATTTTCAGCGAGTGTGTGGAAATGAACGTTGCGGAACGTTTATATTTTCAGAGTGGATGAGGACTTTGGGAGCTGGTATAAACTACCTCAATAGATAGTGCCGTGCATACATTCGCCACGAGTTGAAGGTATAGGTTCGATGTCCATCGCGTTCACCAGAACTTACTTTCAGTGTGAGAGTGGCAATATCGTAATCACGGGAAAAATCACTGACGATTGTGTAATTATTGACTGTAGGAGAGACAACACGCCAGCGATAACAGAAAAAGGAAGACATCGCTAAAATGGGACTCATATCGGCATCACGGAATACGAGGTAACTTAGTGATCATTACCTGTCAAATGGAGTCCTAAACTAATCGAGTATCTAATATTGGTTCGATGCCGCCACAGGTGGGAGCTCGATAAATACATCTTAAAATATTTCAAATGTGTAAAGAGAGAGCACCCGAATCCGCCTTGTACCCAGTAAATATTTGTCTAAATATATTACTTTATATGCTGTATTTGCAGCCATTTTAGTTAGGAAGGCGTGAGGCCTCGGTTTTAACTTTGATGTCATTTTAGTTTCCTTTTTTTATGGAGTACCTTATTAGGATTATTTTTAAAAAATTTCTGTGGCTATTTCTAGCCGAGTGCAGCCCTTGTAAGGTAGACCGTCCGATGGGGGTGAGTGGCATCTGCCATTTGTAGGTAGCTGCGTGTTATTGTGGTGGAGGGTAGTGTTATGTGTGGTGTGTGAGTTAAAATGATGTTGGGGACAGCACAAACACCTAGCCCCCGGGTCACTGGAATTAACCGATGAAGGTTAAAATCTCCGACACGGGCGGGAATAGAACCCGGAATCCTCTGAACTGAAGGCCAGTACGCTGACCATTTAGCCAACTATTTGGACGCCTTATCACGTGAAATGCTACTTAACTTGTGTAAATATCACTTAAAGTTCAGTGTGAAATTCTTCCAGATATGGTAATGGCGGTAGTTACAGTATTCACCTGTTCTTGTAGGACCATGCCGGCCTACATAAGAAAATAGCTGGGGAATCGTTGTAGAGATAGAAGGCACTCATCAAAGAACGTAGATTGGGCATGTTTGCATCATCCTTCAAGTGTATGTGTTAAGACAGCTGTCATCTAACATGGTCAGTGAGACTTTACGTGATAGTCGTGACTCAGTGCTTTGCAATCCTCGAGACATTTACTAGAGGATAAGAAAGATTGGAGGAAGTAAAGAGTACAGGCATATCGTCGCTGCGGAGCCAAAACCGAAAAATTGACAATGCTTTTACTGTCCTGTATCTCCCTTAGGACTTGTCAGCCACATACTGATATGCAGTCCATCAGAACATTTTTTCTTGAAACTGAACCATAAATACATCATACTCTAGGTGTGTATCAACTTGTCATACAAACATATATTCCTATAGTACGGTGCGATAAGGTTTAGTGTAAATGGTCAGGTCGAACAAATTTATATAGCCGGTATTAATCCTACAGCCATTAGGAGACTTGTAATAACGAACCCGCACTTCAAGGGAGCGTTAAACTCGTCGTTCAATGAACATAATTCCCCGATATTTCTTCTCAGTTTTAAAGTGATTTGATTTTTTGCGTTATATTTCCGTTTGCCTTAGAAAATAAAGTAGATATCACCCCTAAACCTTTGGTTCTTATTCAGGTATAGCACTATGTACCTTCTCCCAGCCTCTTTTAATTTAGACGTCTGTTTAGATATTTCCTCGAATACCTTACACCCCTGACAGTTAGTCAGGCATATAAAAGCCGGGGAAGGGTGCAATATACTTCCTGACATGCAATATTATGTTTATACTCAAATGTTTAAAACACTGAAACAACTTTTCCGACGATTCGTCCCTTGATAGCCAAAAGGGCCAACGTTACATATTGTTAATTTTTCAGGAGAAGCAAAAAACGTTTCAGGAAATGTTGGTTTATCTTCAGGTAAATAATGATAGTTTATATAAAGCGTGCAACTTTTCTGTTTATGTTGATACTATTTTTTTCTGTTATTATTGGTTTTAACTTAAATAGATGTAAAATACATGTTAAAACTGCGACGTTCGCCCTTTTGCCAGTAAGCCTCCATATTGGAATTAATACCTTGGCCCCTTTGTAGGTAACTTTATCTGACATTGGCCCTTTTGGCAGCAAATATTTGGATGTCAATTTTGCGGTGCTGAACCCCAGTCTCAAGTAATTATCACTGAAAGAAGTAGAACTGCACACAAATTAAATAGAAATTGGGTAATCAAATCACATCAGTGTGTTTATAGTATTTAATCATTTTAAAATTACCTTACAGCCATAAAAATAAACTACACATAACAAATGATCAAACATGTTAGCAGCGTTCTAATACTATGGGGTAATTAAAAAACAAAAGTTCGGGATGTTCTAGTTAGAAATTTAAACTGCATTACTTGAAATAAAACCAAAATACTTGAGTACTTATTAAATAAAGTAGAATTTCAACTCAGACATCCTCTTCATTTGTTTCTAAGTGTGTCTGGTACATTAGGCATTGGCTTCAGACTGAGGTGTTCATCATGGTAACAAGGAGGAATAACACCTGATGTGCACAAGTTATGCAAATCCTCTTTAATGCAGAAATTAATGGCTCCTTCAAATGTGTGTCATGAGAGTTGAACAATACGACGAGAGAGGATGGTTGCCCAGTTGTACTTCCTCTTAAAACAATAATCACCACCACCACCAATACGACGAGACCGTGCTGACATAGTGGTACAGTTCGTAGTCACTGAAAAAAGACGATTTATTTACAGCCTGCACAAGGTTCAAAATCACTATTTCGATGTTTTCTGTTATTTTAAAATCAAGTAAAAGACTTTGCAAACTTCGTATAAACTTATTCGTAATTATGAAATAAATATTGAAAAACAATAGAAAGCCAATCTCTTGAAGTGTGGCTAAGCCTAAACATCATTTACAAAGTATAATCTAACTTCACTCTGTAATTAACTGTACACAGTAACATCTAAAACGTACAATAATGAAAATATTAATATAACATAACCTCACAAGATTCTTACATGGCTTGACCTAGAAGTAAGGCACAATAAGTTACATACTATGATATAAAATAAATGTTTATTACCTTACCTCCAAATGTTCTTATGGATGACTTATTTGTAGACTGATGTGGGATGGAATTATTTCTCCTCTGACTGTTACTATTCGACACAAATACGACAGTCCATGAGATATCTCAGTCTGAGATTGTGTTATAGAGAGATGTTGTTAACATGAATATTACAAACAAAACACGGTAAACTGTACCTCTAGCTGACTCTGAAGCATAGTACGGGTACATACATAATGATACAGTGTAAATTACATTATCTGTAATTGTAACAAAGCTCCAACTAAGGATATAATGTACCCAATTTTCGTTCGTAAAACAGGCTATATGTATTGTAAAGATAGGACGTTGGCCCTTATGACAGTAACGTCTGGAGAACGTTCGCCCGTGGCTGATACTTTGATTTTGTATTTTTCGGCTTATTATGGGACTAAAACGTCTGTCCCTTTGCCAGAATGTGCATTTCACATCGCTAAATACGAATATAT